>NC_079509.1:12477951-12790451 GCF_030052815.1 Hevea brasiliensis | reverse complement strand
GAATCCTTGAAGAAACAATTGGACATTCTCACTGGGCTCAAAACTGCTTGCAAGCAACAGCGTGGCAATGGAGCTTCTGGTCAGGACTCCAAGGAGGACGTATCTATATCATGCACCATCTCTTGTGGTATAGAAAAGATAACATCATTTGAAGAATTGGTGAAAACAATATCATTTACTTGTTCCAACCTTGTCTCAACTTAATTCTTACCATTTAATCAAATGAATTGCACAAGTCTAGCTCATAATTAAAAGATTTCACATTTTCTTGTCCTCAGTACAATGCCAAGCAATAGTTTGCGTCTTTTCGCTAAACATGTCTATTGAAAGGTCTGCTTTAGAGAATCTGAACTTAAAATTTGTTTCAAGAGTCATATTCTTTTGAACTTTACTAAACTAGGACCAAGAAAGAGTTGTAGCAGATTGGTCATTGTAATATTGTATCGTAGCACCTACAAGAAATTGAAATAACATAACAAAATAAAATTTTACTACATTGGGGACCATGAACTTTTCCTTATCTCTTGCTTTAATTTAAAATAAGTATATTCAATTGATTATAACCATAAAGTGTAATTTTCCTCCTTTCCCTTGCCTGCAGAGGAGGACTCTGTAAAGGACAGAACAGAAGAAGAGCAGGTGCAAGAAACCAGCTCAGATGACTTGGAAAAAAATGAAGGGCTAGACTCCCCAAGATCAGAAGAGATGGGACAATCAATGGGAATGAAAAGAGAAGAGAACAAACTGAGGACACTCTCCGGTTGTGTTATCAATTGCCAGGGAAAGAACTTAAAGATAAACGTTCCTTTAACAACACCTTCTCGTACCTTTTCTGCTCTTAGTTATCTAGTTTGGCAAGATTTAATTAACCAGTCGTCCAAGAAATGCAACCCTGAAGGAAAGAGACTGCATGTCAACAAAACAAAGTTGCATCATGCGGAGAAGATGATTAAAGGAGCTTTTGTTGAGCTCTATAAAGGACTAAGTTACCTCAAGACTTACAGGTATTGTCATGTTAAAATTTCAAAATTTACTTAACGAAATTAAAGAGAAAAGGACAATTGCATATCATTGAATTTTAGTTTGAGACGGAGAGGCTTACTTGCCTATGATTAATATCTCTTTTCAGGAACTTGAATTTGCTAGCTTTTATAAAGATTTTGAAGAAGTTTGATAAGGTAAGTCAATAGGTCGTAGGCGACCCTTTTTCTTTTATGAAAAGCATCTTTTAATATTGCATTTGGTCTGCATATCTAATGGGAAGGAGATTTTATCGGGTTCTTTTTTTTTTTTTCTCTTGATCTTTAGGTCACTGGAAAGCAAGTTCTTCCCATCTATCTAAAAGTTGTTGAAAGTTCCTATTTTAACAGCTCTGACAAGGTAAATAACTGAATCCTGAAGTAAAATTTTTGCGCCAATTGTGCATAGAAATGTTGCAGGAAAAATCTGCATGAAAATTAAGATAGGATGTATTCTTAGATGTTTTCCACTAGCTATTTCTTGGTCTGATTATCCGCCAACATTGTCTAGTGGCCAGTTGATACTGTGATTCATGCCTGCACCACAACTTTATATCTGTGGAATTTGAACTTAGATATGCTTGTCTGTCACTTTAAATTTTATGCACCCGTTATTTTGCAGATCAGTTAAAAATTTGCTTATTAGTATCATAAATTCACATTTGATAGGTAATGAATTTAGTTGACGAAGTTGAGGAGCTATTTGGTAGACATTTCGCTCAAGAGGACAGAAGAAAGGCCATGAAATATCTTAAACCCCAACAACGTAAATTATCACACAGTGTAACCTTCTTCATTGGTGAGTTTCCTTCGAAAATTTTGGCTAAAAGTAGGTTAGTTTTAAAAAATTACATGATAATATTTCTTTAATGGCCTCCTTTTAGTCAATCATTTTGGTGGAGAGCTTTGTTCTGGTTCACTTTGTGACAAGATATAGGGTTTAAAGAAACAAAAGTATGGACCCATTATGGCCGCTACGCGTTCAAAATTCAAATGAAGGCCAGTGCCTGGTTCACTTTATCTGGGTGGATAATAAAAGCACAGGCCCCATGCCACACCATTATCATATTTGATACAAAATCCACCAGCACAAGTCCTGAACATTAAAAACACTACTAAAGCATAAGTTTCCTTCATGCAATACCACTACTAAAGCATAAAGACAACATCAATTTCCTTCATGCAATATCAGGCTATGTTGCTGGACATCTTTTTAAAAGAGTGAAGTTCCTGTAGCCAACATATGCATATTGGACATATGACTAAGAAATCTTACACTCGATGGCTAAATATACCTCCATTTTTTTTCCCATCCAAAAATTGTGAAATTATGTGATCCAGCATGAAGTATGCAGATATTGCCTTCTATTGCATAATTAATTTTTAGGCGTCAAATTGCACACTAAGGCTTTACCAGACTACCAATATAATTTCATGTTCATTGAATTCTAAAGACAGATGAACATTAATTTTAAATCTTCTCATATTTATCAGGATTGTTCACTGGGTGCTTCATTGCTCTTCTTGCTGGATATGTTATAATGGCTCATATTACTGGGATGTACAGACGACAGGCAGATACAGTCTACATGGAAACTGTCTATCCTGTGCTTAGGCAAGTTGCCCTTAATTTGATCTCAACATAATTGAAATTCCTATGGTGAAAGGCAACTAACAGAAGTATGAAATTTGGCATTTGCAGCATGTTCAGCCTGCTGTTCCTACACTTCTTTCTGTATGGTTGCAACATTTTTATGTGGAGGAAGACTAGGATAAATTATAGCTTTATTTTTGAATTTGCCCCTACCAAGGAGCTTAAGTACAGAGAAGTGTTCTTGATGTGTACCGTGGCGATGACTGCTGTAGTTGGAGTCATGTTTATTCATTTGTCACTTCTTACAAAAGGGTATTCGTATTCCCAAGTTCAAGCCATCCCTGGTCTTCTGTTATTGGTAATTTCTTGATAAAAAAACCTGATGGACTTGGTGCACATAATTTTAATTTAGACATGGACTCATATATATTTCTTTATGAACAGATGCTCCTGTCATTGCTAGTGTGCCCCTTCAACATATGCTACCGGTCTAGTCGTTACCGTTTCCTTTGTGTAATAAGGAGCATCATTTTTTCACCTCTCTATAAGGTAAAAACCATTTCCATAATATTTCATTTGATAGTTTTATAGACTTAACCAAATCATCCGCTTAACTGCATATGTTGATTGTTTCTTCAGGTTGTGATGCTGGACTTCTTCATGGCTGACCAACTCTGTAGTCAGGTAGGTTTGGGTTATTATTGAAGGTTTCTGATAGTATAAAACTCAATAGCTCACTAGATGCCTAAAATTATTGGCTAACTGATGGTACTATTTGTAACTGAACAGGTACCAATGCTTAGGAACCTTGAGTATGTGGCATGTTACTATATAACCGGGAGCTTCAAAACACAGGACTATGGCTACTGCATGAGGGCCAAGCATTACAGTGATCTTGCTTATGCTGTGTCCTTCCTGCCATACTACTGGAGAGCTATGCAGGTATACAATTAAGTTCTAGCTCTTCATCCTTTTCAGCCATGCCTAGAATTCAACTTATTCTTGGTTTCTAATAATTAGATTGTTTAAGATTCAGCATTTCACTTAATTGGGTATGCAGTGTGCCAGGCGATGGTTCGATGAAGGACAGACAAGCCACCTTGTCAATCTAGGCAAGTACGTATCAGCTATGTTAGCAGCAGGAGCCAAAGTGGCCTATGAGAAAGAAAGGAGCGTTGGATGGCTGTGTCTTGTTGTGGTTATGTCAAGTGCTGCGACAGTTTACCAATTGTATTGGGATTTTGTAAAGGATTGGGGTTTGCTCCAAATGAATTCCAAGAACCCTTGGCTAAGGAATGAATTAATGCTTCGTCGAAAGTTCATTTACTACTTCTCCATGGTATATATTCTCCTCTCTCTCGGTACAACAAGAAGCATAGGAATTTAATTGCTTCCCTAGCCAATCTCACTGAAGTGGCAGATCATCTATCCAACTCGATTATATTGGCACCCGCCAAGTTATTCTGTTCTCTGATTTGACAATCAACTTGCATAATTCAATTTAGATTAGTAGGATAAGATGTCAGAATGAGGACAATGAACATATTCCTTACGAAAGGATTGATAATACCTTTTACAATATAGAACAAGATTCCCTACCAATATATCTAGCATAACAATAGACAAGCAAGAATACAGAATTAGACGGTGTCCAAAATCAAGGACACATTGCAGATGCAGTTTCTATTTCATTACAGGCCGTTTCAGTTCCAAAGCAAACTCTGAAAACAAATTTGGATATTTCATGCAGGGATTGAACCTCATCCTCAGGCTTGCTTGGTTACAGACAGTCCTGCATTCAAATTTTGAACATGTTGATTATAGAGTAACTGGGCTATTCTTGGCTGCCCTTGAAGTCATTAGAAGAGGGCAGTGGAATTTTTACAGGTAAACAATAACATGCATCAGTTTCTTCTGTCAATTCTATCAGTGTATATATGTGGCCTTTATTTTCATATCTCGTTTTCATCAGATTTAATAAATGTAGGTCTAATGGGGAATTGTCTCAATGGTCCAGGTTGGAGAATGAGCATCTAAATAATGCTGGTAAGTTTAGAGCTGTTAAAACAGTGCCACTTCCTTTTCATGAAGTGGATGAGGAAGACTGATGCCCATTAGCAGCAGTTGACTGCAGAATTCGATTCGGGATCAATTTCAACCAAAAATTTCCATTAGGCGCTTAACGTCCTCGCACGAGTTGTTGTAACAATACACATCAACTTGATTATTATTGTTCCATGGATATCGGAAAATAAAAGGGTTCATACTTGTATAAAGAATGTTCTTCGAGGATAAGAAGATCATAAGTCCTCGCCTTTTTCAGAATAATCTTGCTAGCTCTGTGTTTGTGTACAGATTCTTGCTCCAGATTAGACCTTGTTAAAGAAAAATAATCTGACAAATCCAATTTGAGTTGATGTTCAACTCCTTATTGCATTGAAATCCCTGCTTCCTGAAGATGTGCTCTAGCAGACTTTTATAACCCACTTCCGCAAAGCAACAACAAATTTGAGACGGTGTAATGACATAGTGAATTCATAGAATTGCAGTTTCCTGCTCTATAAACAATATCATTCTGCAAAACAGCAAAGGAAACTAGTTTTCTTAACCCGTGATGCCACTTGAACGTTGAACTTAATAACAATAATAAAGGTTATTTTTTTTTCTAATTTTTATTTTATTTTTTTATTTTAAAGGTTTTAACGGGATTTAGCTTAGGCAATAATAACCGTAAGTCCACTTGAATTTTCATTGAAAACATCTCCAATGGCTGCATTCACTAATTGCAGTTTCTCTAGCGCCACTTCTCTTTCCAATCCCACGTTCAATATAAAACCTCACCAACCCATCAATTCCCTTTCCTGCACTAACTTCTTCAAACCCATTTCTTCCTCCAATTCCTACCCTAGCTTCTCGCTTCCCAGGTCACTCGTGCAAAACCCTCTCAGAATTCGCAAATTTTCCTCTTTAAAGTTTTACACTTTGCTACTGAACTTTGAAAATAACACCGTTATTAATGTTTTACCAGGCAGAAAACTTCTCGATCAAAATTAGCATTATCGAAACGCGCGTATCGACTAGTGGAGGTCGCTGCTTTGGTGGATGACAATTCTGAGACATACCCAGAAGCTGAACCCAGCTATTCGAATACGGTATATGGTTTTGGCCGCTTGCTCTCAGCTTAATTAGTTTAATTTCGGTGTTTTGTTTTTGATATTTGCTTTTGGTGATTGATATATTATTTTTCAAGGTAAAATACACAAATTTGGGGGCTTTTTATTGGGATGACCAATTGTGCTTAATTTGATAATCAGCAATGCGCTTTCTGTATAATAACAAGTAATCGATAGTTGCAGTTTGGTGCTTCTCAGCATTCTTTTGGGAAGTCCATGGTTTTCCAGTACGCCTTCTTTGGATAGACGACTCCTTTTTTGGTTGTTCTGTTACTAGATTGATTTTATTAAATACTGAAAAAATGAGGTTGCTAAGAAATTCATGGTTTCATGAAAATTTGAAAGCACAATTAACTGCATGACAGCATGAGATACGAGGGATTCTTTTTTTTTTTTTTGAAGAAATTTGAGAGTGACAGAGGTGATACTTGTGTGGAGACCTGAATGTAATGTAAAAGCCATCATTTCATCAATCAAGCCTTTGTTATCCCCAAAGGAATTTTACCCAGCATTTATATTATCCCTTTTCTCAGGGACTTGTTTCACCACACAGTTGCATGGTTTGGTTGCTTCTGGATCCTTAGATGACATCTGACACCAACATATAGGTCATTTAGGTCCTAGAGTTCTCGTTTTATGACACAATAAAAAAATGATATGGTTTGAGATGCTAGAAAGATTATGCAATATTCACTTGCTTGTCGGTTGATGTGTATCTTTTTTTTGTAATTTGCTCCTCTACTTCTATTTTTCTCCATTTCTTCTTCATAGGATGCAACTATTGACATAGAATTGCCAAGAAGGAGCTTGCTTGTGCAATTTACTTGTAATGAATGTGGCGAAAGAACACAGAGGCTCATAAACCGATTAGCCTATGAACGGGGGCTAGTTTATGTTCAGGTATTTATTTGTTGACTGTAATTGATGGAATGTTAGTAATATGTTTCCTGAAGACAGTGAAGCTGTTAAACATTTTTTCTGATACTTTTAAAACTTTTCTTCCTGTATTTTTTAACATAAATAAGATATATAATTTTTAGTTTTTGCTTACAGATGAATTTGTTAATATCCATCATTGCTGGGAAAGTTATAACCTAAGACTTACAATAATTAGCCTTTTGTGTTTTCTATTCGTACTGTCAGCTGGCAAAAGATTTAATATGAATTAATTTAGAATGTGGAGAACTTCAAAGCCATATGAAGCACTGCAAAAGGATGAAAAGGCCACATTTTCATAAGAAAATTTTGTTAGTATTAAATGGGATTGACATTTCTAGGAAATGAAAGTTTAAAATTCAATATGATGATCCTCTTGCTATATTTCTGGCAGTGACTATCAGACTACCATGTGACATATGTTTATCTTTGGACCTAACCGTAGCTGTATTTTTGCATCTCACCCTTTCAAATAATTATAATTTGTGGCATGGTTGACCTAGTTGCTATTATTTGGGAATTTTTCTTCTTATTCTGTTAGGGAAGAACAGTTTCTGTTCCAATTCAATCCAACCGAAATTGATTGATTGTGTTTTGCTTTGTTTGTCATGTCATGTATGCCATTATTAACTAGATCAATAATTGTGTGTAAATGGATATTATTTTCTACCTGAATTATGCTTCAGACCAAATTTATCAGATGATTTTGATATATTTTTACTATGAAATTTGTATATTCTTCTATTAATTTCATTAATATATTGACCAACTTCTCATATTTGAGTAAGTTTTTTGTAGATGCTTGCTAATGCCTAATATCAATGTAGTATTTGGCACCATATATCATGCTGCTAGCTAGAACTTTTCGCAACTTGCTAGTTCCTAAAATATGAATTTGATGCTGCTCCTACAGAATTTGTAACTGGGGATGCACAATTGCGCATCTATTGTTTTGAATAATTACCAAGGAGGAAATTGTAATTGCTTGTGTTGCAAGGTTTTTGTGGTTTTAATAATTTAAAATGAAAATTTCATGTTCATTTGACCACCAAACGATGCTTCTATTAGTGTGCAGGATGTGAGCGGTATCACAAATTAGCTGATAACCTTGGTCTCGTAATTGAGTATAATTTGCTAGAGGACATAACTGCAGAATCAAGTGCAGATCAAGTTTGATAAGTGAATGAATTTCAGTATTTATACAGTTTTCTTCTTTATATAGTTTTCTGTGGTTGTAATTCAAACTTCATCTTTATTACATGCCATCTGTGTAAGAATTGAAAAAATACAAAAATGTTGACAATCCATTGGCATGCCTCTTGCATCATAATCCTATTTATATGAATTTTTAAGTGATTTTTATTTTGTACATATAAAATTATCTTTCTTCATGATATAAAAGGGTGACCCAGAAGCATCCCACACTTGTGGGCGTTGGGGAGGGTTGATATATGCAGCCTTACTCCTGTTTTGCAGAGACTGTTTCCATGGCTCGAACCCATGACCTCTAGGTTACAAGTGGAATAACATTTACACCAAAGTCATCCTTTATCTTCCTTCATGATATGAGATTGCTAAAAACTGTAGCCTGTAACCAGCAGCAGAAAGGCAATAGCTAATGTCCTTGCCCAGATTCCAGACCTTCCTCTCAGCTGATGCAATGCATTTCCTCCATTCTACAAGGCAAAGAAAATGCAAGAAAAGCAATTATTCAAAATAATAAACAAGTATTGTTATAGGAATCTAAATATTAAATTTGCCTGTTGCTTTCTTAGTAATTTAGATGCAAGGGATTGTGTATTGTACCAGATTTGGGGATGGTGCAGGGGCTGTATCCTCAGAGTCTGTCACTGGTGTGGGTGGGGCCGGGGGACTGGGGGGAGTTGGTGCTGGAGCTGGTGAATGATGATGCTTCTTGTGCCTGTGCCTTCTTTTCTTCTTGTGTTTGGATGGAGCTGGTGCGGGTGAAGGCACTAATTCAGGTGTTGGGGCCAGTGGTGGAGGAGCTGGTACTGGGGCTGGTGGAGTCGCTGGTGCTGGTGTTGGTGTTGGTGGTGGTGTTGCTGGTGTCACAGGGGCTGGTGCTGGAGGTGCCTGGGCTGGAGCAGGGGACACCTGTGGTGGTGGTAAAGCAGGTGGTGGCGGCAATGCAGGTGGTTGAACTGGAGTTGCAACAGGAGGAGTTTGAGGTGGTGGAGTTTGAGGAGGTGGGACAGTTGGGCTGATAGCTGGAGCTACTTTAGGAGTTGGTGATGATATAGGAGTGGTTGCAGCTGGAGGTGTTGCTGCACTTACTGGAGATTGTGTTGGTGCAGTTGGTGTAGTTGAAGGTGGAGGTGGAGTTGTAGGTGGAGGTGTAGTAGGCAAAGTCACTGGTGATGCTACCGGTGCTTGAGCATCGGTAATGGTTAACTGGAAGCAGAGGCAAGCCAAGATGAAAGCCAAAAACAAAGAATCCATTTTTGTTGTAATAAGAACAAAACAAATAGTGATTATATAGAGTTGTAGGCAAAAGTAATTGTAGCTGTAGAAAATGTTTGGTAAGGAATTGGAAGGAGAAATGTAGTCTTCATGCGAATGCTACGTTCCTTCTAATGATTTGGAGTGAGCAGGCAAATTAAGCCAAAGCCAGCAGGTAGTGGGCCAGTGCAATCCTGGAATTGATACTGAATCTTTCAAGTGTTGCAAAAGGGGAAAAAGAGTCGTTTCTTCTAGATTTAAAAAAATTGGTATGTAGTCAATAATTATTTATATGATTATTGATGTTGGTGTTTGTGTTATTTAACCCCATGCAAAGATTACATTAAGAGGTGTGGTTTCTTCAAGGTTGGGAGTACTCATAGGCCAACTTGAGATGTAATTTTGGGTTTGTTGGGGATTTTTTCTTCCCAAATATTCATTAATTTCTAGTGGCAAATTAAATGTACCAAAATGGGATGGACAAGAAATGAAAGAGAAGGGTTCCAGATGGCAATGCTGGCTAACCTTTTACCTACTATGAATTGACTAGGATGTTCATCCTAACACAACCTACGCATTGGTAGCCAGTCACTCTCCAAGTTGAAGCCAGAGAAAACAAGGTCAGGAACCCTTTTCTGGTCTTTATTTTCATTTTGACCCCATGCGTGGCAAAAGATGATGCACGAGAAGATCAATTACAGCACGAACAAAGTGATGATGGAAATGGGTTCTTGTAAAATCTTTCATTTAATAAGTTCAGAGTAGTAAAATGACCCAAAAGACAATAAGTCAATAATTATAAACATGTTATTTTCATTTTTGAAATTTTTTTTGTTTGTTGGACCCAATAAAAGATGAGGAACGAGTTTTTGAAATCTCTGAGTCGACTCGCTGAGTTTCTCTACTTCCACTGCGGTTGCATTGACAGAAAAATGGGCTATTGTCTCGAGAGTTTCGGATATTTTGGGCTTTTTGGTGGGTTTAATTAACGAAAGCCCAACTCAGATTGGCAACTAATGGTGATTGGACATTTCTTGAGTTGGCTAGGGTCTCAAATTTCCCAATCTAATATTTCATTTTTATTAGCAAGAATTTCAACTCATAATTTCTCAGATAATTCTAGTATTATTAATTAGTCAATTTTATTGAGCTACAATTTCACTATGTAAAATTACAGAGTTGTATGAATTTTTATTTAATAAATTCTTATTATTAATCTAAGTCAATAAGTGACGTTAAATTCTTATTATTAAATTAATATTGTATTTTTTAATATTAGTTCATGAATTTCTTTTTTCAAAAGTCTTCTACTTTTAACTGAAATAATTTGTAATTGACCAAATTAAAAAAAAGTAATTAAAATAATAATGTATGAAAAAATATATAATTTTAGTATGTAACCGTAAAGATCAGCAAACATCCTTTGTCTTTTTCCCGATGACATGTCATTGTGTCAAATCCGTAAGTTGGATTTTGATTGCGCACTTATGGATTTCTTTTATTAATTATTTATTGTATTTACTATTGCTTTTAGGGTTGAGGAGGTTATTCAATCCTGCCCTCTATTGTGCCCAATCGATGAACTTGTTAAAAATCTCACCAAACGAAAGCATGAATCTTTTCAGGCCGAATATTTGGAATGATGGCTTGGTGGAGCACAAACCAAATGATAACGTCAGTATTTGCCTGTGTTCTTCACCTGAGGGACACAATTGTTAGGTGTTTGATAAGTGAATTTCCATGTTCTAACTGGTTTGATCTTCAGTGGAGCCAATTTAATCTAATATTTTTGTGGCCATGCAGGTGATCCTTCCTGATGGGATCTGGCACTGAGTGTCATGATTTGGCCTATTGAGTGTCATGCTTTTGCGTCAAGAAATATGGTTGTAAAGTTTACCATTGTTGTGCACCGCGAAAGCGTATAAACTACAAAAAAACAAAATAAATATACAAAATACAAATATTTACATGGTTCATCCTCTTAATATATGGTTACATCCAGGGGCATGCTATTTTTCACTATCATCAATAAATAAATAATCATTACAAGCTCAAAATTATGCTGCTCATAAACTCAATTACACCCAAGATAACCCATACAACATTAAACTGCTCATATTAAACATATTAGTTAGTCTCTCTCAGTCTCCTAACCCAATATATTTACTATTACAATACTACACCACAAAGGGTATCTTCAACTATATGGGCAAGAGCCTTCTCATCAATGGACAAAATCTCTTCCTCTTGAATTATATGTCCTTATTCTACCTTAGGCCGAAGCCTCTCTCCACTGCAATGGGTAAAAGCCCCTCATCCGCAGCAATTGACGATGCCCCTCTCTACAATGGGCGATAGCCTCACTCTATGAGCTGAAAGCCAAATAACTATTTTCACCATTCTCCTATTTATAGTGTTAATTTCCTCAATCCTAATATGATTAGGAGTCCTACTCAATTTAAGAATAACACTAAAATAAGAGTTATACTTTATATATGAAATATTCCTCTATCCTATTGAGGAATATTTCTTCCACTCAAATTAGAAAAAGATCTATCTCCAAATTCCATTAGGATTTTGAGTCATAATTTTAACAATTTCCACATTGACTCAAAATTCATCAATCATTGCATACCTCAAATTCTTGGATGTCATCAAATCATCAACTCTCTATGCTTGAATTTGAACCTGAACCCTTCAAATCATCAATTCTTCGATCTTTATCTTGGGTGTAACTTGCTTTATTCATTAAAAAAAATCTTCACGTCATCAACCATCTTGATTTTGCATCAAGAGCTCCACCTAAATTTTATCTCTCCATCACCTTGAACTTGCATATCATTGTTGCATGTGCAACTTTCCACATATCACAATAGCTTCACGTTTAACCAAACTCACCAAGATCATTCCCATGCTCTGATACCAATTTGTTGTGCACTACGGAAGCGTGTAAACTGCAAAGAAACAAAAACAAATATACAAAACACTAATATTTACGTGGTTCACCCTCTCAACATAGCGTTACATCCACGGGCATGCCATTTTTCACTATCATCAATAAATAAATCATCATTATAACCTCAAAATTATGCTACCCATAAACCCAATTACACCCAAGATAACCCATACAATATTAAACTGCTCATAGTAAAATATATTAGTTAGTCTCTCTCAGTCTCTTCTAGACATAACCCAATATATTTACTATTACAATACTACACCACAAAGGGCGTCTTCAAGTATATGGGCAAGATCGCTCTCATCAATGGACAAGAATCCCTTCCTCTTGAATTCTATGTCCTTACTCCACATTAGGCTGAAGTTTCTCTCCCTTGCAATGGGCCAAAGCCCCTCATCAATAGGCAGAGCCAAATCCGCAGCAATTGGCAAGACCCCTCTCTATAATGGGCGACAGCCTCACTCCATGAACTAAAGCCAAATAACCGTTTCCACCATTCTCCTATTTATAATATTAATTCCCTCAATCCTAATCTGATTAGGAGTCTCACTCAATTTAAGAATAACACTAAAATAAGAGTTCTATTTTATATAGGAAATATTCATCTATCCTATTAAGGAATATTTTTCCCACTCAAATTAGAAAAATTAGGAAAAAATCTATCTCCAAATCTCATTAGGATTTTGAGTCATGTCTAAGAAGCCATTTTCACAAGAAACATGGACTTTTTAATGATCAGTGGACATGATCAGATGAGAATATACAATTACATTTCATGTATACCTAAACAGAAGTAAACAAGATTCTGGAAAATTAATTAATTAGTTAGTAGGTTGAAAGTCATTTTCATGTCAATTAATACAAACCACCTAGAATAAATATGATCAAGCTGTGTTAAAGTGGAATGAGGTGTATGTTCAATTTCATTTTACATGCATGGTTCATTGTACAGCTCTCCTTCTCCAATCAAATCCTACTAAGACCAGATCTCTAAATTAAAACACACATACAGAAATAAAGAAAGAACGATTGATAGAAAACATTGGAGGAAAAAGTCAATAGGATCATCCATCACCATTTCTGAAAAGTAAGATCCCCGTAGCCATTTTTGAATCTTGAAATCCCCAAAGATTATATATTCTGACTGGTGACAAAGGAGAAATCAAGTAACGGCTATATTAGGGTATAGACGCTGACCCATTGGCTATGCCTACAGGGCGAGGCCAAGGAAATCAGCAGCGGATTTTGCCATGATATTTGCAAACTCATTAAAACTAATGACACCATCTCCATTTGTATCAGCCTCCCCCATAATCTTGGATAACTCTTGATACGTTAAAGGATGACCCATTTTAGCCATGGATCCTGCAAGCTCAGATGCAGTAATATATCCATTGCCATCGCGGTCAAATGATTGAAAAACCTCCAGCAACTGCTCCTGGTTGATCAAGACTTCTTCATTCATGTCAGGCAATATAGCGGTAACCAATTCATCAAACTCAACATATCCATTGCCATTTCCATCTATCTTTGATAGCAAAACATGGATTTGGTCGCCTGAAGGTTTGAGACCGAGAGAGCGAAGAAGTGCGGCGAGCTCCAGCTGAGTCAGGCTGCCATCAGAATCCATGTCAAAGTGCATGAAGATATCCTTGAGCTGCTTGAGCTGGTCGGGTTGGAGGGTTGCCACCATGGCTGCAGGCAATGGAGATAGGTGAAGGAGAAGAGAACAAAAACCAAGACAAAAAAAAAGAAACTAGCAAAAGAGAGAAAATAATGGTATTTTAGCTGTTTTGGTGTTGGTTTGTTGAAGTTGTGGGACTTATGTTTTGTTGGTTTATCGTTTCTCATGATTTGCAATGGTTCAAATTCAAAACACGTTTCCATTGAAATTTTTATTAATGTATAGTATATATGCCAGTTGCCAAGCTCTAGGGATGTGGGGTTGGGTGCCCTTCACAGTTTACATTTATACCCTAAAGAAACTATATTTGGTTTATCAATGATCAGTTATCTCCAGGAAAATTGATTTCCAACTTGTTGCTTTTCTCTTTGAATCTAGGGTATATTTGGTAATGTTGTTAAAATTATTGTCGAGAAATAACACCTATTTAAATATATTAGTTAAATTTGTTAAAAACTGATTTAGAGTTATATTTAATTTATTTTAATTATAAAAAATTTAAAATAATTAAACGATTTTTCAATAATATTTAAAATAATTTTTTTAATAATTTTTTGACCTTTCAATTACGATTTCAAACAGATTCTTAATATTTTTTTATGAAAAGAAATAATTTAATAACTAATTAATATTATTAATTTCATTAAAATGAATTTTAAAATTTCCATTTTAATATATAGACAAGTGGTTGAAAAGTAAAAATAAATATTGTATTTGAATGAATTTAAATCCATGGATCAAATAATTTGTTTGAAACGTTTTAGAGAAATATAATTTAAATTTCAATAAAATCCAAAATGAATATGAGAGCTTAAAAAAATTAAAAATATAAAAAAATAATAGTAAATACATTATTTAAAATTTAAATTCATCTTAAAAAAAACTGTAAATTCAAGAATTAAAATATTTTTATTATGTAAATAAAAAATTTATAAATTTCAAATTTAGACTCCGTTTGTTTCGCATAAAATAATGAAAATATTTTTTATTATTTAATTATAATATTAAATTAATAATATATATTTATATCATATATATAATATTTTCATATTTTAATAAAATTATCAAAATTTTAAAAAATAAAAATAATTTCCTCTTTTAAACTTTAATAAAAAAATATTTTTCGTTAATTATTTTCCAAGTACTCATAGTCGAAAATATAAAATATATTTTTAAAATCCTAAAATCGACTTTGTCAAATTTTTAATAGCAGTTCTTAAAAAATTCATTATCGTACATAATGCAAAAAGTGAAAAAATTATAAAATATGTATATTTTGTCTTATCTATAATTCTCAGTTACATATCTATTGAAATCATTTATGCAACACCTGCTCTAATTTAGTTTAGTGCCTGAAAATATATTTATTATTTTTATGGCTTGAAATTTAGATATATTTTTCATAGATTTGAATTATGACTCGACTTGAAAGTTTTTCGCTGCGACCCAATTGGGATAAAAAATGAGATCTGTGGTGGTAGCAGAGGGCACAGGCCAATAGGCCCAAGCCTTAAGTGTCACACCTTATCCCTCTGTAAGGCATAACATGATCCCATAATATATTTAATGAATTACTGAACTTCGCCTACCGATAACTCATTAAATACACTATAAGGGATTTTAAAATAATTTTATTTCTTTTGAAGGTGGCGAGCACTTTTGGTAGGAATTAAAAACTTTTATTTGAAGTTAAACCATATATCAAATTTTCAATCAACTTAAAGTTTTCGCAAATTTTATAAAAATTTCAGCAGAGTACCGTCTATAATTGGGAAAAATCAGTTCTTCAAAACCAGTGAAAACACTCTCAATAATTTCATTTCTCAACTCCAACCGCCAATATATTCTCAAATCAATATAATTCAACCAAATTTCAATTCAAAATTTATAACTCAAATTTTTTTTCAAAATAATTCGATAAATTCATAAACATTGCATTAAATTAAATTTACCTACACAAGTCTTAATTTACAAAAAGAAAATAAAAAAATAATATTATTACAAACTTTAATGTACAACTGTTCATCTAACTACTTAGATACATATGAACAAAAGATTATTTACATCAAGTCAAATTTACAATGGTATAAATAAATACCCGTACAAAATCTTCAAACTGTGCTCCCCTATTTCTGTAGCAGCTCACTTTGCTGCTATGTTATTTTCCCTATCTGCGACAACAAAATAAAGCTATCGCTGAATAAATTTTACTCAGTGATGCACAATAAAATTTAAAAAGCTGAACATAAACCATTCATTGTCAAATCATAATTTAAATATTACATAATTACATTTCACAATTTCCAAATCACATTTATAACAAATCACAATTTAAATATTTCACAATTTTCAAAGCCCAATATAATACAAATTTGGTCAAACAATTTAATAAATACAGTGTTGCCAATCAATAACACAATTTAGGCCATGACACAAAATTTTCAAACATGCCGTGTTGTACACCACGACAAGGCAAACTCACCCTACTAATCGAAATCAATAAGGGAGATGACTAGCTAGCTAATGAGTACTCATCCAAACTCACCTCAGATTGGAAAGCCAGAGAGGGAGGAAAATGATCAAATATCAAACTCAATCCCACAAGTGGAGGAGGAACATAGTAAGGGACTGTCATACTAAGTGTGAATCAAAAATAATTTTAAATCACAACATTTAAATATTTCATACAAACCACAAATCATATCTTATCTCAAAATTTCCATTTACAGAGTAGGCAACATAATAATTTCCAAATAAAATTTTCAAAGTCAAAACAATTAAAAATATTCATATTACATACTAAATCAAATTTCAATAAGAAATACTTAAATAAGTTTATTGTGCACAAACCTGATGTGAGTCGCCTCTAGGCCTTGACTCAATTTGCCCTATCCTTTTCCAGGTCTTTTTCAACTGAAACATGCAATTTACAGTATTTCAGTATCACAACTCATAATAATTCCAATAATTAAATTCATGTCTAGTGAATTCTTGCCCTAATATGCTTAAAATAACGTTCCATGAAGTTTGCATTTCGAGGTTACTATACATGGTACTATTCAAGTCAAAATATTGACTTTATTATGCTTAATAGGTATGTAGATTCCAATTACACCCACATATCACATTTTAGGTGCCTAATTTGTTGGTTTTGGTTGCCATTTCAATTTTTAAGTTTCCTAAGAGAAAATTCAATTTTTCAGTTTTGGTGTCATATCTTGCACTGTTCTATTGGTCTAGTTATTGTGGAAATTTGGCTAAGTATCCTTCATTAAAGTTATTCTTTATTGTCTTATCTTTAATTCTCTTTTTGAATCACTCCATTTGAACTTTTGTAGGCCAAGATATGGGCATTTTACTAAGTTTGGCCGGATTGGTGTTACCCAGAATTTATGGGCAATTTATTGATTCTGGCAGTTTTGGACAACTAACTTTGGGTAGCAATTTCACTTGGTTGTGGGCAGAATTTGGGTTGGTGTTCTTCATAAAAGTTGTAGTGCTATGTCATACTTTTCCAATGCCACAAAAATCAGGTCATTTGGACCTGTCTAGCCCAAGTTATGGCCAAATGAATAAACACTGTTCATTTGATCATTTTTGTACAATGGCAGTGCACAACACCCGGGTTTGACCTAATTGTTCACTATGTTAATGCAATTTTCTGGGCATGGTTTCCACATAAAAAATGTGTCATTATGTGTCTATTTTCATTCCCAATTAGCCTCATACCAATTAGGTTGGTAAAATTTCATTTTTAGTCCCTGAAAAGGACCTAGGTCAAACTGCTAGATTAGGACTCCACTCCAATCCGAATTGTATTTTGTTTCTACCAATTCAAACACATCACAAATGGTCATAATTGACCATTTCTAACCTCCATTAAGATCATTTGCATCAAATTGATCATTTCCTCTAATTTTCCTCCAACTTCAAGAACTCAAGAACCCTAATTTTCTAAATTACTCAATTCATGCAATCAAAGTGTGGTATTCACACATACATACTCAATTGAACTTAATTGCATGATTAATTAACATGAAACACACCATTTCCTCAGGTTCACAAGGCTGGCCGAATTCCATATGGTCCATTTTCTTGTCATTTAATTTCAATTTTTCATCAAATTCCAACTTCACTCAAGTATTTAAATCATAAGATAAAGAGAAATTGAAGAATAAATACTAACCTCACTTGGCACTTTTCAAATCTTCAAATCCTTTCTCTTTTCTTCAAAATTTCTTCTTCAATTCTCCTTCTCAAGTTGCAAGTGCAAGGTTTATTTAAAAATTTGGGGGATTTTATGGCTAATTTAGGGGTTTGAAAAGCTTGAAATCAAGCTTTGATGGAGGACCAAAAAAACAAGAGAGAGAGAATGGAGATGGTGTCGTCCATGAGGTTGAAGGAAATGAAAATTTGTTTTTCAAGTTCATGTTTTTATGTCTTATTTTTTACTTAGTCAAATTATAATTAAATAATTTTTTATTTATGATGTCATGGGTGAGGTCACAACATGATGTCATTAATTTCATTTTCTTTTATTTTTCTTTTTTCTTTATTTTTTCTTGTTCCTTTAATTTAATTCTCTATTCCGAAATTTTTATTTCTCCTATTTTATTGGACAGTTAGGTCAGGAGTCACCTCTAGGAGTGAATTGACCAAATTGCCCCTCACTGTTTTGATCCGGTTTACAAGTAATTCGACGTTTCTTCTGGAGTCCTTACCTAATTATTTGACCTACTTATCAATTCTTTTCTGTGGTTTCTCTTTTCCACTAGGTTCGCAATAGTCCTTAGGACTACGGCGTCACATTTTCCAGTTCAAAAGTAGGGTTAGGACTGACCTCGCAGTCACTTTCCGGTAAGGTCACCCATCGCTGTGACCCTCGGCTCATTTAACTTTTTATGCTTTATATTTCTTACTTAGACTTAACTATCCGATAATTACTATTTATTTTCATTCAGGGCTTTTCTAGGTATCTTAAACATAGTTCTAATCATCTTAATTGTCCGGACCGATACCGGTCACCGGAACAGTGCAATATACCAGGCTATGCAAATAGGGGTGTTACATGAAGCCCACTACTGATCTCCTAGGGGATGCGGGGGCAACACCCCCGCGGTATGGATCAGTATAAATATTGTAATATTTTACCCTTTGCGGTAGAGTTCTGAGATATTCGAAAAACACATTGAGGTTAGGATTTGAGAGTTCTGAGTGATTGTATCTTGCTCTTTTCATCATAGTGGAACTTTTTTTTTTCTCTTGTCTTGCCCGTGGACGTAGACCTTGTGGTTGAACCACGTTAAATCCTGTGTTATTCTTCTTCTCTTTTCTATACTGTGTGATTGTGTGATTTGTGTGTGTGCCTTAGATTTGCGTGCTTGTTATAACAAACTGGTATCAGAGTTTTATGAGCAAAACCTAGGGTTTACAGATGGAATCATCTTCAATGAAGTATGAGATGGAGAAGTTTGATGGTGGATCGAGTTTCAGTCTGTGAAAGATTAAAATCAAAATTTTCTTGATCCTGCAAGGTCTATGGAAGGCAATCGAGGATAACTTTCTAGAAGGCATGAAAGAGGCGGAGAAGGCCGATCTGAAGGAGAGAGCCTTGAGTGTAATTTTTATGAGCATAACTGATAATGTCCTACGCAAGATTACTGGTGAAAGTTTAGCATCTGCGGCATGAAAGAAATTGGAAGAGTTATACTCTATTAAATCGCTGACCAACCACCTATATCTGAAGAAAAGACTTTACAATCTGAGAATGAGCGAAGGTACGCCTATTAAAGAATATTTGGATGAATTTAATTCAATCATTATGGGCCTGAAGAATATTGATATTGATATAGATAGTGAGGATCAGTCTTTTATTGTGTTATGTTCTTTGCCACCCTTCTATGAGACTTTTGTTGATAATCTGTTGTATGTGAAAGACAGCATTTCACTAGACGATGTTAGTAATTCTCTAAAATCGAAAGAGTTGAAAAAGAATTTTCCAGATAATAGAGAAAGATTTGAGGGAAAAGGTTTGGTAAGCAGGGGAAAAACACATTCAAGGGAGCATTCTTCCAGCAAGAGGAAATCTAAGGCCAGATCTAAGTCAAGAATGAAAAAGGCCAACTGTTTTGAGTGCGGGGAGCAAGGTCACTACAGGAGAGACTGTCCCAAGTTGAAAAATAAAAAAGAAAAGCAACCAGAAAGTTCTGCGAATATGGTTGACAGTTTTATCGATTCTGATGGTGATGACAGTGCTGGAAAAATTTTATCCGTGAGTTCAGATCATGGACAAAATTCCTGGATTCTTGATACTGGTGCTACTTATAACATGTGTCCACATAAAAACTGGTTTGACACTTACAAACAGATGAGTAGCAAGGTGTTTCTAGACAATGATCGTGCATTATCTATGGAAGGAATTGGTAACATAAGATTGAGGATGTTTAATGGCGTTGTCAGAACTATAGAGTGTTGGCTTGTTCCACGACTAAAGAGGAGCCTGATTTCCCTTGGGATACTTGACTCTGATGGATTCAAATACCATGCAGAGAATGGAGTTCTCAAAGTGTGCAAGGGCTCTATGGTACTCATGAAGAGCAGTTTGGTTTCAGGATTATATTTTCTTCAGGGTAATACAGTTTCAGGAGAAGCTACAGTAGCATCCGAAAGCAATAATCAGAATCAGACTCAATTGTGGCATTTGCGTCTTGTCATATGAGTGAAAGAGGACTATCTGTGTTAAGCAAGTGGGATTTGTTGGACGGGCAGAAAATAAAATCTGTGGACTTTTGTGAACACTGCGTGATTGACAAACAGACCAAGGTAAAGTTCGATAAAAAGGTAGTGCACAAGACCACAAAGAACGGTTGATTATATTCACTCAAATCTATGGAGTCCTAACAGAATCCAGTAGATATGATGACTAAGGGAGTCCCAGTCAGCAAGTTTAGGCATTGCCTAGACTTGGTTAGTGTTTGTAGTGCTCAATAATGTCCTTGCGAGGGCATATGGCAAGATAGAGTGTTTGTGGTTATTTTGTTGATAATAGAGGGAATTCAAGCAAAAGGGAAGAATTATTATTTTTGTGGCTTGAATTTTGGATATGTTTTTCATAGACTCGAATTGTGAACCGACCTGAAATTTTTGTGCTGCGACTTGATTGGGATAAAAAGTGAGATCTGTGGTGGTAGCGGAGGGCACAGGTTAATAGGATATTGTAATATTCTACTCTTCGTGATAGAGTTGTGAGATATTCAGAAAACACACTGGGGTTAGGGTTTGAGAGTTCTGACTGATTGTATCTTGCTCTTTTCAACACAGTGAAACTTTTTTTTCTCTTGTCTTGCCCGTGGACGTAAACCTTATGGTTAAACAACGTTAAATACTGTGTTATTCTTTTTCTCTTTTCTATACTGTGTGATTGTGCGATTTGTGTGTGTGCCTTAGAATTGTGTGCTTATTATAACAATATTATTTGCAGGTTAAAATCCCAACTTCCACTGTCACACCTTACCCCTCTGTAAGGCATAACATGATCCCGTAGAATACCTAATGAACTACCGAACTTCACCTACTGATAACTCATTAAGTACCCTACAAGGGATTTTAAAATCATTTTCTTCCTTTTTATAAGTGGTGAGCATTTTCTAATAGGTATTAAAATATTTAATTAGAGTTTAAAAACTAGTTAAGATTTTTGTCCCGTTTTATTTTTCCGCAAATTTTATAAAAATTTCGGCAGAGTGCCGTCTATATTTTGAAAAAGCAGTTCTTCAAATACCTGTAAAAAGCACTTCCAAAGATTTATCTCAACGACTTCATCAATTCAACATCCATCCCAACCAATTTCAACATCATTTCTCAATTTTTAAAATTCAACATCATCAAAATACTATAATTCAATTTCATTCAAATTAAAGCAAAATATTTTCATTCATATTTCAATAAAGATAAAATAATTTATATACATCATTACAAAAATTTACATTAAGAGAAATCCAAACCAAAATTTATTACAAGCTTTATACAACTCTATACAATTTTATGCAACTGCTCATAACCAATTTTACATGTCCATACAGTTACATACATTTACATATATCAAAATAGTTTTTACATTCAGGGTATAAAATATACCCGATAACTTCAAAGTAGGTAGCTCCTCAATCCTCAGCAGCTCACTCTGCTGCTCCTCTAGTCTCTATATCTGCGACAGCAATAACAGCTATCGCTGAGTACTAAGACTCAGTGGTGCACAACATACTAAAATAATCTTTATGCGGAATTTAAAACATATTTATTCAAAAATTAAACTGAACATGCGATATCAATACAAAACATGATTTACAAGATTTTAGTTCAAACAATTTTATTTCAAAAGTCTCAAAACTATTTACATAAAAATACACAGTTATATCATGTCATTCGAAACAAATATAATCTCAATAGCCGGAGGCTAAGGAGAAGTCACAACACAAGGCTAGCTAGCTCAAATATATGGGAACCCATTCTTTTTCTTCTTCTACTGGCACACACCTTAACACTTCAGCCAGAGAAGGAATCAAAATTCGAAACTGATTTCCCTCACTAGTTATGCTAGTGAGGTGTTCAAATATATGGTCATGACACTGTGGTTTCAAAACTTATCTTAACAATTTACTAAACATTTATTGCCATTTCAAACATACACAAATAAACTTTCAACAATTCAAAGCAAAAGCATAATACACATTTCATGCACTTTGTAAATGAATTTTAAAGCATATTGATGTTGTGCACAAACCTTATACGAGTCGCCTCTTGGCCTTGACTCGATCCCTCAGGTTCTTTCCCGGTGTTCTTTTCCACTGAAACACACAGTTTCACAGTGTTTCAATATCATAACTTATCATTAGTCTAAAAATAAATTTAAATTCACTTATACCTAGCTTTAATATGCTAAACTTGACATTCTTTAAAATTTATATTTCGAGGTTACTATTTACGTCACTATTTAAGTCAATTTATTAACTTTCTAATGCTTAATAGGTATGGGAATTCCAATTTCACTTTTTCTTTTTCCTTTTTTTCTTTTTTTCTATTTTTCCATTAGTTCTTTAATTTAATTCCCGATTCCGAAATCTTCTTTTCTCCGATTTTATTTGACAGTTAGGTCAGAAGTCAGCTCTAGGGGTCAATTGACTAAATTGCCCCTCGCCGGTTCCACCCGGTTTGCAAATAATTCAATATTTCTTCTGGATCCCTGACCTAATTATTTGACCAGCTTAACATTTCTTTTTTGTGATTTTCTCTTTTCCACTGTGTTCACAATAGTTCTAAGGACCGCAGCGTCACATTTTACGATTCGAAATTTGAGTTTAAATCGACTTCGCAATCCTTCTCGAGAAGGTCACTCATCACTGTGACTCTCAGCTCATTTAACTTCTTATGTTCTGTTTTTCTTATTTATACTTAACTAATTGACAATTACTAATTATTTGTGTTTAGAGCTTATCTAGTTGTCTTAGGTGTGGTTCTAATCCTCTTAATTTTCTAGACCGATACCGATCACCGGAATAGTAAAATATACCAGGCTATACAAATAGGGGTGTTACAATTCTCCTCCCCTTAAAATAAATTTCGTCTCAAAATTTTACCTGGTATTAATCTCTGAACAGCTATGGGTGTTGTCTCCTCATGTCCTCATCTCGTTCCCTAGTAGCTTCTTAGCCTGAATGATGGTTCCACAACACTTTCACTAACGGTATCTGCTTATTCCGTAGCTACTTCGCCTCATAAGCCAGAATCTCTATGGGTTCTTTCTCATATGTGAGGTCTAGATTCACTTCAATTTCTTCTACTAGTAGTACATGAGATGGGTCTGATCGATACCTCCTCAACATAGATACATAAAAGACGTTATGTATCTTCTCCAACTCTGGAGGTAGTGCCAATCGATATGCTAAAGGACCCACTCTTTCCAAAACCTCATATGGCCTAATGAAATAAGGACTCAATTTCCCCTTTCTGCCGAATCTCATAATCTTCTTCCAAGGGGAAACCTTGAGGAATACTTTCTCACCCACTGCATACTCAATATCTCTTCTCTTCATATCAATATAGGACTTCTGATGGTCCGATGCAGTCTTAAGTCGATCTCTGATTATCCTGATCTTCTCCTCAGTCTGCTAAACAATTTCAGGCCCAATCATCTTTCTTTCACCTACTTCATCCCAACACAGGAGAGTTCTGCATTTTCTGCCATACAAAGCTTCATATGGAGGTATCCCAATGCTTGATTGGTAGCTGTTGTTGTAAGCAAACTCAATCAAAGGCAAGTGTGTATCCCAACTGCCCTCAAATTCAATCATACAAGCCCGTAGCATGTCCTCCAAGATTTGAATTACTCTCTCAGACTAGCCATCTGTCTGTGGGTGGAATGCAGTACTGAAGTTCAATCTAGTTTCTAGGGCTCTCTAAAGACTAACCCAGAATCTAGAAGTGAACCTAGGATCTCTGTCTGATACGATGGATACTGGCACTCCATGTAGTCTTACTATCTCATCAATGTACAACTTGGCCAATCTTTCTAAACTGTAGTCCATCTGAACTGGCAGAAAATGAGCAGACTTGGTCAGTCTGTCAACAATGACTCATACTGCATCATGACTCTTCTGTGTTTTCGGAAGTCCCATCACAAAATCCATTGTTATTCTCTCCTATTTCTATTCTGGTACTGATAGTCTATCAGACAATCATAATCTTTTATCAACTCTAACCATCTCCTCTGTCTCAAATTCAACTCCTTCTGAGTGCCTAAATACTTCAAACTCTTATGATCTGTATAGATGTAGCACTTCTCCCCATACAAATAGTGTCTACAGATCTTAAGAGCGAATACAATAGCTGCAAGCTCCAAATTATGTGTTGGATAATTCCTTTCATGCGGTTTCAGCTGGCGTGATGCATAAGCAATAACATTTCGATCTTGCATTAATACACAGCCTAACCCATTGTGAGAAGCATCACTGTAAACTGTGTATTCTTTACCCGGAGTAGGTAAAGTCAGGACTGGAGCCTCAGTCAAACATCTCTTTAATTCATTAAAACTCTGTTGACATTTATCCGTCCACTGAAATTTTGCATCTTTCCTAAGCAGCTTGGTCAATGGAGATGCCAACATGGAGAATCCTTTCACAAATCGACGGTAGTATCCAGCTAAACCCAGAAAACTGTGGATCTCTGTGATATTTCTGGGTGGCCTCCAATTAAGGACAGCTTCTATCTTGCTTGGATCTACCTTGATACCCTCTACTGATACTACTTGCCCCAAGAAGGATATTTCCTTCAGCCAAAATTCACACTTCGATAATTTGGCGTATAGCTGTTTCTCCCTCAAAATCTGCAGTACAATCCACAGATGTCTATCATGCTCTTCTGCACTCCTCGAATAGACCAATATATCATCTATGAATACCACAACAAACTGATCGAGGTATGGTCTGAAGATAGTGTTCATCAGATCCATAAAAGCAGCCGGAGCATTAGTCAACCTGAATGGCATGACCAAGAACTCATAATGGCCATAGCGAGTTCTGAAGACAGTTTTAGGAATACTCTGCTCTTGTAATTTCAGCTGATAATAACCTGATCTCAGGTCAATTTTGGAGAACACAGCTGCACCCCTCAAGTGATCAAATAAGTCATCAATGCGGGGCAATGGATAACTATTTTTTATTGTCACCTTATTCAACTGTCGATAGTCAATACATAAACGGAGAGTGCCATCATTCTTCTTAACAAACAACACTGGTGCTTCCCAAGGTGACACACTAGGGCGGATAAAGCCCTTATCAAGTAGCTCTTGCAACTGCACTTTCAACTCTTTCAATTCTGCAGGTGCCATTCTATATGGTGTTATGGAGATTGGGTCCACACCAGGCATAATATCAATCTCAAATTGTACCTCTCTTTTTGGAGGTAATCCTGGCAATTCATCAGGAAACACATTCGGAAAGTCACATACCGTAGGGATGTCCCTCAGTGCTGGGCTCCCCACTTGGGTGTCCATCACATGTGCCAAGTATGCTTCACACCCCTTTTTGATCATCCTTCTGACTAGTGCAGCCGAAATGATGTTTGATGGCAGTAAATGCCTCTCCCCATGTATTACCACATCACCGTACAGAGAGAGACTAAAAGTGACTGTCTACAGTCTACAGTCAATCATGGCGTGATGCCTGGCTAACCAATCCATGCCCAAGATGATATCATAATCTCTGAAGGGCATTTCAATCAAATCCGACAAAAAAACATGTCATTGGATTACCAAAGGACAGTCTCTATAGATTCTGTTGACCCGAACCTCTTGTCCTAACGAACTAGTTATTAGTACTTCAAAACCCATTTTGACACACGGAACAGCAAGTGAATTGACTATGCTAGCACTAACATATGAGTGGGTTGAACCAGGATCAAATAACACAAATACTTCTTGATCAGAGATAGAGAATGTACCGGCTACCATGTTGGAAGTCTCAGCCTTTTCTCACTGTCTCATCGTATAAACTCTGGCTGAAGCACTTCCTTGTGCTGACTAACCAATAGTACCCTGACTGCCAGAAGCAATGCCTCTACCTCTGCCTCTTCCTCTGCCAACTGGTTATGAACCTCTGGGAATAGAACTCTAAATAGATCCTTCTGCAGTCGTAGGAGCTGGACCGAATCTAGGAGCACTAGTGCAATCTTTTGCAATATGACTCTTGCCTCCATAGTTAAAACAAGCTCCTATTGCCCAATAGCATTCTCCCCCATGAATCTTGCCACAAGTCTCACAGGGGCGGGGAGGTTGTGAACCCCTGCTCTACTGTTGACTAAACCTAGGGGGTCTCTGTCCAGAGAATCTGCCCCTTCCAAACCTTCCAAACCTTCCACCTTGACCTCTGCTAGGTCTACCAAATTTCTTCCTCTTCCCAGAAGTACCACTAGGACTTGGCTCTACTGACTTTTCCCCCTTGTCTTTCTCTGATTTTTCAGCTTTTTATGATTTTTCTTTTGCTGGGGTCGCTTTTGATTAAATTCTTTCCAACTCAAGTGCTTGAGAGATGAGCTCTAAGAAATTACTATGTCTGAATCCCACAACTTGCATCCGTAGGCTGGGCTTTAAACCCGTCTCAAATTTCTTGCACCTTTCCTTGCTGGTAGAAAGGAGATTCCCAGCATTGTGGCTTAAATGGGAGAACTCTCTCTCATATTCTACCACTGTTCTGTTACCTTGTTTCAAACTCAGAAATTCTTGTAGTTTATGATCCACATATGCATCTGGGACGTATTTCTGTTTGAATTCTCTGATGAAATCTTCCCAGGTCAATACTGGTGGTTCAGCCAAGCTGTGGGGGATGGTCTTCCACCAATCATATGCATCCCCTTGCAGTAGTGACACAGAGTATTCAAATTTCAACTCATCTGGGCAGTGTAGCTTCTTGAATACTCTGTCCATTCTCTCTAACCACTGCTCTGCCTCTAAAGGGTCTACTGTACCCTTAAATTTCATAGCCGCATACTTTAACAGCTTGTCATACTTTCTAACTGGAGGCAGTGGTTGTATCACAAGTGTCTGGGGTGGAGCTTGAGCCAGAATACGCCCAGCCATTTGTTGAAACATTGCCGCCATCTGCTGTGCGAAACTATGCAGGAAACTGTGGCATTTGTGGGGCTGGTGCCACTGACCCACTGACATTCTGTAGAGCTGGGGCTTCCCCTTGTGCCTCAGCTTCAACAGATTGCTCAATTGAGTGATCCCCTTCTTTTATAACAGTCTGGAGTAGGATATCTCCTGAACAAGTAACACATGGAGATTTTCCCTCGTTAGTTCATATTTATGATGTAATGCACTATATGTAACAAATAAGGACATTGAGCAGTTGTACTTAACAAGGAAAAACACAAATTCATAAGTTAAAATATACTTTAAAAATTCGCTCTGACACCACTAAAACATGTCACACCTTACCCCTCTGTAAGGCATAACATGATCCCGTAGAATACGTAATGAACTACCAAACTTTACCTACCGATAACTCATTAAGTATCCTACAAGGGATTTTAAAATCATTTTCTTACTTTTTATAAGTAGTGAGCATTTTTTAATAGATATTAAAACATTTAATTAGAGTTTGAAAACTAGTTAAGATTTTTATCCCGTTTTATTTTTTCGTAAATTTTATAAAAATTTCGGCAGAGTACCGTCTGTATTTTGAGAAAACAGTTCTTCAAATACCTGTAAAAAGCACTTACAAATATTTATCTCAACAACTTCATCAATTCAACATCCATCCCAACCAATTTCAACATCATTTCTCAATTTTCAAAATTCAATATCATCAAAATACTATAATTTAAATTCATTCAAATTAAAGCAAAATATTTCTATTCATATTTCAATAAAGATAAAACAATTTATATACATCATTACAAAAATTTACATTAAGAGAAATCCAAACCAAAATTTATTACAAGCTTTATACAACTCTATACAATTTTATACAACTGCTCATAACCAATTTTACATGTCTATACAGTTACATACATTTACATATATCAAAATAGTTTTGACATTCAGGGTATAAAATATACCCGATAACTTCAAAGTAGGTAGCTCCTCAATCCTCAGCAGCTTACTCTGCTGCTCCTCTAGTCTCTATATCTGCGATTGCAATAACAGCTATCGCTGAGTACTAGGACTCAGTGGTGCACAACATACTAAAATAATCTTTATGCGGAATTTAAAATATATTTATTCAAAAATTAAACTGAACATGCGATATCAATACAAAACATGATTTACAAGATTTTAGTTCAAACAATTTTATTTCAAAAGTTTCAAAACCATTTACATAAAAATACACAGTTATATCATGCCATTCAAAACAAATATAATCTCAATAGCCGGAGGCTAATGAGAAGTCACAACACAAGGCTAGCAAGCTCAAATATATGAGAATCCATTTTTTTTATTCTTCTACTGGCACACACCTCAATACTTCAGCCAGAGAAGGAATCAAAATTCGAAACTGATTTCCCTCACTAGTCATGCTAGTGAGGTGTTCAAATATATGGTCATGACACTGTGGTTTCAAAACTTATCTTAACAATTTACTAAACATTTATTGTCATTTCAAACATACACAAATAAACTTTCAACAATTCAAAGCAAAAGCATAATACACATCTCATGCACTTTGTAAATGAATTTTAAAGCATATTGATGTTGTGCACAAACCTTATACGAGTCGCCTCTTGGCCTTGACTCGATCCCTCGGGTTCTTTTCCAGTGTTCTTTTCCACTGAAACACACAGTTTCACAGTGTTTCAGTATCATAACTCATCATTAGTCCAAAAATAAATTTAAATTCACTTATACCTAGCTTTAATATGCTAAACTTGACGTATTTTAAAATTTGTGTTTCGGGGTTACTATTCACGACACTATTCAAGTCAATTTGTTGACTTTCTAATGCTTAATAGGTATGAGAATTCAAATTTCACTTTTTCTTTTTCTTTTTTTCTTTTTTTCTTTTTTTCTATTTTTCCATTAGTTCTTTAATTTAATTCCCGATTCTGAAATTTTCTTTTCTCCGATTTTATTTGACAGTTAGGTCAGAAGTCAGCTCTAGGGGTCAATTGACCAAATTGCCCCTCGCCGGTTCGATCCGGTTTGTAAATAATTTAATATTTCTTCCGGATCCCTGACCTAATTATTTGACCGGCTTAACATTTTTTTTTGTGATTTTCTCTTATCCACTGTGTTCGCAATAGTCCTAAGGACCGCAACGTCACATTTTACGGTTCGAAATTTGAGTTTAAATCGACTTCACAGTCTTTCTCGAGAAGGTCATCCATCGCTGTGACTCTTGGCTCATTTAACTTCTTATGTTATGTTTTTCTTATTTATACTTAACTAATTGACAATTACTAATTATTTGTATTTAGGGCTTATCTAGTTGTCTTAGGTGTGGTTCTAATCCTTTTAATTTTTCAGACCGACACCGGTCACCCAAATAGTAAAATATACCAGGTTATACAAATAGGGGTGTTACATCCACAATCTCCCAAAACAAAAAATTCTTGCAACTGCTATCTTACGAAAAATATAATTTGAAAAGTTGAATACTTTCAAGATAGTGACATGTTAAGACAGACATTTATATTTATCCCCATTTGCTCAGATGCCTACAAAAACAACAGCATCCAGACGAATATTTTTGGCTAAAACCTAAATCACATTTCTAATCAAATAAGTTGGCAATAGCACTTGGTATTTGGCTAGATTAATTTGAGTATCCGAAAGAATCGATTAGTTCAACTAATTCAAACTGTACAAGGCTTAAATCAAATTCCTGTTTAGCTACACATGTTAAGGAGGCTTCTAATCCTTGCCTTTGCCCCTACCCCAGAAGCTTCCAAATGCAAACTCTCCCTTTTGGGAGAAATCTCCTATCACCCTCTCAACTTCCTCCATACAACTCCCAAGACCATGGCTTCCATTCAACTCTTCTATTTGAATTTTTATCGACCCTTCATGGAATTCCACAGAGTCATCCTGAAATCTAACCTTCACTGATTCTGTTCTCCTCTCTGCTTGCTTTCTATACAGAGTTCCAAGTTTCTTCTTTGCATATTCTTTAGCCTTTCGAATGAGTTTGCAAGGAAGTTTTAGCAAGATGAAGATGATTTGTAGTATCAAGCACTGGCAGCAGCAGGATATGACAACACAATCGGCAGCAAGCATGCTACAGTCTTCCATGGCTGTGAAGGATGGAAGGAGGAAGGGGGTGATGATGGGATAGGAGAACGATATGCAGTAAGTCATGCCTTGACAAGGAATAGGATCCTTCTCCTCATACGAGGGTATAGGAAGGGTGAAGCAAAGAGAATGATGTGGCAAAGCTAGAAAAGGGGTGACAATTAGTCATGGCTTTAAAGATTATATATATTATTGCTTGAAAAATGCAACTAGAGATTTCAGTTAGGATTACTGAATATAATAGAATATTGGACGTCAAGGAAACATGTGCTGTCCTATTCTTGTTTCTTGAACTCTACTCTTTATTGGGAGGTTACTTGGATGATTTCAAGCCTTGTCTTGAGAGTTTTGGGCTGTCTTCAAACGACTCTCTCCACAGATTGTTAGGACCTGAAATCTTGAGGCTTAACTCCAGTGTTTGGCTTGTGAGAAACGGAGAGCGAAAATGGAGTAGGAAGAATTGAGAGATGGGCTTGGAAGTTACCTTATCTGGGGTCAAAGATCATTCAAGATTGGCATCAATATCTAAAGACGATCATTTACGGTAATGTAAAAATCTTCAGAGATACTTGCAAGAAGTGAAATTGCTGCATCAATTTGTTTGATGCCTTATGGGTCCTTAATGCTTGTGTGCTTCATTTTTTCAATGATTTGTCATCCAAGAAAAAGTAAAGTGCTGTGATAATAATGGGACTATGTGAAACTCCACAACACCGATAACAGCACAAGTCTTTATGGTACTCCATAGAAGAAACAAACAAAATTGAATCATTATTTTATTAACGCTAACAAATTTCGTAGGAACAAAATTAGCATGAGCTTGTTCCAAGAAAAAAGAATCGCAGATCTTTCATATGCAAAAGCTAAAAATAACCTAATAACCAATCGCCATGCCAGATGCAGTCAATTCCTTATATACACATCCCCGTACATCTGTAGATAAGGCCCTTCCCAATCAAATCTGCTTGAACTTGCATAGGGCTCTTTCTCAACTGGAAAAACCCCACTGTCAATATAGGCATTCATCTCTGCTAATATTCACCATGTCCTCTCAACTATCCACGCTACCTTGGATAAAAAAATCTGTACTGTAATTTTGACTACCAAATGCCATCCTCCGAAATAATCTTATTTCTGCAGACTGTTCTGCTGTGTTGAATGCCTCACTTTCCCCAACTCTCATTCCATTGCTTAGATCTGCAGTGGCTAAACTATTGAATGCTCTAACAACCTGAGAAGTACAAGCAAGTTAAGAAGAATGTCCCACCATATCCACATCAAGGTGCTCTCGAATGAAATACAGAAACAAGAATGTTCAGGTAGCGGTATGATCAAATTATAATACCTGTCCCATCCGTGGCCTCCTGGCAGCTGAATGCCACACACAGGCTGCAGCAGCCTCAATCATTCTAAACATTTCACTTTCATCATAGTTCTTTTCAAGCCTTGGATCAACCCAACCATCAAATTCCTCATTGGCTAGTGCATGGCCAAGCAAAGGCCGAGCCTGAAGAAAAGGGTGGGAGCTTGGTGAAGATCAAAGTTTTGAATCAATGCAAAGATTTACTTAATTCCAGGCATACCATTGTTTCACCTCTGTGCAGTTATATTTTATAACTTTGACATTTGGAATTTCACAATTTGCACTAGATACAATGCTAAGCAAAATTCTGCAGCACCCAATGGGTTAAACCCATCCAAAATACACACACATTCAACAAAAGAAAAAAAAAGAAGGATGACTTATTATTTTCCATCAACTGAGATTTTTCTCTATTAAAAAAAAAACAGCGTATATAATAAGCAGAGTCTGCACAATGCCTTGTTTATTAACTGTTTCTTGAATATAAACCATAATGCGTGTAAATAGGAAGTTAGGAACCAAGTTTCTTCAGCATTTGTTCTCTCAGCCCTTGTGTCATTCTATCAACATCCACATATAAAACCTTCAAGTTTTGGTACTAAAAGCAGAATATCATTTTGTTTTTATGACTTCTATATCTAAGGTTCTAAAAGAAGAGCTGTAGCATCAGCAATGGAAGTCCGCACCAAGCAAAAATAAGCATCATAGCAAGAAGATATAACACAGGTGAAAATATTGTATGATTCGAATCCAATGTTATTACTAAAAGAGGTTCAACTTCCAAAAGGAATAATTGAAGTGGATCATTTATGCATGATGAAATAAAGGATGAAAGATTGAGGAAATTTAAATGAGGTTTTCCTCAGCAGTAGAACAGTAACAAGAAGTTTGATATCAAATTATTTACCCATTCAACAAGACTCTCATCTCCCAAGGGTTGGGATGCATCCACGGGCTTCCGTCCAGTGATTAGCTCCAAAAGCACCACTCCATATGAGAATACATCAGATTTCTCAGTTAATTTGCCACTTGAAGCATATTCAGGGGCCATGTATCTGCATAATCAATCAAACATTTAGATATACAGTGAAATGGCCAATAGTAGCCTCCAGTCTCAGAAGGACCTGTAGTGATGAGCATCTAAACAAATAATAGATATGCTGCCTACCCAAAAGTCCCCATAACACGTGTGGTAACATGTGTATTTGCATCAAAAGCTAACTTGGCAAGCCCAAAGTCTGAAACCTACAACGTAAAATCTTGAAATGGTTAAACCATAGTCTAGATGAGATGAGTACATAAATCTGGTTAGAGGGTAAAAAGGTTCATACCTTAGCTTCAAAATTGTTATCCAAAAGAATGTTTGATGATTTAATATCCCTGTGAATAACCCGAGGATGACCTGCATGCATACAAATAAATGAAATTGATTTCTAATAAGTGAAATCTAAAGCATATGAAAGGAAGGGGAAGGGGAAGGGGAGGGGGAGAGGAATCTAGTAAAATAAATTTTATAATTAGATAATGTTTCATACAAAATAAATGCACCAAATTGCCAACAATAAGATATTACATGGCTGCTTTGTTTAATTAGTACTAAAAATGAGATGCATGTACTTTTTTTCTATTTTATAGAAAAAAAAAAAAGAATAAAAAATGCAAGGCAACAAGGGTGCCAACCACTGTTAAAAAAAAATATAAAATAGGAATGTTAGTATTGATCTCCATGTAGCTGCCCCAACTAGTTTGGGATTAAGGCTTAGTTATTGTTGTTGTATCAAGACAGCATAACTTTTGAAGCTGACAAGTGTTGATAAGGAATAAAAGCAATCAGGTGAACAATGTCTTGAATTCAATTTTGAAGATATAAATGTTAATTTGAATTTTACGTAACCACTAAGATCCAGAAATAAGATACCTACAGTCTTCATGGAGATAAGCTATTCCACGAGCTGCACCAACAGCAATCTTAACACGTGTTGCCCAATCCAGAACTGGCCTACCTTCCTCTACAAAAAGCAGGAATCAATATGCACAATTATTAAACAAGTAAGATGAATTAATGAATTTATACTTCAAATCTCAATTATAAGTAGTAACTTTACCATGAAGATGGAAATGAAGAGTGTTGTTAGGTACATAGTCATATACAAGCAATCTTCGGTTGTCAGAGATGCAATGACCCACAAGTGAAACCAAATGGCGATGGTGTATTCTACTAATAATCTCAACTTCTGCCTTGAATTCTCGTTCACCCTGTCCTCCACCAACTTTAAGCTGTTTTACTGCCACCTCCCTCCCATCAGGTAGGCAGCCTTTATATACAGAACCAAATCCACCCTCCCCCAAAAGATTTTGGGATGAAAATCCATTTGTCGCCTTGAGTAGTTCTTCATATGTAAACCATGACCTTGAATTGCCTAATCCACCAGGATCACTTGGTGAATAAACAAAAACATCATTACTAGAACCACTTTCCATTAGGGGAGCTGCAGATTGTGTCTTGGTGAAATTTGAATCTGAACACAAGAGTTAAAACCTTCATATTTCTTATCAACAATCTCTTTAATTGCAAATATCCAGTAGAAAATGGATAAATTACCATCTTGATAAAGCTACCAACAAACTTCACCCATGTTACAGTTTCATTATGAGAACTAACTATATGTTTAGACATAAACTTTAATTTCTAAACAATAAACAGAAAATATCCACATGAATATTTAGTTCCGTCAAAAGCAGTTCAGCTTATAAAACTTGCATCAGGTTATGAGAAATGCATGCCCATTTATGATATATCTGATAAAAAAAATTTGCTGAAAATGCCAAGTGAAAAATTACCTGATCTTGGAGAAAAGCCCAAAGAAGATGGCATAACATAACTGCCATTGTGTCTAAGTGCATCTTTCCTCCGCTTCCTCAAGCACCAGACAGCCAACCCAACAAGGCTGAGCATTATGATACCTACTGCTACACCAATAGCCACTACACCTACAGTACCAATGCCTCCAAAATCTGTTGAGTTTGAACTTCTTGATGCACTAGGAATGGTATTGTTGTCAGATGATGGTGGAGAATTGAATGAGGGTGGAGGCGGACCCAATCTTATCACTGGTGATGGGGGTGATACTCTAGTAGAATTTAATGGTGAAGGTGCTTGTTGAGAAGGAGGCGAATTTGGAGTTTGCCTGGGAGGTGAGGGTACATTACTGGGAGTAGGGGCTATTGATTCTGGTGGAGGAGGTGAATTCGAGGGTGCTGTTGATGCTGGTGGAGGTGAGTTTGCAGGACGAGGTGAACTTTTGGGAGGGGTTGATGCTGGTGGAGGCACTGAATTTGCTGGTGGAGGTGAACTTTTGGGAGGTGTCACAGATACAGGTGGTGGTGGGGGTGAATTGGTAGGCGGTGGCGAATTTTCAGGTGGCTTTGATGATGGTAGAGGTGGATTTGGTGATGTTGGTGGAGGCGAATTAGCTGGTGGGGTTGTTGTTGGTGGTGGTGAAGAACTTGTAGGTGGATTGGGGGTTGGTGGTGGTGAAGTTGAATTAGATGGTGGTGAGGGAGGAGGTGAACTTATGGGTGGACTGGCTGCTTGTGAAGGCGGTGGTGGAGAATTGGAGGTTGGAGGATCAGCATTGAGTGAAGGTGGAGGAGGTGAAGTTGGAGGTGGTGAGGTTGATGGTGTAGAAGGTGGAGGCGTTGCAACAACAGCAGAAGGAGGGGACTGAGGAGGTGGGGATAGACTTGAAGGGGCAGAGAGGTCTGTTGGATTGGCATTGGGCTGTGAAGGGGGAGAAATCGTAGGAGGGTCCGGTGGAGAAGAGGAAGATTGTGGTGGCGGACTGGTGGTGAAGGGTGGTTGCGAATTAGAGGTGGATGGCGGTAGTGGAGTGGTTGAACCTGGTGGAAGAGCAGAAGTGGATGAATTTGGGGGTGGAGATGCAGTCGCCATTCCAAAGTTTCCAACTTTCAAGTCATAAAATTCACATGCCAAAATTTTATCAATTCCAGTGCAGAAACAAAATTTCGAAGATAACTCACTTATCAATTTCAATTGAAACAAATTTCCAAAATTAATAAATATTCAAATCACCAAACTTCATCAACTAAAAGCCTGATATCACCAAACGTTTATTCTTCAGAATACCGTAACCTCCTTGTAGTCAAACAACCTTCACCAGCTAAGTTCAAGCAAAAAGAAAAAAAAAAAACTGATCGCTGTTCTGGTTTTTGAGCTAAACCCAGATCACCGAACATCCTTCTAACCAAAACCCTGATCGCAGAATAGATTTTCACTTCCAAAACAATCGACACCAAATTACTTCAATCGCAAAACCCACATCAAACAAGTTGTGAGAAATACCCAGATGGCTAAATTCAAAGTAAAATTAATCTATGACTTCATCCATAGACTGATAAAATCCCTACTATAGCAAATGTAACAATACGCGTATCATCAAAACGTTTACAGGAAAGAACCCAAATGCCAAAAACCTTACCTTACATGTACAAAACTCTCACTTCTTTAAAAGGTTTAAGAAAACTGAAGTGGCTTATTTTGAATTGCAGCCAATCTTGGCTTGTACTTGGACCTTCCCTCTCCTCTCCATAGGAAGCTCAAAAAAGAACACGGATTGTGGGGTCTCAAATCCAGGGTAGCAATTTTAGACACGACCATGAACACGACGTGAACAAATAAGAAAATATAGGATTTTGATTAAGTTTATTGGCGTTAGTGTTGAATTCCTGTCGATTTATAGCCGTGTTAGGTGACGATGATATGATCTGTGACTCGTTAGACCATTTGACCTGTGAATTCATTTCAAAATATGTTAGAATACATCTAATATAATTTAATATTAATATAATTTAATATTAATAGTGTCGTATTATATAATTAGTGTAATAGAAGGGTTGTATTCGTATTTAAATTTTTGACACGATTATTAATCGTGTCGTGTTCATGTGGATCCATTTATAACACGGCTATAATCGTGTCGTGTCACGGGTTAATTCGTTAACTCGACTTGATATATTTGTGACGCGATTTAATATTTATATCGGGTTAATTTCTTAACTCGACTTGACATGTTTATGACGCGATTTAATATTTGTATCACGTGTTGACCCGTGACCCACTGATCCATTTGACTTATATAGCGTGTTAAATGGGTTAAATCGTATCAAATCGTATTAAATGCGTTGTGTTATATTAAATACATCTAATAAAATTTAATATTAATCATATCCTATCGTGTCATGTAATCCATATAATAGAAGGGTTTTGTTCATGTTTAAATTTTTGACACGATTTATTAATCGTGTCGTATTCGTATCGACCTTAATTATATTCGTGTCGTGTATTAACACGATACAAACACAACCCATCAATTTGAATTACCACCCCTACTCAAATCCAAAGAAGTATTGATAGAGACCTTCCAATCCAAGAAGAAGAGTAATTAGATAGTTTCGCTCGTGTGAAAAGTACAAATATGAATATCGTTAAAATAACCATCATGGCATCATCATAATCAAGATCAGGGAAAATTATACAATTACAATGGTACGTAAGGTACCTTAATCTGTAATATAAAATTTTAAATTTTAATTTAAATAGCATAAAATTCTTTATAAATTTCAGTAGTTAACTTTCACTTTATTTATGCTAACTTGACTTCTATTTTTATTGACTAATAATTTTAAATAAATAGATTTTAAATTATTAAAATATTAATATATATAATTTTAATTATTATAAAAAATATAATTTTTAATATAATAAATATTTCATCAATAAAAATAATCTAAAAATTAAAATTTTTATATTATAAATTAAAACTTAGATATTTTCCTATTCCTTGTCATCTACGTAATTTAACGATCATAATATTCAAAAGTCGTTTTGTGCACAGCACAGGGAGACTGCTTTGTCGTAACGCCAAGTCCATAAAATAAAAGAAATAAAATGTAGAATTCTTTACGTTCAAATGTCGGAGTTAAATTAAAAATTAACCAAATAATCCACGTCCGTAAATCATGATTTTGACTTCGTATTGGGTCCTGTTTGTGTTTGATACTATAAATTAATCTTGCTTTTCGTCTGTTTCTTAAAAAAAAAAACATTCTTATTTTTCGTCTCTTTACTTGGACTTTTCTTCTGGAGCCCCGAGTCTGAATAAATATAATAAAGAAAATTGAGCATAGTTTTCATAGCCATTTAAAAACATTAGGATGACGTCGTCGTTTTATTTGTTTTTTTTTTCTTTTAAAAGGAAACAAATCAGTTTGGATTCTGTTTCTAAAATTCTATTACTCCACTACAGAAGGTGAGGGTTTAGGCTAGGCTACCTTTGAGGTGTCGGCGTACGTGCCCATCATCCATGCACGCTTTAAGAAGGTTCCACGGCTTGGACTTCTTTTAATTAAATTAAAGCAGGGTCTCAGCTCACAGCTCAAATCTGGTGTTCATTGGTTACCTAGCCAGTTTGAATCCAATTCTCATAATACATGTTCCTTGTTTAACATTTTTGCTTTTCCTGGACTTTTAAGGCATCATCAGTATGTAACTGTAACCTCTTTGTGCAACAATTGTACCAGCAATGTGCTAGAGACACACTGATGTAAGAAATTTTTCTTTTTTTTCAAAGCCTTATACAGTATGAGGGAGATGTTAGAATATAAATCTTTAACCCTTTATTTTTTGTCTTAACGATAAATATCGAAGTATTTACAATCCTAGGGATTGCTCAACTTTTTCTTCCTTTTCTCTTATTTTCTTGTTCTCTCTTCTCTGTTCTTCCCTCTTCCTGAATGGAGTACTGGTTAGCGGTTACAGTGTATATCCAGAATTTGCACCTTTGGCTGTTAAATTGCCAACTCTTGATGCTTCCACATATAATCTAATTGGTTATCCTTACAATCAAGGACCAACGTTAGGAGGCATATGAATGTGGAGGGCTTATGCAGAAGAGAAAGTCTTCAAGTAGCATAGCAACTTAACTGCACAAAAAGATGAAAATCGTTGGCGAACAAGAAGATCAGTGTAGCTTACTGGCCAACCTAGAGTTTCTTCTTGAAATAATCTCAGCTGCCCAGCTCTTGCCTATTTCAGTTTGAAATTTTCCTACAGAAGAAATGATCTAAAACATGAACAGATATATATATCTCAATCAATATTGATGAGAAAATCAGATCTGGCTACAGTCCGCTTGTGATGAACAAATGTAGATTTTACCTGCTGTTGAAAGGAAAAACTCATCTAACACCTTCCCATGTTCTGCAAAACGAAAAAAATATTAAATAAGAAGGGGAATATATTATAATAAGCAGATAAATTCACCTGAAAACTTGCCCATTTCATATTCCAAAGCTTGCAAAATCATCACAACCTAAAGAGAACAACAAAATTTTAGATTAACATTCCATGGAATGGAATACATAATACAAAAGGTAATATAAAAACAAAACAAAACACAAGTTCTAGCATGTAGTTCATTTATATATCAACAAGAAAGAAAAGAGACATCACCTAATGGGACTTAAAAAAGCATTAATGTTGCAATAGTAAGCTGTAAATAGGTTATAGAAACACCAAAAGATCTCAATGTTGATCAAGAGAAAACTTCCTCAGGCCAACACAAGGTTTTTTTTTTTTTTTTTTCCTCATTTCTAAGAACCATTGCGCTTAATGCATACAAAATGACACGGAAATCATAAGTAAACTGGTGCAATCAGTGAACTCATGAATGAGCTCAGTACAAGCTAGTTTCTTTCATTTATGAAACCAAATGAACAATTATAAAAGAATTAGCATGAAGATAAGTGAGTTCAACTTGATTATGTTCATGAACAGGCCCATTTACATTTGTTTAGCTACTCATATAAATTTAATAGAAGCCCCAATTTAAACTATCCATATTTGATCTTATACATTTAGTAGAATATTGTCTTTAAGTTAAGCATGTTATGAAATTTTAGCAATAATACTTCTTATAAATAAAATAAATAACTATAGTGTAAGATATATGTTATAGAATATACTTACATGAGTAAAGAAAAAGAAAATTTGAGAAAGATGCAAGACTTTATACTACAAGGCCACAAATAATATAGAAAGAGAGTTGCCCTGATTCATATTAAATGGACCCACTTTATAATCTAGGGGTTAAAAACATTATTTTTCATATTAATTTAAAATAAATATTGCAAATAAAATGTTTAATTTGGCTCAAGCTCAATAACTTTTAATTGAAGAAGCAATAATATCCTAATTGACCAACTTCTTGAATCATAAACCTATTTCTTTAACAAATAATTCTAAATTAAATGCTCAAGTCATGCATACTTTGTCAAAATCTTTCACAAGGTTGGCCTCCAAGGAAGTATTGTTTTCATACTCTGCCCATAATTCTTTGATCTCCTCAGCTGCAAGAATAAATTAGTCAATAACACACAATTCAAATATGAAACTGATCAGCAATCTAAGATTGCCAAGATAACAAGGGCTAGCAAGTACCCCTCATTCCTCCACCAAGAACTTCACACATTTCATTTAAAGCTGCTTGCTCCCGTCCGCTCTTTTTTTTTTTAGGCACACCATCAGATGGTGTTATATCTCCAACAATAGCTATTAAATTTCACGTCCCAACTCAATTTTCAAAACCACAACAAAATGTACGTGCATTCATTGTGGGATAAAAAAAATAAAATTGATATGCACAAAGAAGAAGAAGAAGAAGAAGAAGAGAGAGTTAACATAGAATAACCGATCCACAATGGTTATGATGCATGGTGCTTGGTGCATTTGCTTGTATGTTTCTCTCTAATTGGTACTTTTCTAGGCTTGATTGGCATAAAACAAGAAGCAAAAGAACCATCATAACTTGCTCATGAAACCTAAAGATTCATAACTGTTGCTAAGCCTCCTAAATTTTAGACATGTTCTTTAAAACTTTTGTAAAAGGTGTATTCTTGGCCCCACAGTTGAAGTGGTTCAAGTAGAATTTGAGCAGCATGCTACAAAGAGCCAATTTTATCAGGTTAATGTGGACTTAAAACAAAATTTCGCTACATGGTTACAATTATATAATCCCCCCTCCCCCACCCTTACCCCCATACATTTTGAAATCTGTATACATTTCCTTTCATTAAGTTACTGAAAATATCACATCAACCATATTGGGAAACTACAAGAAAAATCAAAATAATAGCTTCTGCAATATCATGCACAACCGCAATCTTTATACACCTGTTTCAACGAGGACAAAGACATTCAATAAGCAACTCCCATAAAAGGAGGAAGCAGAAAAACAAATATAGAATATTATTATTATTTTACAATTTTTCGATACAGAATGAGAAATATTAATGCAGGAGTATCAATTATTGTAGGCTATTGACTAGAAACATCTAAACGTTTGCGTTTATTGTTCTTTTATCCAAACCTTTTAATTTTTGACAACTAAACCACACCTTTCAAAGTCAAAGAAATTTTATCCACTACCCAAATTAAAATTTGGTAAATTATAATTTAGCCTCTGAGGTTTGGTAAAACCTTACAACTTAATCCAATATTTTTCAAACTAAGCAATTTTATCCCTGAAATTTGACAAAACCTATAACTTAATCCCTTACTTTAAACTTTATATTTAAATAGTATACAAATATATTATTCTTCCCAAAATTAATTATTTGTCCTGTCAATAATTTTCTAGAATTGTTTTGAAATTTTTTTTAAGTTTTCCAATACCATTTTTTAATTTTAATCAGTGAAATTTTGATTTTTTGAAATAAAATAAAAAAATTATTGCCCAGAAAAACAAAGATCCAATCAGCTTGCAATTAAGAGTCGCGGCTCAACCATGAGATCTCTCCCTAGAACTTTGATCTTTGTACTCTCACTAGCTATGGGTTCATCTGGGAAGGGGTTGGTGAACAAAGGCAGGTCACAACTTAATCGTAGCATGTGATGACTAGATCAAGGCAAGGAAGCTGCAGCTTCCTATTTCTCTCTCCAAATCTTAGGAAATGGTCATTTTTGCTATAATTAACAATTAATTGAATGGAGGGACTAAATTGTGGATTTTTTAACCTAAATTTTTTTGTTTTGAAAATACAGAGACTAAAGGTTTTGATTTCTTTAGCTAATTAGCCATTATTTTATCCATCCATGTCCACATATTTTAGTAATAAACTAAATTAAGCAATTTGTAACTAGCAAAAAACCAGTTAACAAATCCAAAGAACACAAACAAAGCTCACCGATAAGCTGAGAGATAAATAACTTCTAAAAAATAATAATAGTTCACAGAAGAGGAGCCACCAACCCACCTTATTAGGATAAATGTGTATATAATGCCTTGTATATCAGTACTAATTAAACACAGCCAATTCTATTTATATTTATAAATAAAGAAATGATATAAAAGGGGAAGGGAGGATGCCTATAATGAAAGTGATATAAATAATAAAGGCCTTGACATCGCATGACAAAGTCTAACCTTTCTCGGTTCACACCAGTAAGATCATCAGCAACGAGAAACACCAAAGCCATGCGATAGATATGATCAGTAATTGATTCTGGACCTTTTATCCCATGGTTGATCCATCCTCTCCATTTTGTAGTCCTTTTATTTTGGGGTGCAAGGTAGGAATGGGAAGGGGGGAGAGAGAAAGAGAGAGATTAGAAATCTTTTAGATGCTATTTCACAGGAAATGCAATTAGGCCTACCTAAAAAATAATCATAGATCTAGGCAGCTAGAATAGCAGTTCATCAAAGAGAATGGCAGAGACAAAAGGATAAAAGAACAATTATCCCAAAAACACACCAGCAATTAACTCATGATCTAAATAAAGAGAAAAGCCTCCTGAAGAGCATTTTTAAGTTCTCCTGAAGTCCTGTCCTGTTCTATGAAGAACGAAATTTATTATTAAAAAGTATTTTGAATTCCGGGTTACTAAACATCCAAAGATGCGAATGAAGGCTTAATTCCCATTCCTAGTCCTACTATACAATGACTTTTGTCATAACTCTCACAAACCAGTATCAACCTTCGGTAATGCAATCGAATCCAATCTAACAATGAACTTGTTTGAGCAAGCATTATTAAAAGACAAAATCACCCAATTTCTTGGTTATCCACATAGCTTCCTAAGGTTACGTGGGCGTTGGTACAGCCAGTTTCAGAAACTAATGCGAAACTACAATCTTCATTGGATTGCTTTCATGTGATTTGAATTTTTTTTTTTTAAAGAAACTCTCAGCCATTTGCTTAACGTCTTTCAATTTTAGGCCAAATTATCTAGCAAAAGAAGTTATCTCATAAAACAGCACTTAATTTGTATTCGCAAAACTAGCATAAAGGACAATTTCCATTATCAAATGGCGCTTCTAAGAACTCATTTGATAGCTAACAAGTGCTTGACACTTTCCTTCTCTATTTTGGTAAAACCAAAGAAAATCAAAACAAGCATTTTCACACTATGCCTTCAACCGATGGCACAATTTAAGGAAATCAATCGTGGACGACGTGGAAGCACCGAAGGATCCAACCTGAGAATCAGACTTCGCCACTGATCTCATGTGGCTGAACCCGTCCAAACTAGAAGTGCTTTTTCTATTCAATGTATCAAGACTATTTCCAAAGGTAAAATGCTCTATTTTCTGGCAGATTAAGACAATAGAAGTGCTCTTTAATTTGATTTTTGTCTACATCCAAGTATGCATGTTTTTCTTGAGGCGTTAGATGAGATTAATATCATTTATGTTGTTTGTTATTTGTGTTTATAGATATGAAATTCTTAAAATAATATGAGGCATACATGATACTTAATATTGAACAATGTCAAATTAATAAAAATAAAAAGGTAAACAAAATTGGAAACTCAGTAATCAATGTAAGTATAGTGTTGAGTTAGCCGATTTTTTTAATGTACCCAAAGAGAATTCATATATAATGTATTTGATAATAGCATACTTCTTAAAGCATAAAATAACTGAAAAATAAACCGAGTGAAATAGCAGACAATTGTGCAACAAGTCTCAGAGCTTAAATGATATGATCTGATTTTGGCAAGTATACTTTTAATAATAGTCAAGTAGGGCATTTAAAATTGTTTCAATTATGAAAACATTTTAGATGGCATAACTAAATCATGCAATTTTTTTATTCAATGTATTAAAATCAACTCTAAAAGGGAAAATATTAATGATGAGGCATGAAATGACACTTTATTAGACAATGTCAAATTAATGAAAATAAAAAAAATGTTAATGCAGTAACCAACACAAGTATAGCATTGAATTTCTACTTTTTTAGTGTTGACCAAGTTTTTTGGTCACCAAGCAAGCATATAATTCCAAGTAAAATAAATTTAAATTCCAAGTTTTGGCATGTCTACTTTTAACAATAGTCAAGAAGGAAATTTAGAATGCTTTCAATAATGAAAACATTTTAGATAGCTCAATTCACGGCATTAAAATCAATTCTGAAAGGAAAAATGCTAAAGATTACGAATGGAGTGAATGAAATAACTGTGAAACCTTAAAAATGGATGAGAAAAACTTACCCAGTAGTGTTGCCCAGGTTCTTCGGTCACGAAGTTGCCTGCGTTGACATTTTTTTTTTTTTTTGGTTGCCTTGCAACAATAAAGTTTTGCTTTGGTTTCCTCTTGAACTGACCATCAACAAACATCAAGAGATAGAAAATAATTTATTAGTTGCAGATGTTACAATTCAAGTTTCAATACACTGCCAAAGGTTAAGCAATGGTGATCTTGCACAGGTAGGAAGTCAATGCAATTAAGCAGTAAAAAATTAATGCTCAGCAAAAACTTATATAATGTATGAGCTCATAGCATTCTCATAGCATTCTTCTTAGAACATCAAATGGCTATGCTCATAGTTAAGACAATTATTTAAAAAGAAAAGGTATTTTGCACATGTCAATAGTCCAGATTCCAAATAGCTTGATATTTTAGTTAATTCAAAGTTTAAACAAATATAAGAAAGATAGATGGATGATAAATTGATTATAGAGCAACAAATTAACGCCAATGGGATTGTTTCGTGCCATTCTCTGATAAAGAGAGTTTAAGTTTCATTGATTAATCCAACAATACAATGGCAAAAACAGTTAACCTGCTGTTTTGGTAGTTGCAACACAACCTGCCCAGGTTTGAATGAAGAAGACCATTTTTGTTGACTTCTGAATGATGTATTTTTGGGGTAAATTGATCAAAGTGTCAAACAGAGAATACAACAGTTTGAGCAATTCAAATGCTATTGATATCATAGGCATCTAAACTAAAACTACTAACAAAATTATCACGAGTAGGTAAAGATTAAATAGTTTACTCACATGCTTCTCCACTGGCATTCACTTGGGCAAAGACCTTTAAATGGTTTCTCTTGAGGCTTGAAATTGCTTGGTCAAGAATATTTGGGACATGTAGAATACAAAGATATGTTAAGACAAGGAGCTAAAGAGAAGGAAACATTAAAAAAAAAGGTTTTACGAGAAAATCAGAACAAAATGAGAAAATAAGTGTCCATATAGGGTTTTTGAAAGGAAAGAATAGTCCAGTGAAAAGGAAAATTAATTATTCTTGCTTTTAGACAAGTTTTAGCAGTTAAACAATGCCCTCTTGTTTCTCTCCAAATATCACAGGTCCTGCCCTGCTTCAACTCTTCTATATGAAAATTAACCTCAAAGGTGTTAATTATTGAACAAAAAACACAAGTGCACACACAAGGGAAGTCAATGTATCTACCATATCAACTTTCATAGACTGTTAGAAGAAAGAATGTGCAAGGAAATGAAAGAGAGAGAGAGAGAGAGAGAGAGAGAGAGAGAGAGAGAGAGGGAGAGAGGAAAAATTAATTTATAGTTTTTATTTAACCTTTGACCTTTTAAAAGAGTTATTAAAATGAGTTTATTTTGTAAATTTCCTGGCTGTTACAAACTGAGACATTAATTATCTGTAATTACTCTGACTTCTCAATCTGCAATCTTTTGTTCTTCGAAGCATGTAAAAAATTTTTCAAAAGGGTGTGTCTATAAAGAGCTCAAGCGAGTGTATCCACTGCTAGATTGAATTTTTTCATATAGATTCGTGCACTTTATATATATACTTTAATTAATTCTACACATATCTCGATATAAATATTTAATCTAACAGTAATTAAACTTGTTCTCGTATGAGATCGAGTTTATATTAAATGCACAGGTTGACTATTAATAATAGAGTTAATGGAAAAGAAACTATAGTAATTTGAGTGGATAGCTCTTATTATTCATTTAAAGTTTATTCAATTTATTTTTCATGTGGTAGTTGTAATTAATTACAGAGCTGGTTCTAATTAATCAATTTCACCTCCACTGTTGCTTAAAAATTCTGGTGTTTACTCTTTAAAAAAAAAATCTTGCGTTTTCATTTGGCATGCATGTTAATTTAGAGTTGACAGAAATGAACAATTGGACAAAAATCATGATTCAAGGGGATTGAACCGAACGGAGTTGAGTTTTGGTTCGGTTTATTGTATAATCCTAAATTGTAAACTAGGTAGCACTTTTAATTCTCTTAACAGAAAATCAAAGCAAGTTCTTCCATTTAATTCAGCCAAACTTAATTATACCTATACAAGAAAGAAAATAAAAAATCATCTAAACTAGCATACGTCAAATTAAAAAGCTGAATCCCACTCTAAGCCTCAATTAATAAAAAATGCATAAACAATTCAGCAACATTCAAAAGAAAGGCACATCTCCATTATAAAGCAAATACAGCATATGAGCTATGATATTTAAGGAAATTAACCATACCCAGATAGGAATTTGGACAGATAAAGCTTAATCAATAGGATTAAGAACATAACCATATGCAAAGAATAGAAAGCTAGCCAACTTTTAATCAATTTTATATATGAACCCATATGAAAATTTGCAGATATTAAGCAGTGGGACCCTATAATTATGATTCAATTACCTAAACCAAGCACCATTACACAGAGAGAGAGAGAGAGAGAGAGAGAGAGAGAGAGAGAGTCTAATTTCAATTGATCAACGGATAAAATTTAATAGCTTGGTAAAGGAAAATCATATAAACCAAGGAAGACATTCGAGTAGAAAAGTCGATGGAGTAGCGAAGGAACTCACCAAAAAAAGTTTGATGAAGTAGTTGGGTGTTTGATGCAGAGAGTTCCCATGCTTGCAAATAATTAGACCTTTTTATGCTTACAAGTTTCAGATTCTTGAGAGATTAGTTGAGGTTCGTGTTTAAGAAAATGATAGCATATGGCTGTGCGTGTTTCGCGATGTAACAAAGAAGGGGATGTGTGGGTCAAGACAACAATAATGGAAGGGAATGGGAAACAGACTAGAGAGGGAGGCGATGATATGGAGCAACATATGGGTTAGGTTGAAAGAAGAATAACTTCGGATGGTGGAGATTAATGTCTTGGCAGTGACTGAAACAAAGAAATCAAATCATCTGAACATGTAGCTTTTTGGGCTATATGCAATGCAAGAGAGTCGCATGTAAAATTTTTGTCTGAGATAACTAGAGAAGGGGAAATTATTACAAGCTCCTGAGACAAGTTTAATTAAATTGGCTGAGATATGCCGAGAGACTGTGGTTGGGTTCTGGGTGAAATTCATGCGAAAAGAATGCAAATTTTTAATGGCGTTTTGTGAGGGGATCACTAATGTTTGCATATTTTAAAAATTTTGTTATTGTTGCTTACAAAATTATAATGTGGATCAAAAAATAAATATAAATGATAATTATAAAGACTTTTTTGGTTTAAAAATTTAAAAATATTAATAAATATAATTTTTTTATTATTAAATATGTATGTAATGAAGTGAGAGTAACAATTCCATACTTAATTATTTAAGCAATTCTACAAATTAGAGACATTCTGATTATATTATATCAATATGTCATTTAACTTTATTTTTTTGGAAATATTTTATTTTTAGTTATTAAATATAATACAATAATCTAATTAATCACAAAAAAAATTATTTTACTAAAAATTTAGAATAACTTTATTTAACTAAATAAAAAATAAATTATCTCGCTGCATCGCAAGAGTTATCAGCTAATACTTTATACCCATGGAAAGCTACAATAAAAATTAGGGAAAAAACAGAAAAGAAAGAGCGGGACAAAGACGACTTCATGATGATACCAACCACATCAACTAGGCGGAGAAAAACGAGCGTCCATAAACGTTAGTGGCAAGATTGGAGCGGTTCTTCTCAGCCTTGGTGCCCGGTAAGCAAAAGCTGCGTTTACAACTCGCTGATGAATCCAATGACACAGCGTTCTGACCAGGCTATAGAGCTCCCCCACCAAAAGGAAGGTGTGAAAAACATATAATGCCAGTGCTGCATCTGGGAACAACATAGATGCCAATGAAGCCAGAGAAAATGAACCAAATATTGCCACTGTCACTTGACAAATGCGAGCATTAGTGTGCGTGAGGCGAGTAGAAAATGCCAACTCAACCCCATATGCTACGCAGTAAGCAAGTAGACAGGCGATGGCGATCTTGGTAGTAACGGGGTGCGTTTCGAAGGGAGATTTGGTTGTTCCTTGACAGTTTATCTCAATAAAATCAACGAGCACAGGTACAATGAAAGCAAAATTGGCATGGAGAGAAGTGGAACTTAGCTGTTGCTAGCTGATGTTGATGCTGTTGAGAATGTTATTATAAGCGATGATGGTGAAAGGAAGTTGTCTGTTAAAGAAGTTTCTTGGTAGGAAAGGTAGGGCAACGCGACTAATTTCTGCCATTAATGGGGTCTTTATCGGTGAATTTTGAAACATCTTATGCTGGCTTATAAAGAAGGGCCATGCACAACTTTTCCACACATAAATCCTACCCCTACCTCCATGGGAGTGTGCGGTCTCAGTTCTAGTTTCAATTTAATTTTTTGTAAGAACAGAAACTAGAACTGAATTTCAATTCTTTCATTTTTTAAATTGAAAGATTAATCAAATTTTAGTTTTGATTGCATTTGGTTTTAATTTTGGTTTCAATTCTAATTCCGATTTAGTTAAGTTCTCAATTCTTATACTCAAAATCATTATTCTATTAATTTTAAAAGATCAAAAATTTTAAATATTTCTAACATTAAAATATCCGTAAAAATAATAGTGCTAATCTCAAAATATCAATATTAATATAAAAATAAAATACCAATAAAAAAAAGACTTTTTAAGAGAAATACTAAAATCGAACTAATAATTATCATATAAAAATATAAGAAAATACTAACTTTTTATTCATATCATATTTTCATTTAAATTATAAAATAATAGCAAATTAATGAGTATAATATGAATTAAAATTAATATAACCTAAGTCAAAAGTACAAAAATATGTATTTTAAGATTTAGAGAAATTTTTTATTATATTTTCAACTATTTAAAAGTCAAACTTTTTTTGGAGAATGTATAATTTTTACTGGTTTAAATTTTGATTTACATAATAAGTATTAAAAATAAATTTAATTTTAATATAACAAACATTGCTTATAAAAAATTTTGTATATTATAATTAAAACTTTTTTAAATTAAAAATAAGATAATTAATATAATCTCAAATTTGATGAATTAATTATTAACATTCACTCTTAAATGTTATTTCAACCAATACTCTTGACTATCACTTTAAACCTTATAAAATATTTTATTTAAATAGTATCACTAATATTTTGAGTGGGCTAATATTCAATTTCATGAAACAATATATCCACAAAGTGTGCTGCAAAATGCTTTAACGACATTAAAATGTCCGAGCTGGGGAAAAAAGGCCGAACGAGTGATTATTTCTATCATAGATAAGCAAGAAAAGGTGCAGAGGCTGATGTTTGTACAAAGGCTCGTATTTTTTTCTCCCTCGACAATTATATGAGCATACATGATAGCTTCATTCACATTACTGGTCAAAAGAGGTGAGGTTTTAGGGGCCAGTTATAGGAGTAGAAAAATAGCAAATGGGCAGTCAACTACTCATTGAAAATGACCATCATTACCAATTGAATTTACCATCAATTTCCATCAAATGGGATGGAATCAGTACCATAATTCTGTTTGTATATTTTATCTATTTGAACTATGGTAGAGTTCCAGTTAAAATTGCAGAAAGGAACACAAAAAGAGATTATTTTTAAGTTATATCATAATATATATCTTAATTAATATATTTTACTATTTTATATATATTTTTCAATTATATAAACTTTAATTAGAAAATATATTACATAATTAAAAGATAATTTAATTATATAATTAATGACTATAAAGTGTTTTAATATATTTATAATAAAAATTAATATTAAGTTACATGTATTTATTATTAATAACAAATTAAGACATATATAAAATTTTATTAAAATTATATAATATATGCAAAAAATATTAAAAAACACATATATAAAATCAATTATTCAATTCAATTTAAATTCGATTTGGTTTTTTGCACAGCCCTCTATCTAGCTTTCTTCATGCGCATAAAGAATTTGCTTTTCATTAGTCTTTTCTTGAGGATCCATGGGAACTTGGAAATTTTTTTAATGAACTCCCATAAAAGTATTTAAAAAGCTATATCTCTGTCCCAAAGTTTGAAAAATGGAAGAAATCATTTCTTTTTGCTTTGGTCTCCATCTATGGAGAGTAGACAAAAGCTAACTTGATTTGATGGACGCCATTAGAATTGGTGCTGCCTAGAAAGAGATTCTTCATGCGTGTTTTCCTGATATGGTTCATGAGTCTGGGAATATTTGGCTATTGCTTCGTGTGTGTGTGTGTTTTGCCTATTAATGTCCAAATGTGAGCAATATTCCCACCAAGCTAATTCATTAAGTACCAACTACCTAAGCAAAAGTCTTATCTTTTTTATACTTTATTTTATTTAAATCAGATGATAAGTATTGAGCTTTTTTGCTTTGACTATTTTAACAAGAATAAGCAATGCCCTCCTTCCTCTGTTAGTCCAAATTTTTTTATGTATGCGCATAGTGTGTGTGTGTATATATATATATATATATTTGTTATCATGAAGGATCAAAGTAGCATGAAACACTACCTGTGAATGTAATTAGGGAGAGCAAAATATGGTTTAAATTGGAAAAAAAAAATCAATTGAATTGATAATTTTTTTTAATTTTTATAATTAATTAGTTGGATTTGATTTTATTTTATAAATATTTCAATTCAAATTTTTTAAATTTAAAAAATGGAATCGAATTTCCTCAGCCTCTTTTTCTCCTCCTTCCTTTCCTCATTTTTTCAGATTTCCTTTTGTTTTTCTTTCACTCACTTTCCTTTTCTCTCTTTACTTTGTCAATTGTTGTTGCAAAGAGAAAGCACAAGTCGTCTATCTTTTTTGAGCTAGAGAGATGACCATCGATGAGCGGATTATTGACGGACATTAATGCTAATCAGAATGCTGTTAGAATAACTAAATTGGCTGAGACAAGTTTAATTAATTTGGCTGAGATATGCCGAGAGACTATGGTTGGGTTCTGGGTGAAATTCATGTGAAAAGAATGCAAATTTTTAATGGCATTTTGTGAGGGAATCACTAATGTTTGTATATTTTAAAAAATTTGTTATTGTTGCTTAAAAAATTATAATGTCGATCAAAAAATAAATATAAATGAAATTATAAAGACTTTTTTGGTTTAAAAATTTAAAAATATTAATAAATAATTTTTTTTATTATTAAATATGTATGTAATGAAATGAGAGTAACAATTCCATACTTAATTATTTAAGCAATTCTACAAATTAGAGACATTCTGATTATATTATATCAATATTTTCATTTATTTTTTTTTTTGGAAATATTTTATTTTTAGTTATTAAATATAATACAATAATCTAATTAATCACAAAAAAAAATTATTTTACTAAAAATTTAGAATAACTTTATTTAACTAAATAAAAAATAAATTATCTCTCTGCATCGCAAGAGTTATCAGCTAATACTTTATACCCATGGAAAGCTACAATAAAAATTGAAAAAAAAAAAGAGCGGGACAAAGACGACTTCATGATGATACCAACCACATCAACTAGGCGGAGAAAAACGAGCATCCATAAACGTTAGTGGCAAGGTTGGAGCGGTTCTTCTCAACCTTGGTGCCCGGTAAGCAAAAGCTGCGTTTACAACTCGCTGATGAATCCAATGACGCAACATTCTGACCAGGCCATAGAGCTCCCCCACCAAAAGGAAGGTGTAAAAAACATATAATGCCAGTGCTGCATCTGGGAACAATATAGATGCCAATGAAGCCAGAGAAAATGAACCAAATATTGCCACTGTCACTTGACAAATGCGAGCATTAGTGCGCGTGAGACGAGTCGAAAATGCCAACTCAACCCCATATGCTACGCAGTAAGCAAGTAGACAGGCGATGGCGATCTTGGTAGTAAAGGGGTGCGTTTCGAAGGGAGATTTGGTTGTTCCTTGACACTTCATCTCAATAAAATCAACGAGCACAGGAACAATGAAAGCAAAAATGGTATGGAGAGAAGTGGACCTTAGCTGTTGTTGGCTGATATTGATGCTGTTGAGAATGTTATAAGCGATGTTGGTGAAAGGAAGTTGTCTGTCAAAGAAGTTTCTTAGTAGAAAAATAAGGGCAATGCTACTTTCTGCCATTGATGTGGTTGGTGAAGTTTGAAACATCTTCTCTTGCTTATAAAGGGGTCATGCACAACTTTCCCACAGACATAAATCCTACCTCTATCTAGCTTTCTTTTATGCTCTTTCAAGGCTTTGAGGACGATTCCTATTTGCGCAAAAAGAATTCGCTTTATTAATTATCTTTTCATTAGCCATTAGGATAAATGGGAAATGGGAAATAACTTTTTTTAATCAACGATTTTAGGTCCACAAAAATTCAATTGAAATATTCCAAAGAATCTCATCGGGCAGTGTTTGGTGCTAATCCGACCCTTCATGATAACAAATGCGGACAAAGAGCAAGGGGGCATTGCTCACTCTTGCTAAAGTAAATTTATTTAATTTATTATGAATTTAAAATATAAATATTTAAATTATATAAATTTAATAAATTTATTATATATTTATATTTAAAATTTATAATAAATTAAATTTAAATAAAAAAATACCTTACTAAATAAAAGAAAAGAACAAAGGTTAATTTGGTCCAAGCAAAAAAGGTCAATATTACCTGATTAAAAAATTAAAAAAGTCTCAAAACAAAATACTAAATGAGAAAATTATTAGGTTATCCCAATTTACTGTGTCATTACTATAATGTGATACACCCAACTAATAATATCACAGCACATCACTCCATAATTAGCTAGGTAGGACTGGATATGGCTCACATATGGGACATTGATTGTCAAAAAACACACGCAAAGCAAGAGCCAACGTGTTCCTCTGGGGTTGTCTTATCAGTCATAAAACGCATAAAGAATCTCTGGAAACCAAAGCAAAAAGAAGCAATAGCTTCCATGTACTTTTTTTCTACAACGTTCTTCCATGCACTTTTTTTGTAATAGATATTTACAATGATTTTAATATGTATATAGTTTTTCTAATATGTATATAATTTCATTATTATTAATGTATGTATTATATTTTCACTTAAATTATTATATAATTATTATTAATATATTATATATATATATTAATATATATTATTAATGTATATATAATAATATTTATAATTTTTATATTAATTATAATTAATATGTAAATATAAAAAATAATATTTATTAGTCTTATATTGTCACTAATTAATATGTGATCTTTTTTAATTTTGTAATGCTTAATATAAAAATTTAAAATTTCATTTAAATTTTTATACTAAGCATTACAAAATTAGAAAAAAATCACATATTAGTTAGTGATAATATAAGACTAATAAAATTTATTTTTTATATATATAAATATTAATTATAATTAATATAAAAATTATAAAAATTATAAAAATTATTTATTTATTATTATTATTGATAAAAATGTTTGTTTTCCGATTATAATTCATAAATATAGATATTTATTAATTTTATTTAAATTTTTATATTAAGTGTTATAAATTAAAAAGTCACATATTAATTAATTGTAATACTAAGACTAATAAATTATATTTAATATATAAAAATTAATTATTAATAATAAAAAATGAATCAACATGTTAAACATTAAAAAATTAGAAAGTCACCTATCACTACAAGAAATGTTAAAAATAATTACGAAAATTACTGACTACAGAATTTCGTGGGTAATTTACTGATGAATTATCGACGCTTTTCTGATGAAAAGATAAATAAAATTTAAACTAATTTTTACCGACGAAATTATTGACTAATTACCGACTAAAACTTTATCGACTATATAATTTCGTAGGTAAAAGTGGTACCTAACATTAGCAGCAAAATTAGCGACCAAATAATAAAAATAACGACCAAATGTTTCGTCGGTAATTACCAAGGAAACACTTTTCGTAGGTAATAGTAAGAAAAAAATAAAAAATAAAATTTTTAAAAAATACCTATTACCAATAAAAAGTTTTTCATAGATAATATTAAGAAAAAAATAGAGAAGAAAATTTCTAAAAAGATAAAAAATTTTACCTACAAATTTTTTTCGTCGGTAATTACCAACGAAATGTTTTTCGTAGGTAATATTAAGGAGAAAATTGAGAAGAAAAAATCTAAAAAACTTGAAAAAATTTTAGCTACGAATTTTTTTCGTCGGTAATTACCAATGAAACACTTTTCGTAGGTAATATTAAGGAGAAAATAGAAAATAATTTGTTTTAAAAAAATACCTACGAAAAATTTTTCGTCGGCAATTACCAACGAAAAGTTTTTTCGTAAGTAATATTAAGACAAAATAGAGAATAAAATTTCTTAAAAACTAAAAAAAATACCTACAAAAAATTTTTCATCGGTAATTACCAACGAAAAGCTTTTCGTAGGTAATATTAAGGAGAAAATAGGGGAAAAAAAATTTTTAAAACTAAAAAAATTTTACCTACGAAAAAATTTTAGTCGGTAATTACCAACGAAAAGCTTTTCGTAGGTAATATTTAGGAAAAAATAAAAAAAAAGTTCTAAAAAACTAAAAAAATTTTACCTACGAAAAGTATTTCGTCGGTAATTACCAACGAAATACTTTTCTTAGGTAATATTTAGGAGAAAATGGGGAAAAAAATTCTAAAAAACTAAAAAAAATTTACCTACGAACAAATTTTAGTCAGTAATTACCAACGAAAAGCTTTTCGTAGGTAATATTTAGGAGAAAATAGAGAAGAAAAATTCTAAAAAACTAAAAAAAATTTACCTACAAAAAGTATTTTATTGATAATTACCAACGAAAAACTTTTCGTAGGTAATATTAAGAATAAAATAGAAAAAAAAAATTTTAAAAACTTAAAAAATTTTAGCTACGAATTGTTTTCATCATTAATTACCAACGAAATGATTTTCGTAGGTAATATTAAGGAGAAATTGAAAATAAAATTTTTAAAAAATACCTACGAAATATATTTAGTATGTAATTCATCGGTAAATCACAAAAAATGAGAAATTCTCACATCGTTTGAAAATAGATTTAAGGGTAGTGAGTTTGTCTATAAAAAGAGAACTACTCTTCAATATAGAGCAATTGTGGCATAGTCACATATATGGGGCTTACGTTGGGCTCCACTAGTAATTTTTTTTAAGTCAATTAAATCCTAAAAAATTATAAATTAAAATGATTAATAATTAATATTTAATTTAAAAATTAAAAATTAAAAAAATTAAAAATTAAAAATAAAATAAAAAATTAAAATAAATAAAATTAAAAAATTAATTTGAAAATTTTAAATTAAATTAATTTAAATTTAAATTTAAAATACATTTTAAATTAAATTAAATTTAAAATTTAATTTAAATTAAAAAAATTAAAAATTAAATTAAATTAAAAAGTAATGACTAAATTAAAAAATATTAAATAAAAATTAGCTACGAAAATTTGTTTTCGTCGGTAATTACCAACGAAAAATTTTGTCGGTAAATAGTTGGTAGTTTATAAGAGTAAAATCTCCTACGAAATTACCTATAAAAAAATTTAAATTTACCTACAAAATAATTCGTCGGTAAATTTAGCGATAACATTTTTTTCGTCGGTAAAAATTACTTACGCTATTATTTGTGGACGAAAAAATTTCGTCGGTAATTCATCAGTAATCACTAATTACCTACGAAATTTCAATATATTTGGTCGGTAATTTTTGTAGTTATTTTTTTAATTTCTTGTAGTGTATTAAATAATGGTAATAATAAAATAAGGATAAAATTAATAAACAAAAAAAATTAATATAGTGTCACTTGTCATATTTATGTGAACTTATTTTATCGACCAAGTTTATTATATTTATTATCATATTGATAGATTAATTTGCTTTCATTTTATAAACATTTCAATTCAAATCAATTGAATTTTCTCTCAGCTTACCTGTTGTTTCCTCAGCCCCTCTTTCTCCTCCTTCCTTTCCTCATTTTATTCAGATTCCCTCTTCTTTCACACACTTCCCTTTTCTCGTACTTTTCTTGTTGCTGAGAGAAAGCACACCATCCATGATCGAGTAGCCTAAGATTTATATATTTAGTTGGTAGATTTCACTGTATATTTTTTATCTTAAATACATGATAAATTAAATCTATATAAGAATTTTCCTGTAATTATATTGCATTATCTAGAACTGTACAAAGCACACCTCTTGAATGAGATTCCAATCTTCGTGTTCATTTCTAGGTAGCTTCATTTTTATTCCTAATTGCTATGACGTACATCGTTACAGCTCAAGCAAGTGTTGTGAATAGTTTTCCAAATCAAATTTTACAGAAATATTTTCTGTGGGTAGAAAAAACTTCGACCATTTACTCATGATTAGCTAGATGGAATACAAACCAGCATCATTAACATTTTAAATATGAGTCAATCTAACCTCCTAAACTTACAATAGAAGTTGTTTAATGGACATCACAAGTACTTGTTTTATTAATTTGGTAGTTGAAAATATGAAATACTTTATTATAAGTTGAAATATAATTTGGATTCATCGTTGGAGCCAGTGGTGTTGGGTTGGTTCCAAACTGCTACTTAAGCTGGACTTCATGGATCAGTAGTTCCATCCAAAGACAGGAAACTGAAACTTTACCAAGACCAGTCTCTTAAGAATTTAACTGAAAGGTGGACTCGTCATTTTGTCTCCTACTAGGTAATTTTTCATGGCCTCTTGGATTCGTTTAAAGGAGTGTAGGCTTGGCTTTGTTGCTTGCTCCAGAATGATAATTAAGAGGACTCCCCTGGCCTATGTTGTCGTGAACTTGTGCTCTTTCTAAATTTGTGTGGGCTTGGGCCAAGGCCTAAGGACTACAGCAGCTTGTGTTGTGCCTCAAGATTTCCTTGGAATGGTGGAACTTTGCATGCATTGATAGTGTTGTTTGAGGCTAGGCTATTCTCTGTGTAAAAGGATTATTACTGTTTGTAACATGCTCTTGAGTTGTGATAGTTTGACCATTCATTAGAACTTCATCGGGTAGTGCTTTATTATCCATGGTCATTTATGGTCGTGTGTTCAGTCCATGCTTATCGCAGCAATTGACGACTTTAAGACTTGGAATTTAGTACAGTGCTGACCTTCTAATAGAGAGAAATCTTAGAGAGGATGCCTAACTATAGTTATGTTTTTTTTTTTAAACGGTGAAAGCTTGGAATTCATTGAATAAAACATTAACAGGCCAATCCTAATAGAGCCAATCCTTATGTTACATATGATTAATTCCATTTTCTATGGTTGATTTCCCTTCAAATAGAGCCAATCCCATTCACAAAGGCCAGTTTACTTCACAGGCCTTTGACAAGCATATTGCACATGGAAAAAAAAAATTCAACTAATTAAATTAAGCCAAATCGACTAGGCCATAATCATCATCATCATCATCATTGTTGTTGTTGTGTAGTAGTTCTAAATTACACAAAAACCACATACATTTGGATTAAGTGTGGAAGATGACCTTCAGTTATACAGTATTGCAGCCATTATTACGCTTTAGCAGGATGAACAGATCAATGTGTTAAGGGTTCTTTTGATCCTTTGCAAATGGGAAATTCTCAGTAAGTTTTCTGGTGAAGCATTCAAACACTCAATAGACAATCTTGCCTCCAAAGTGTTCCTTGATTTGTTCAACCATGAAAGCTCTTATAGTCGATACAGCAAATTGAACAGTTGGCTTTTGCTTTGCATGGTTAGATATTGTCTCGAGTCTCTCAATGCTAAAACTTTCACTTCTCCCTAGCAATTCTTCCATGTCCTTGATTGAGGGATAGTTGAGTGGCAAGTTGAAGGCCTCCACTTTTTCTTTACTAATTAGGACATATAATAAATGAGATAATTTTTTTCTACAAAATGTAATTAATATGGTGGTGTGGATCAAAATTAAGTCCAGAATTGTTTTTGGTCTAACTATTATCTACTTACCGACTTGGCCAAATCCACGAGGCAAGAACTCAAAAGATCATAGGCCAAACCAGTAGCAGTTTGAAAGAAAAGGATCCCATCTGCAGGTAATCCAACGAGAATAATTGTAAGCAATCCTCCAGCCGCCAGTTCTCGTGCTCCAGCATTCAAAAACGTGTCCATGTCATTCTGGAACTAAGTACAATAAACCTTGGCAACTTCTTTTGCAAATTTTGTGCAATCGATGGCGTCCTTATTCCAGGCAGGGGATTTAGGGTCCATAACTTCTTCAGGAATCTTGGAGAGCCAATTCAGTGCATAAGAGGCGTGCCAGATATGCAAACTGGATTTGGAAAGCAAGCAGTCATGGAAATCACCTGGCACTCCTGCAGCCAAGTATTTATACGAGATATGGGGAGGTTTCTGAAGAGAGTGTTGAAGTCGTTCTCAGTCTGATCATTGAAGAACACTTGGAAATCTAAGGATGGATGGCTTTGGATTGGGTGTTGTGTGTGGAATTTGAGCTCTAAAGCTTGTACAATGCTTTCCATGGCAATGAACATGTTGGGTCCAACAGAACAGCCCCAATCTGCTATACAGAAAGTTTTGCAATTGATCGATCTTCTGTGGCTTCATCAATCAAATTCTTTGCAGACTCCATCCCCATTGTCTGTAAACAATAATTTATTATTATATATCCATGCATGGAATCTAAAGAGTATGTGAACAACTCTTTTTGGATGTAATGGTAGACATTTGAATATATATGTTATTTATGGCTGGTAGTAGGAATTTTGAAAATAGCTTTGGGGGCCATCTCCCCTGCTCATGCTTTTGGCAATCTTTCCTTATTTGCCATCTCTCTCTCAATGCAGAAGTATGTTTTTAGTCCCACAAGATTATCAAAATATATAGCCTTTTGACATGATTAAATTTTTAATTTTGGATCTAATGGATAGAGAATTTTTAAGGACTATTGTGTAAGTCATCAAAGGAAAATAATATTGACTTATTAACAAATTAAATTAATTTAATTGCAAATTGATTTGCTAATTAACTATATTATTGTCTCTTTAATCTAACATCCATGTGCATCCTATTCCTATACGTGACGCAAAACAAATTTCTTCATTGTGTAATAGAACTTTAATTATTTTACGATTTAATTATATGTTTCTTCTAATTCTAATTCTACAATTAAGATTTGACCATATACCTTTTACAGGATGGTGGTGTTTAAAAAAAAAATCATCTATATATAGTACACTATTTAAAAAAAAAAAAAAGCAAATATTAACATATTAAATTAATATGTAAATTAATTGGGTAATTATGAGTCTTTTTCAGCTGTTGATACTTTTTTTTGTTTTGGAAGAAAGCTTATTATTTCCTTTGAATTTTTTTTGTTTATGTTTAATTTTGCTTAGTTTTAAGTTTTTAGTCCAATTAATCTAAATCTTTATATTTAAACTCAAATTAACTCTCATATGAAAGTAATTAATTCATATTTTTAATTAATTAATATTAAAAAATATTTTAAAAAAAATTATGCACTACTTCCATAGAGGATGAATGGACTAATTTGAGTTTAAATATAAAAAATTTAGATAAGTTAAACCAAAAACTTAAAAATAGAAAAAATTGGACATAAACAAAAAGTTAAAAATAAAAATGAGATTTTATTTTTTTTTTTATTATCCTTTCTATGTTAACTCAACACCCTTTTTATTATAATAATAATAATAATAATAAATTCATAGGTTTTAGGTACGAGTGATTCCGATACTTTTATCTTTTAAGTAAGGTGATGTTTAATTTTTACGAATGAAAAAAGATATTTATTAGAAGTGTTTTATTTTTTAGTGGGTCAATAAATAATAAATAAATCAATGTGTTTTTTTATTACAATTAAAGATAAGTAATTTTACATAAATTCAGTGATTTATTTTTCTTTAAAAAAGTTTAATGAGAATATATAAATATTAATATTATTTTTAAAAATTAATATAATGAGTTCTGCAATTGAGAAGGAAAACATCATAAAAGGCTTGGGCTATTGGCCCAAAAGCACAATTTCACCCTACCCTTGCCTTAATATCTAATTGGACTTAAAATATTTCATGCTTTAATTGTGTAACTGATGAGAAAATAATTGTTCAAAAAAATAAAATAATTGGGTCTCTGCAGTTTGTTTACATAATCACTCAAATGGCTAAAAAGAGGGAAGATCATATGAATAATAACTATATATAACAGTACTCAACTCAATTAATCTTTTATTTCAAAAATTTGGGGTCGGCTATATGGATTCGCTTTCTCCACTCTAAACAATTTTGGATTAAATCCTCAGAAATGTGTAATAACTATATATAACAGTATATGATTTAATTTATAGATAAATTATTATTCAATCTTTATATTTTAACGATACTTTTATTTTAAAAAATATATTATTTAATTTTTATATTTTACTTTCATTAAATTGTTTAGTCCATCCGTCAATTATTTCGTTAGTTAATATTGATCAAATTACTATTTAGTCCATTTATTTTAGTAAAATTAATTAGTTAGTCCCTATATTTTAAAAAAATAAATTAGTTAATTCCTATAATTTAACTTTATTAACTATTTAGTTATATAATTATTTTTTTATATCTAAACTATCCTAATTCTTTCTCTTTTATTTATCTATATCTTTTTTTATTTCTTTCTTTACATGTTTTTTCTCTTTTACACGTACACTATTCTCCCTCTCATTCTCTATTTGTTATCATCTATTGATAAAAAAAGTACAAGCTATCTTCACAAAAAAGCTAAATGATTTTCTTAAATTTTTAAATAATTAAGAAAAATCATTTCCTAATAAAGAAAACACAAAACTAATGTCCAAAGAATTAAAAATTTTAAAAACAAAGTAAATTCAAATTTAATTTCCACATATCAAAATTTTTATTTTTATCTAATAATATATTTTTTAAAATATATAAATTAACTAATTAGTTTCTTTAAAATGGATTAACTAAATAGTAAAATACAGGAATTAACTAATATGTTTCTTTAAAATAAAGAGACTAAATAGTAGTTTGAATAGTATGAATAATGAAAAATTTAATGAAATGACTAAATAGTTGAACGAAAGTAAAATATAGGGATTAAATAGTATATTTTTTAAAATATTAAAATCAAATAGTTAATTTCTTTAAAATATAAAAATTAAATAATAATTTTTCTTTAATTTATATGTTAATTAATAGCTGTTTTTAACAGGTAAATAATAGCGATATGTTAATTAATATGCTGTAGTGAAATTAAGACTTTTACATTAAGCCCATGTAAAAAATATTGATATGAAAATAATTAAATAATCTAATTTTACCATAAAAATGGTTTTTTTTTTAAATGAAAAAATGAGGCTCTTCGAGTATGATAGTAATAATCCTTTAAGTTCGAGACTCAGCGTCACTGATTGATGTCATCAATTTAATCTAACTCCAAAGGAATGGATCTACTACCGAATGTGAAGTGACACTCATAAGACGAACCATTGAATAACCCGTCGTCGACTCTCACTTGCACTCCTAAATGAAGACAATATTTAATTATTATATTCAATATTAATACAAAGAGTCAAAATTAGGGCAGAATAAAATTATCTTATCAGATTAATTATCAGACTACCATACTTAGTAGTGCAAATGAGTTCACTCATAAAAGAGGGAGCCAAAAAATTTTAATTGGGGTCAAGTCCACTGCTAGCCCCTTTGGCTCCTTCACTTACCCAAACTCACGAGAAAATTTTCAAAGGATCCAATGTGCAACGACAAATCTGTTGTACTGTGACATGTGGCAACATTTTTTGCTAATTTGTTATTTTGGAAAGTAGATAATTTATTGATTCCAGCCCTTTTTTTCTATCTTTCCTTTTTGAAATTTTAAAAATTTTTATTGCAGTTAAATTAGTTTAGCAACAAATCGCCAACCATCAGTGGTGGAAGGAGGGGAGCTAGGGGTGGCCTTGGCCCCCCAAACTTCACTATTTTCTTGTGTGTGTGTATATATATATATATATATATATATATATATATATAATTAAGGAGATAGGGAAGGGAGATTAGAGATAGTTTTGGTTCCTTAATTATTTTCAAAAATTTTTAATAGAGATATTAAAATTTAATTTTTTTAATTAATTGATTTCTCAAATTTTTTATTAGTTTTTCTATGTATTTATAAAAAAAAAAATCTTAAATACGTATAATAAATTTTATTTTTCATCAATTACCCCCTTAAATTTTCCATTGAAGCCCAAAAATTTATAATTTATGCATTATGATTTAAATTAAAATATTAAAATTATTTGATTGTCATTAAATAAATATAAAAATTCAATAATTATTCAAAATTTTATATTTACAAATTAAAATTTGATTAGTAGTTGTTATTAAAAATTAAATTTAAGCTAATTTAACAATTTTCTATCACATAATCTAAAATCAAATTGGATTTTTTTTTCCTTTTTTGTTATTTTCGCTCTCCCCCTCATTCTATGAGTACAATATAATTTTTTTCTTTATCTTCCCTCTCATTTAACGTTCTATCATTTATTTCATTCAAATTAAAAAATTATTTTATTTATTTCTGTATAAGTAAATTAAATTAATAGTCTCAATTTTTATGCATATTTTAAATGAATTAACCTAAATATACATTTATTTTAACTAACATATTTATTTTATTTTTTATAAGCAATATGTTTATTTTATTGTTTTATTAATATCTAATTTTTAATATCTCTTTAATTTTAGTGATTATTATGTTTTTTAATCTTCTACTATTATGCCATATAGTTAGTTATATGAGATTTATATTTATTTTTTTTAGTATAACATAAATTATACATATATGATCAATGTATTATGTTTGGACCCCAAAGAAAATTTCCAAACTCCAACGATAAATGAAACTCTTCGCCAACAATTAGAACTATGTATCATATACTTCATAAGCTTAGCAAAGTAAAACTTTATATTTACATATTATATAATATATGAAAGATTTTTAAATAGATTTAATTCATTATGTTTTTTTTAGATCATACACTAATTCCTTAAGCAAATCTTAATTAATCTCACAACTGAAATACGAAGTCCATCTCTCCTAAGCAACTGCTAATTTCTTTCTCATCTTGTATTTTTTTATTAAGAGCCTATCTTTTATACAGATTTGTTAGCAAAATTTGCTACTTCTTTTTTTTAAAATACTCACGTTTTGGATGATCTTCCATCTAATTTTAGGTCTCGCATGGTTCAAAATCCCAACTTTTCAAGAAGTTTACTGCTAGAAAAGTGCAAAAAGTTATTTTCTAAAAATTTTTTATAGTTTGAATGTGTTTAATTGATATATCAAATTTCAGGAAATAAAACTATAGTAATAAAAAATAATAGTGAAAACAACATAAATATTCCTATTTCAAAGAAAGAGAAAAACAAAAGCAAAGGTAAAATAGAAAGTAGGAGAACTTTATGCTCAAGAATTTTAAATTGACTCGGTTAGGCTCAGTAACTTACTTCCTATATGGTTCATCAACTTCTTAGGAAGTTAAATAATTATATCAACCAAACAAGTTAGATTTTCGCACTTCCTGAAAATTAGGCAACTTTGAATCGAAGTAGGCCTTGCTTCCAATATTAAAAGAAAGTGGGTACGTCAACATCTTGAGAAGTTAGATAATTATATTAATCAAACAAGTTAAATTTTCACAATTCCTGAAACTCAAAATTCCCTAGCCAAGTTACCCTAACCAAACCAGCCCTATATATCGATTTTTCCATAATATAAGTGGCATATCCTATTCTCATTATTGCGTTGCATAGTTTGTTTTTAGCTTGTACTAATTCTCTAAAAAAAAGCTACAAGAAAGATGAGTAGTCTTTTCGACTTTTCCCAACTTTCATTTAAATCCAAACCACAAAACTCGAGATATTTAATTAGTTGCCAAATTAAAAATAGCTATTTATTATCATAATTAATATGACGAGCTAGTAAGAGGTTGATGGATTGGAATTGAAAGATAATGATATGAAAGATACAAGAAAAATAAAGTCTTAGTTAGAATATTTTGTATTGTGTAAAGTCTTACATGAGTACGTAGTCAATACGCTAATAATATCTCAGCTTAAGCGTGAAGAACTACATAATTAATTGGGATTTGACAATAGATGAGCCAAAAACCTTTCCTATCACCATCCATGAATGTTGACTAATAAGTGCAATCCACGAGGAAAACAAGGCTACAGAGGCTTGTGGGCACGGCTTTTCTTTAATTATGCCCGGTGCTGTCACTAACGGCTTGGCCTGGACCAGTACTTTTCCTGTCTAGAGAACGTGGGACTTTTGTTTGCATGATGAGGTCTTCAGTCTTCACCTCTCTGTATATTGAATATGAATCCTTTTGATGAGGGTGACCGGTGAGTTGGGGTTAATTACGGTAGAAGTGTGCCGTGAGAACGAAAACACAAAAAAAGGTTGATAATCCAAATTTTATCGAAAAGGGGCGGGGAGAAAATAGAGACGCTAGTCAAGATAACGTTTTGGAGTGGGACGCTATCAATGATAGCATGCAAAGAGCCACGAAGCCCGGATGCCAGTCAAAGAAGCGTGCAGCAGTGCAGCGGGACGCTAGTGACAGAAGCGTCCAAATGCGGGACGCCAGTAATAGAAGCGCCCAAATGCGGGACGCTATCAATGACAGCCTGCAGCAGAGATTCTCTGCAGCAGCCCGGTCATGCAGCCCCGTCGCCTGCGTCGCGTGCCCGTGGCGTCCTGTCGCGTCCCGTCAAGGCAGAATGAACAGAGGACGCTTCTCAAACTAGCGTCCCAAGCTCCCACTCAACCCCGATTTAAACACCACCAACTGCCTCTCTCGTCTCTCTCATTTGTCCCTTTCTTTTACTCCCTTTCTTCTCCCATGTCCAAGCTGCTTCTCCCTTCTCGCGGAACTGCATGTTGAAGCAGGTGGTGGAGGTGTTCGGTGGACCAAGAAATTTTGTTGTACTTGTATTCCTGGTACATATTTTAGTTTTTTAAGGAAATAAATATATATTATATTTAAATATTTGAGTGTTTCATATATTTATATTTGTAGAAAATTGATGAAATATTTGTTTAAATATGCATGCATTTATACATAGTTGTTGAGTAATATTTTACAAATGTTAGGTGATATTGTCATATATTAGAAGAAAAACGAGTGATTTATTATTAATATTTTGAAATGAATTTTTTTGAATAATATATATTTAATTTTTATAATTTTTAACTAGTTTATAGATAATCTTAAAAATTAAAGGAAATATTTTTAACAATATATATATATATATAATAGTATAATATTTTGATAAATGATGAAATTTATTAAAAATATAAAATTTTATATAAAAGAATAAATGAATAGGAAAATTCTTTTATAATATATTATATAAAAGAATGAAATGAAATAGATAAGATAATAGCATATTCTTAATAAAAAGTTTAATTATGGAAGAAAATAAATTTAATGTAAATTAGAAATTTAAGGATAATAGGAAAAGTTAATTTAATCTAAATAGTGGTTTAATTGAAAAAAAATTTAGTACTAGGTTAAGATTCGAAAGGAATATATATATATATATATATACTTTGAAAAATTGTAAAAGTTAGTGAAAAAAGAGAAAAAATAATAGGAAATTTAGTTTATAATATATTATATTAAAGAATAAAATAAAATAGATAATATAATATTATATTCTTAATATAATTAAAAAAATTTAATAAATACCATAAATAGCCGAAATAAAGTTTATATTAGTTAAAACATAAAATATATATATTTTTTAAAATATAGTAGTTGAATATGTAGATTAGAAATATTTAATGTAAAAACTATATTGAAGGAACGGAAGCGTGAAAAACACAAGTTTATACTATTGAATTCAAAAATTTTCACCTAGGGTCACATGTATCATGCAAGATTTATTTTTATCTATTTGATTTCAATGATAAACAACATATTAAAACTCTTTTAATATGTTTTTGGATCTGTATTTGTCATTTAAGATTTTAAAATTAATTAGATTAATTTTAGAACCCTAGATTAAATTAAGAACGATTACACTAACCTCTTGATGCACTGCAGCGTGTCTGCGCCCTTGAGATTCGTCTTCAGGACACCAGATATTGTCCCTCTAGCTTGTCCACACCAAGAACACCTATGGCAGCCCTTGAACAGCTTCTAAAGTCTTTTCTATTAATTAGAAATTCTATTAATTAGAAATTCAAGTTCTGCCTTTTAAGAGATTAGAGATGTAAACAGGACACTAGAAACAATTCCTAGTGTTCTTAATTCAAGAGATTGATGGCTAATCTCTTTGAATTGATAAGAGATGAAGAAGAAGAGATAAAAACCCTCAAAGTGGCGTGACAAAGGAGTGTGGCTGCTGGTTGTATTTTATTTTCTCATAACAACACTTAAATAGCTAGGTTAACACATTAAACCCTTGCCACATGTCACCCTTTGATTAGCTCTAGGTTTAAGTGACCCAATCACATTGTGCCAAGTGTCAAACCTATATTTAATCTTGATTTTAATCATCTTACATGATTAAAAAAACATTTGGCAAGCTTATGTGTAATCCCATGTGTCACCATCTCATGGTGCCACGTGTCATACTGCAAAATGACCAAAATGCCCATGTGTCTTAATTTTGAGTTCTTCAACCCAAAATAATTATTTTTCTTCTTCTAATTAATTTATATCAAATATAAATTAATTAATTAATCTCTATTAATTAATTTCTCATTAATTAAATTCATATTTAAACACTTTAAATATAAATTTAACTTATATTATACATCCAATAATCTAGATTTGGTTTCAAGTCATGCTAGGGACTTTGCAAACTAATTGCAAACTAAACCTATTTAATTAATCAATTAAACTCTTTAATTAATTAATTAAATCATATTTAATTAGGTGATAACTTGTGTATGTGTGTGACTTACTAGGCTCATCACTAATTGGCAATGAGACATGATATCAACTCTTAATATCATCAGAACTCTTTCTTACCATAAATGATTTCTCTAAATCATTTTATGAACCTCATAGACCATGGTTAACACCTAGCATAGCATGCCATGGCCACCCAATTAGTAATAAGGTTTACCTTAAATGAACCTATAATCATATGTTACCATGCACTAGAATCTCTCTGTTACAAAATTCCAACTCAAGCTGGAGTCATGGTTTATGTCAAACTCCATTTGCTATGAATATTATGTTCTCTTTTAATTCCAGTTCTTGATTAAAAAGATTTTCTCATCAGAAACTCTTTTCTGAATAAATATATCCATCCTTGCCACGAACTTGAAACATCAAGAACAATTAAATGAACATAGGATTTTATCTCTATTTACTTAGAGGAACAGATTCCATCTTGATCAACACCTACCTCCATATATAACTAGTAGGAGCCAACACATGCCCATATACCCATACACAGTACAAGTATGAAAGCAGTATCAAACTCAAACTACCTATATATAAGATAACCGTGCTATCTCAGGTCTAAAGATTATATGCACTGATATGATTTATGACAAAACATTGACAAGAGTAAACTCCATGTGCTTGTCATAAGTGTCACTGGTTCGGCCTACTTATCATTTATAAGTGCCTATCATGTTTGTTATATGGCATGAGACTCACCATTCCATCTTATTTATATCTCATATAAATAACTTGGGAACAAACATGAATACAATCTTTCTGGATAAGTCATGTCCTTATTATGAAGTATCCTCGATTGTGAACCTATTTATGATACTTCGTGCTAGAAATATTGTCACTCATATTCTTAACAACTTAAGAATAATATTTCTAACAAAATATCAATGGACCTTTTCTATTACACATAAATATATTATGTAAACGGAAAAGTGGAAATGCCTTTTATTAATAAAAATATGTACAAGATACATACTAAATGATATGCTCTAGGGCATACTACTAACAATCTCCCACTAGCAATAGAGCCATTCATTACAATACCTTAAACCCATCTTCTCAAGATGTCAGTCTAACTGAGCTTGTGACAAAGGCTTAGTGCATGGATCAGCTGAATTTTTTCAGCTGATGTTATTTTTCTGCATGGCTATATCGCCTTTGCCCAACTATATGTCTAATAATGTGGTAGTGCCTTTCTATGTGTTTGGATTTTGGGTGAGACCTTAGTTCCTTAGCCTGTATGACTGCTCCATTGTTGTCACAGTGTAGTGGAACTGCTGACTCAATGGAAGGAACAAAAAAAAAAAATAAAAAAAATTAAAATAATTGAATATTTGTTGTTAACCTAATCGATTATGAGAATTCAGAAAATCAAAAAATAATTAAATAAATCGAACAAAAAAACCAAATTGGTTCGATTCATTTTATTATTTTTTTTTCAACACATATAGTTGAATATATGAGGTGAACTAGACTGTTTATCCGAGTACTTATAGAATTTCTTAGGTGAACCGAATCAAACCGCAGCAGCATTAGGTTTGATTTTTTAAAAAAATTTTAGATTTGAATTAAAAATTTAATAGGTTTGGTCGAAATAAAGAACCAAACAGCATATTTATTTGAATTCCTTTTTTTTTTTTACAAAGTTGGGCAATAATATTAATTATAATTTTTCTTATGTGTCATTCAAATAACTAGGATTCTTATTTAATTAGAAAAATGTCAATTCCATCGTTTGCTACCTTATATTGGGATGGAGAAATTATTATTGATGGTGAAGGCTTCGACTATTGCGGGGGTTCATCAACAGTCATTACCATTGGTAAATGCATGGATTTTGGTACTTTAGGTATGAAAATAGTACATGCAATTGATCTTGAAGCTGGATGTGAATTTATATCGAATATCTTTTTCAGACAACCCATTGAAGGAGACGGTTCAATGAAATGGGACTGTGTGGGTTTGACTAACGATGATGATGTAAATATTATATTTAATTTTATTGATGAAATTGGAGGTATGTCATCGATAGAATTATATATTGATATTTTTCGACTGGATGCATCTAGAAATGTTGTTGATGAAGCGGGACCATCAAATGTTGGTACTACTGATGAGGTAGTTGTTCACTATCAATCGTCTGAACTTGATAGTAGTACGTTTGAGGATAAAGTTTTGGGGGTTATCAATGAATCTGAAGATATTTATGAACGTCGATGGGTGTACGATTCAAACGAATCATACTTTTCTGATAGTCATTATTGCCCCAATAATGGTGTCGATGAAGAGGATTCTGATGAACAATGGATTGATAGTGATGAGGCAGACTTCAATCAGGATGTTGAGCATGATAATGAGGTAGTAGTCAACTTGCCTTCATACTATAACACTCATGTTGCAAACCCAATAATGCTTATTGTCCATCCTCTACCTTACTGTGAATTAGATTTTTCATTACTAACAGTTGATCCATGGTCAAAACCGCAATATAGTTCAATGTGGGATCCATCGAATGAGTTTGAAGTTGGAATGACATTTCTGTCTAGAGAGGCTGTCCAAAGAGCTGCCAAAGAATATCATTTACTTAGGCACCATAACTTTTCTTATGATGAGACAAAGAGAAAAATGTATGCTATAAGGTGCAAATATAGAAACAACAATTGTAAGTGGAGAATGCGTGCGTCTCGTCGGGAAGGATCTGATATATGGAAAATTACTTGATATAACGGACCTCATACATGTGTTAATCCATCAATCTCACAAGATCATAGGCAATTGGATAGCAAATTTATATCTGATTTCATCCTAGCAATTGTACGAGAATAGCCAAATGTGAAGATATCTGCATTACAAGCAAAAATCAAAGATAAGGTTGGATATATGCCGAGTTATCGAAAGATGTGGAAGGCTAGACACGATGCAATTGTTAAGATATTTGGTGGTTGGGAGGAATCTTTTACAAGATTGCGTCAATTCATGCTTACGTTGTGCAAACACAACCCCGATTCTTCATTCTTGATTGAAGATGACCCTCTGTTTGTTAATAATAAATTAAAACCTGAGAATCGGGTTTTCGATAAGATGTTTTGGGCATTCAAACAAACAATTGAAGGTTTCAAGCACTGTCGGCCAGTTATTTTTATAGACTCCACATTTTTATATGGAAAGTACAAAGGGTGTTTATTTTGTGCTACGGGACTGGACGACAATAACCATATTTTTCCTATTGCATGGGCAATAGTTGATTGTGAAAATACAAGGAACTGGGATTGGTTCATGTCTTATTTATGGGTGTTTGTGACTGATCGTTCTAATATTTGTGTTATATCAGACAGACATATTGCCATAAAAAAAGCAATGTAGCAAGATTGGTGGCAGCCTCCTAATGGACATCATCGATACTGCTTAAGACACATACTGAGCAATTATAACACAAAGTTTAAAAATCCTGACATGAAAGAAGCTCTCCGAAAGGCAGGTTAGTTTTTGCCAAATAATATTATTTTTGCAAGCATTAATTGCATTTTCAATGTTATATAATACAAAAATGTCAATTTTTTTTAACAGCTCACCAAATTCAGAAAAAGAAATTTTATGATGCCACGGACACAATCAAGAGCGAGCATCCAGATACGTTTGAATGGGCCAGAAATATACCATTGGAGAAATGGACACGTTCTCATGATGGAGGAAAAAGGTATGGCTCCATGACAACCAATACCGTTGAGTCAGTTAATGGAATGCTTAAGGGGATTCGTGCACTACCAATAACTATAATGGTAGAGAAAATATTTTTCCAATGTGTCCAATATTTTGACACACGCCGCACGACCTTTCGCGAACAATTGCAGTTGGGCTTCAACTTAACCCCGGCATGTCGTCAAATTTTGAATGAAAATTTGAATGAAGCAAACTCACTTAATGTTCGATTATTTAATCGTGATTGTGGTGAATTTGAAGTTTGGAAGGATAGAACTGGGGACAACCACATTGTCAAACTTGATGAGAGGATATGCACATGCAAGAAGTTTCAAGAGATACGTATTCCATGTTCTCATGTCATAGCAGCATGCCAATCAATGTCAATCAATTATGAGCAATACGTTTCAAATTATTATATATTGGAAGGAACGCTTAAGTGCTATGAGTGGCAGTTTCATGCACTTAGACATCATAATGATTGGCCAACAAACAATGATCCAATTCTTGTACCTGACCCAAATCGGAAAAGGTCTAAAGGAAGACCAACTTCTTTAAGGAAGACGAATGAAATGGATTGGATGGTGATTCAAAAAAGAGGGGATCCGTCTAAAATCCATTGAAGGACACTATTTTCAAATACTTTGTATTATTATCATAAATTGTTGGACACAGTTTTCATTATTATGTTTTCATTTTATGTGTATAATTACCCCCCTGTTGTTAGGTTACGTACTTTTCAATTTTATCTTAAATTATTGCATTATTTAATATAATTACAGCATTATGATTTATTTCGTATATATTTATTTATGCTCTCTTTTGTTTATGACTTAGATAAAATAATGGCTCATATAATGCGCACTCCAAAAAGAATTGTCAGTCAACAGCAGCGGGCAAGAGTACATGGTTTAATTAGGAATTTGATTAATCTACCTATGGAAGTAACACCATCAACTACAGGAGATTACCTACTCTACATTGTTAAGCATATGATAAGGGTGAATGGGCTAATTCAACAAATCATATGGGAAGGAGAGCTATTAACAGATAAACCTAGATATTTGGCTTTAAAGTCAGCTTTTAGTTGTGTCCAGGATAAAGGTATACTTGACAGAGTATGGCGAAAATTAGAAGCTAACCGTACCCCATCATATTTACTACTTCTTAAAGGATTTGTCAAAGAATATGCTAATTGGGTTGCTACAAGGACAATGTGTCGGGCGAGTGGTATAAAAATGCGTGATAGGAAGAAACATACTCTGGTAAAGCCCTGTTTACCTAAAATCGACTACACATTGGAGAAAGATATTTATGGAGAAAGTTTGTGAGCTCTTGTTGGGAGCTAGACCACCTCTAGAAATGATTCGAGGATATACATTAAAATTATCATGGCTAACTGATGAGTTTGGAGCTATTCCACATGAAGCTGATGATTTAACAGTGTTAAGGCATGCAAGAGCATTCATATTATGACTCATCGGTTCGATATTTCTCGACAAGACAAACTCACGTGTGAACTTGATGTTCCTACCCCTATTAGAAGACTTGAGGCAAGCTGCGACATACAGTTGGGGTGGAGCTTGCTTAGCCTTCCTTTATCGTGAGCTTTGTCGTGTTGCAGTTACTGAAGCAAAGGAGATTTCAGGACCCCTGTTCATATTCCAAATTTGGGCTTGGAAGAGATTTAAAATAATCTCTCCATCAATAAGAGATCCATCGGCACCTCATGATGCACCCCCAGGTGCTAGGTATGTAACTAAATTTATATTTTTTTCCATTAAACAATCAAAAAATTGATTTTTATTGCATTATATTTTAAATTTTCTTATCAACTAACAGGTGGAGTAGAGCTCGACAGATCACTGAAGTTACAACCCATGTACTACAACAAATTCGGTACAATCTTGATCGAATGCGACCTGAAGATGTAAATCAAAATTCTCAAAATCTGACTTAAAATAGTGTTATATTTTTTTTCCTATATTAATCACTTTATGTTTTGCAAATTTAATACTTCATGTTTTGCTCATTTTCACTTGCAGATTTCATGGGAACCATATAATGAGGAATTGTTGAATGAGCTGCTCGACATGTGCAAACAGGGCCGTCCCATATGGAAGGCAGTGGTGCCATTAATTTGCTTCCATATTATTAAATGACACCAGCCCGATAGAGTGATGAGGCAGTTTGGTTTGGCCCAACCTATTCCACGATGACCGATGCAAACAGATGAGTTACATGAGATTACTCTCCGATTTAGTGAGAGTAATTGAGTGAGAGTAATCGGGCGCACCATCATGCGACGTACATTAATCGTTGGAATAGGCGAGAACATTACATTGTTCAAGGGCAAGAAATGGCACAACCACTCCACCATCATTCTGAATATATGGAGTGGTATCGTCGAGTTGCAAGACGTTGGATCTCAATAAGTGGAGCTGCCATTGGTTGTGTGGTAATCATTTACAATACATATTTTTTCATTATTAAATACTTGGTAATAATAATTTTAATTACAGTGTTTAACACAAACTGTAACATAATACATGGACTTTATATTTTTACAGGAGGATGCAATTGAGGATTATTTGCTAAAATTACAGAACCCATCAATAGAAAATGTGGCTAAAGTTAAACATACATTAAGAAAAATGATGATTGCTTTAGAGAAAGAAAGTCGGCTTTGCCAAATGCCACCTCATCAATCCGCACCTCAAGCAACAACCTTTAATGATGAATTAGAAGAGGACCAACCCATCAACCAGCCTGAGCCCTCACATAGAGTAGCACGACGCCGATCACGTCCTGCTCGATGTCGTTAACATCCAGTGCATCCAGCCTCTCCTCCCGATGATGCTTTGCCCCCACCTGTCACATTCCACCCTTACTACATCACATCAGTGCCTAATCATTCTGATCCTATTCCCTCGGCTCCTGCACTATCTGACCCTGCTCATTACACTGGTTGGATGGCTACCCCATCAATGCCTGGCCCATCAGCACCATGGATGTCATATCAAACTCAAATGCAAAATAGAAGCACATTCGACTTTACTGAGAGTCAATAGCCGCAAACACCATTCGACGGCTTATTTCCTCCATTTGGCAGACCATCAAGCATTGGGCCATCACAATATACGTCAGGTCAATTTAGTGGATATGGGTCAGAACAATACTTTGCACCATATCATTCTGGTGCCTTAGGCCATATTCCATCTGCTGCGGGTCTATTTGGATACCATGACCAAAGTGCTGTGCATTATACTGTAGGGGGGGAATCATCGGGACAACATCAAGGGCAAGTTAGCCAACCCAAAGATGCACAAGGTCATCCAGCAGAACATCAAGAAGGGGGAGAACATCGAGTTCTTCGACCGAGACAACATATACGAAGACCTGGTTGTGGCACATGACTGATTTAAATATTTGTTATCATTTATATATTAATTATGAAAACTTCTCTCAAGTTATTTCTCGCTTTAAGTCAATTGCTACAATATGTTAGTTACAATTTTTATATTTTTGGACAATTAAATTTCCTACAAATTTTTAATAACTTAATTTGACACTAACTGTAAATCAATTACAGTATTTAAATTTTATATTGTTATACATGCTAACATATAATAAATAATAATTTCATTTCTTTTAAAATTTAAATTTATTAATTGCTATCAACAAAATAAATTATTCCTAATTATAATAAGAATAAAAATTAATATTAAAGCAACGAATTTTACTTAATTTCTTATAAATTTCAATTTTAATTTTTTTAACTTGTATTAATTATTACAAATTTTTATATGAGTACGGCTTCAGGATGCTAAATACTTTCCATTCAATTGTACAATATTTAATTTCTTTAAATCTATAAAATTAATTATTCTTTTAATAATTACAATTAAAATTTTTATTCAAAAAATTTAGTTCAAATAATATTTTTATTTTATAAAACTCACATATTTTTTTAAAAAAATTATAGTATATATTTTTTTACTTTTTTCACATAAAATTTCTAGTAATTTGAAATTGCACAATACCCTTTTACATTTAACATTTAATTTCCTTAAATATATAAAAATAATTATTTACTCTTTAATAAAAATTATACTACATATTTTTTGTTAATTTAATATAATTACAATTTTACACTTTATTATTTTAAATTTACAAAACTATTATATTTAAAAAAATAAAAAATAAGTTATTATTTTTTGGGCAGAAATGCTTTGTGGAAATCGCTACTCATAGTAGCATTTTGGTAGAAAGTTGATATCAAAACGCTATTATCAGTGGCGTTTTGATAGAAATGCTATTGTCACTAGTGTTTTGAATCAAAACGTTATTATTAGTGGCGTTTTTATACTAAAATGCTATTATTAGTGGCGTTTTTATACTAAAACGCTATTACCGTTAGCGTTTGACGATAATGTTTTGGAACGTTATTTTTAATAGCGTTTTGGATATTAAAACGCTACTGATAATAGCGTTTTTATGCTCTGACTTTTTCTCGCTCCAGTCAAGTAAATTTTACACATCACACCCAATTTTAGTAATTTTAATTTCTACGTTACCCTTGTACAGTCAATTTCCCGGTGAGTTGCTTCCTTCCACATGAATCCTTTACTATTGATTTCTCTCTCGTGTCCCTTTCATTCGTCTAGATAACAAATTTTATCATTATTTTTGTTGCTTGCATTTAAAAAAAAAATTAATTAATACCTAATAAATTTTAAAAAGACCTTTAAATATTCTGGTCAATGCCATTGATGGAATAGCTAAGAAAATTCTTTGCTCATTGCCGTTAGCAGGGGAAGCTGCAGCCATGGTAGAAGCTATAAAATTAGCCAAATCCATGGGAGTCGTCAATGGTGTTGGAAACAGATTCTTCCATTGTGTTGTTAGCTATTTTAAATACTCAGCAGCATATTAGTTGGGATATTCAAGTTTTTGTTAGCTCGGTTTCAGCTTTAACCTCTTCTTTTGGTCATGTTTCCTGTTCTTGCTAACAGTGTTGCTGATTGCTTAGCCAAGTTCATGCTAAAAGGTAATTTAAATTATAATTGACTTGTATCTTTGCTGGCTGAGTTAAACTCTTTTGTGTACATCGATGTCCTTGGAGCCACATAATGCAAATCTTCTTACAGTAAAAAAATTAAAAAAAAAAAAAGAGGAAGGGGTATGGAGAAGAACTCAATTGTGTAGTTGTTGAAAGCGTGACAAACTTTTAGAATGGTTACGACAAAGGGAACATAATCGTCCGTCCATTTCATTCGTACAACGTACGTAAGCTATTTTGTCCATTGGTAATGTGTCCTTACTAGGATCCTCCGCGTTTTTTATTTGGTGAGATTTGTGGTTTCCCACGATTACTATTTGTGGCCACGAGAGATTTGATTCTGATGGCGGAGCAATTGCATGGTGAAGTCATGATTACATAGAATGAAAGAATAATAGGAAATAAATAAATATATAAATACATTTACCGAAATATATTTAGTTTAAAGAAAATTTTAATTTTAATTTTTTATTTGAATTTAAATAATTTAATGATTAAAATTTTTTTAATTTCCTTTTAAAAATTAATTTTTTGAATTAAATTATCGATTGTAACTCTGATTCGGTTTGAAATATAAAAAGGAGGAAAATTTTGAATTCAAATTGAATATAGAAATTACTAATTAATTTTAATTTCAAATTTAACTATGATCAATTTTAACAATATTTCCGATCAAACTTATTTCCAATCAAACTTAAATCCTTAAAAATTCTACTCCTCACTCCTTAGCTAAAACAAAAACGACAAAATTTTAGATTTTTTTTATATATATATATAACTAATTTTGATTAGAACTCAAATTTTAGACTTCATAATTTTAGAAATAATTTGAATGAGTCTATTTGATATTGCTATTAGAATTACTATAAAAAAATTACTTTTTTTAAATATACTAATTAAAATAAAATTTGATAAATTTAAGTTATGAAAATATTAAAATAATAAAATAATTTTTTTCAAAATAATTTTTAATAATATTTATAATAATAATTTTATTCAAAAAAATAATTTCGCCGTTCCAAATGCCAAACAAGTACAATATTACATTATTATGTTAAAGCTTATTAATTTTTACCCATTCATTTTAAAAGCAGCTAACTCATTTTTTTATTTATTAAAAGTTACTATTGCCCTTTAAAAAATAAAGAAATAGCATTAAAATTAATAAGTTTTACCTCAATTGTATTTATTTTTAAAATTGTAAAATCTAGTTTGAATCCAAGGAGAAGAAACAGGGTTAGAACTTGAAGTTTGTTTTTGGGAAGCCAAATATAAATATTAAAAAGAAATTAAATGAAATCTTAGAAAAAAAATATAGAAATTAAAAAAAATACAAAATATTAAGAGATGAAAATTGAATAAAATAAAAAAATAAATGAAATTTACATAAAAAGGAGGGGATCGAAAATAAATATAAATATTAAAGGGTCAAAAAATAGTTTTTTAAAAAATATATTAAAACTATAAATAAAATTTTAATTTAAAAATTTTGAGTAGGCAAACAGTAATTTTTTTAAAAAATTTATATTAAAATTGTAACACTCCTATTTGCATAGCCTGGTATATTTCACTGTTCTGGTGACCGGTGTTAGTCCGGATAATTAAGGGGATTAGAACCACATCTAAGACAACTAGATAAGTCCTAAAAACAAATGATTAGTAATTATCAAATGGTTAAGTATAAATAAGAAAAACAGAACACAAGAAGTTAAATGAGCCGAGAGTCACAGCGATGGGTGACCTTCTTGGGAAGGATTGCGAAGCCGATTTAAACTTAAATTTCGAACCGTAAAATGTGACACCGCGGTCCTCAGGACTATTGCGAACACAGTGAAAAAGAGAAAATCACGAAAAAAAATTGTTAAGCCAGTCAAATAATTAGGTCAGGGATTCAGAATAAATATTGAATTATTTGCAAATCGGATCGAACCGGCGAGGGGCAATTTGGTCAATTCACCCCTAGAGCTGACACCTGACCTAATTGTTCAATAAAATAAGAGAAAAGAAAATTTTGGAATCAAGAATTAAATTAAAAAACTAATAAAAAATTAAATGAAAAAGAAAAAGAAAGAAAAGAAAAAGTTTATTTGCATCATGCATGGCATAAGCATGATGTAATAAACCTAATATTTAAAAATTGAAATTTGGGATAAATCCTAACAATTAAAAGACAAAAATAAAGGGAAAAAAAAATTATTCTTCTTCTTCAAAGTAAAAAACGTCCATCTCTCTCCACCTCTCTCTTTCTCCTTAGTTTCACCATTGATGAACCTAAAAGCTCTTACAAACCTTAAACTCTCACCCTAAAATTAGTAGCTCTCTCAACAAAACTTTGACAATCAAGCTTGGACAAGAGATTGGGCACAAGAAAGAGAAGAAAATTTGAAGAATTAAAAGGATAGAAAAGCTTCACACAAGGTTAGTGTCACGACCCAAGCTATGGGCCGGACCGGCACTAGGACTTGGGCTAGTCTAAAGCCCCCGAGGCCCGTAGTAAGCCTAACTATTCCTTAACCCAACTCTAAGGCCCATTTGGGCCCAATTTCAAGAATTCAACCGGACAGAGTTCGGCCATAAAGTGAATCTTTCAACGGGGAGTTTTTGACTCACCTGACCTGTAAACACAATATATAATCAATTGGAGAGCTCAGCTCACCCTCCTCATACTCATAACAACATAAAATAAATGGGAGCTCAGCTCTCTCATCCAGTCTAACAAACATGTATATAATAAGTTTACAGGTCCAACATGGTAATTATATTACAAACCCGAATCAAATGAATATTTCTAATACATGCCAAAATTCTAGAAGGTAACAGAATTATACAAACATTAATAAATGACCTGCGAGGGAGAAAAGCAGGTTAACCTCAACAATATCCTCCTGTGGTCTGGAAAAATATTAAACAGGAGTGAGCGTTCGACTCAGAGAGTAAAATATCAATTTCGACCATAATCTCTATAACTATTTAAAGCTAATGCACCCTATAGAGTGAAATGCAACATCAATAATATTTTCACATCATAACAACAAAAAGGTAATTTGGAGCACTCATACACCCGATAATGTTAAACAATACATATATGGGAGCTGATCCCCTGTACAGCTCTCTTAATCCAACCTGTGCCAGCGAAGAACTCAACTCGGACTTCCACTTAATAACCAAATCAGGGTCCCAACGAAGAACTCAAGCCGTGTCTACCCTGAAGGACTGGGTCCCAGCGAAGATCTCAAGTCGTGTCTACCCGTTCTATCCATAGCCAACACCACATCACACGCACGCCAACGCACGCACACTGCTTCAAATTACCACAACAACATCCATGGCACTTTAATAGTTGTGAATGCAACATAAAACGTGCCTAGAGCTTAACTACATAGATATATACATATAAGTGATGCATGGACATGCTTGAACATATAATAATAGTGAAATTATAATTAAAATTAATATTTTACTCACAGACTTGCCAGCGGTCACTGTAGCGGCTGGGCAGAGAAAGAAGACTATCCCGGCTCACCTGATAATTTTATTACAATCATTTAATAAATTTAACTCAATACAAACTAAGAAAAAGACCAAATACGTCCTAAGTCGTGCCGAAAATCCGACAGAGTCTCCCCTATACCTAGGACCTACCCAACCTGCAAATGGGTTTAAAACACACTTCTATATCCACCAACCATACACTCACAACTCAATCATATCACACAGCCCCTCCTGGGCCCATCGAAACAGTCATCAATCATAACATGTAAAATTACAGTTCAGTCCTTATAATTGACCTTTTTTGTAAAAACTGCCCAAATAAGCTCTAAAAATTTTAAAACTTTGCCTCACGGTCCTTAGCAATATTACTAGGCTATTGCAAAAAGAATCATAATTTTCTGAGCTACCACGAATATTTTATGGATTTTTAATCCCATTTAAGCACTAGAAAATTATGAAAAAGCAAGGTTCGAGTTTACCTATGCCGATTCCGACTCTGGGGACGCGCTCGGGACATCTGACAATGGTGGGGTAGCCAAAATCTCGATCCAATTTGGAGACTTTTTTATGCAGTCGGTCTGTCTGGCCGGAAATTCACAAATCTGGACAACTATTGAATTTCCGCGAATTCAAGATACCTACACGAATCCCACAATACGGGGGTTAGTACATAAATTTTACGAAATTTTCTAAGCTCATTTAATGCTTAGAAAAAAAAACTACGAAATTTCATGGGACCCACCGAAAAACGATGTCAAAAAAATTTGAAATTTATATCATCGCGAAGCTCTCGAAGAGTGGAGCGCTCTGGTACTCTCCGTTTTCTCCTGGGGTTCACGGTTTGCGAGAAATCTAGCCCAAAAATCAAAATGGGCTAAAACTTCCCGGACAATGGACAAACCGCTCGATGGATTTCGGTGTTCTTGGTGTCTATAGAAAGCTCTCGAGGTATAGATGGGTTTAGACATAAGACCCGGCCTAATCGGTGGCCCGATCGGCTGGATTTTGGCTAGGAAGATGAAGCGACGCGCTACGAGTCGCGTCGCTTCGTGCAACGTTTCCCGGCGTTCCAGGAGGCGGCCGGCAGTGGGAGGAGGCTGGGGTGGCGCGCCGGCGATGTGGGGAGGCGGCTGGCCGGCGAGGGGAGGTGAGAGGAGAGAGAAAACGGGAGAGAAAGAGAGAGAGGCGACGCGACGTGGGAAGAAAAAGAAGAAGGAGAAGGAGCCAGCCCGATTAGGCCGGTCCGATCCGGTCTGGTTCGATTCGGCCGATTCGATTCAAGATACAAAATTTTGAATTTTTACTCTGCCTTGGGACCGAAAACGAGGTCCAAAAATTCTGAAAAAATTTCAGAAAACTCAAAAAAATTCTTAGACTCTAAATATATTTTTAGTTTTGCCACGTAGTCTTTAAATTAATTCTTAAAAATCATCAAAGTTTAATTTTTCAGAAAATTGAACCCGATTTCTAAAACCCGAAAAATTTCAAATAATTTCCTAAAATTCAAATAAAATAAAATATCAATATTTACCCAAAAATAATAAATTTAAAAATTAGGGTTGTTACATTCTTCCCCCCTTACAGAAAATTCGTCCTCGAATTTTACACAAGACAGAATAAAGTACAGGATTACACATTGAACAGATAAGGGTACTTGCTATGCATGTCCCGTTCTGACTCCCAGGTGCACCCTTCCACTAATTAGCTCCTCCACAAAACCTTAACTATAGGGATCTGTTTTGATCTTAGCTGCTTCACTTGGTAGTCCATTATGGCTACAGGTTACTCCTCAAACGTCAAGGTTTCCTTCAGCTCTACTACATCCAGCTATAACATATGAGAAGGATCAGGAATGTATTTCCTGAGCATGGAGATGTGAAACACAGGATGAACATGAGAAAGGTTTGGTGATAGCTCCAACCGGTAGGCAACTGCTCCAACTCTATTAGTAACCTCAAAAGGTCCAATACACCAGGGTGCCAACTTGCCCTTCTTTCCAAATCTCATTACCTTCATCGGAGAAACCTTAAGGAATACATAGTCGCCTACTGCAAACTCTACATCCCTCCGTCTGGGGTCTACATAACTTTTCTGCCTACTAAAAGCTGTTTTCAATCGTTCCCTGATTAAAGGAACTATGTCTGAAGTGTACTGCACTAAGTCTACATCATGCACCTTCGCTTCTCCCATTTCCATCCAACACAGAGGAGACCTACACTTTCTTCCATATAGTGCCTCATAGGGTGCCATCATTGGCAAATCCAAGCTCACCACCTTCAACCTGCTGTACTATTTCTATGATCTTCATCAATTGTTGGTCTCTGTGCTGGGAAACTCTAACTCTGTCTCGTAAGTTTGGCCTCACTTAAAAATGAGCCAACAATACCCCCTCATCTGAAAGATCTAGGATTAAACCTTGATCCATCATCTCATGTACTTCCTGAATCAACGGTCTCTTCTCTGCTAAAATGTGCACTAAACTGCCAGAAGATTTTCTGCTCAAAGCATTTGTTACTACATTAGCCTTCCCAGGGTGGTACTGGATGGTATAATCATAGTCTTTCAGAAGCTCCATCCATCTCCTCTGTCTCAAGTTTAAATCCCTCTGTTGGAAGATGTACTTCAAACTCTTGTGGTCGGTGTATATCTCGCACACTTCACCATACAGGTAGTGTCTCCAAATCTTTAGTGCAAAAACTACAGCCACCATTTCCAAATCATGGGTGGGGTAGTTCTGCTTATACCTCTTCAGCTGTCTTGAAGCATAAGCCACTACTTTTCCATTTTGTATCAAAACACACCCTAAGCCAACTCTAGAGGCATCACAATACACGGTATATCCTTCACCACTCATCGGTAGTGTCAACACTGGGGCGGTGGTTAGACACTCCTTAAGCTTTTGGAAACTTTCTTCACAGTCATCTGTCCAAATGAATAGAACATTCTTCTGAGTCAACTTAGTTAAGGGAGCTGCTATCCTAGAAAAATCCTGCATAAAACGCCTATGGTAGCCAGCTAGGCCCAGAAAACTTCACACCTCAGTGACTGTTGTAGGCCTAAGCAATCAGTTATAGCCTCAATTTTCTTGGGATCTACTTGAATGCCTTCACTACAAACCATGTGTCCCAAGAATGAGATGCTTTTTAGCCAAAATTCACATTTTGAAAATTTGGCATATAACTGGTGCTCTCTCAAAGTCTGCAACACCATCCTCAAGTGCTACACGTGTTCTTCCTTGGTCTGAGAGTATACCAAAATGTCATTTATGAATACGATGATAAAACGGTCCAAGAATGGCCTGAACACCCTGCTCATCAAGTCCATGAAGGCTGCTGGTGCATTAGTGAGTCCAAAAGACATCACCAAGAACTTGTAATGACCATATCTTGTCCTAAATGTTGTTTTGGACACATCTTCATTCCTGATTCTCAATTGATGATAGCCTGATCGCAGGTCTATCTTGGAAAAGAATCTAGCCCCTTGGAGCTGATCAAACAGATCATCGATCCGAAGAAGTGGATACTTATTCTTCACAGTCACCTTGTTCAGCTGTCTATAATCAATACACAACCTCAATGACCCATCTTTCTTTCTCACAAATATAACAGGAGTGCTCCAGGGTGAAGTGCTCGGACGTATAAAACCCTTGTCCAAAAGCTCCTGTAGTTGCTCCTTTAAGTCTTTTAATTTTGCTGGCGCCATCCTGTAAGGCGGCATTGATATGGGGTTTGTACTCGGTACAACATCAATGCAAAACTCTATTTCCCTTTCTGGTGGCAACCCTGGAAGCTCCTCAGGGAAGACATCCCTGAATTCTCTGACAACAGGAACATTTTCCATGTTGACACCTTCTACAGATGTATCTCTCACCAATGCCAAATACCCTTGACATCCACGCCTCAACATTTTTCTAGCACTAATTGCTGACACCAAATTGTATGGAGCCACGCTCCTGTCACCATTAAAACTAAACTCTTCTGCACCAGATATGTGAAAATACACCTTTTTGTTCCTCCAGTCTAAAGTGGCATAATGAGTTGCCAACCAATCCATCCCCAAAATTACATCGAAATCTATTATTGGCAGAGGAACCAAGTCTGCTGGGAGGATCTTTCCACCCACTACTACTGGGCTACTCGAAAAAATCATATCTACATCTATGTTGTCACTAAATGGGGTAGCTATAGACAAAGGGCATTCTAAAGTTGTAGGGTTCCTACCCAATCTCATGGCAAACACTGGGGAGACAAATGAGTGCGTAGCACCTAGATCTATTAAAACACGAGCCTCATAGGAACAGACCAGAAGAATACCTGCTATAACTGCATTAGAAGCCTGAGCATCCTGGTGGGTCAGGGTGAAAACTCGAGCTTGACCCCTACCCTGAGTGGTAGAACCCTGATACTGACTTCTACCTCCTGATCTGCCTCCAAATTTGCATCCCCCTTGTCCTCGGCCCTGTTAGCCACTAAACTGACTGTCTGCCATGCTAGAAGCACCAGGATACAACTGACGAGAAATATTTGCAACAGAACCCTGTGACCCCATCTGTGGTTCACTGAACACGGGGCATTCCCTAGCAAAGTGACCTGGTTGGCCACACCTGAAGCATACTCCTGAACCCATCATACAAGGTCCTGAATGTCCTCTTCCACACTGTGCACAAGGTGCAAAGGAGGATCTGAACTGCACCAATCGCTATACTCGAATCGTGACCACTGCTGGATCCGTACCCTGGTCTGAATCCTCGGGATTTGTGTTTAAAACCACTCCTCTTATTCCTGCTTCTTCCTTTGTAATTAGTTTGACCACCACTATCCGTAGTACCCATGTGGGGAACACCTGAAGAACCCTCTGCTCTATTCTTCTTTGCCCTTCCACTGTCATCCACAGCATAACTAATCTCAATCTGTCTAGCTCGATCAACTACCACATCAAAAGACTGATCAAACATCATGGCCAGGTTTGCATACCTCTTATCAAGCCCCTTTAGGAATCTCTTCACCTTCATAGTTTCTGTAGCTACTGCTGTAGGGGCATACCTGCTCGGTTCCAGAAATTCTGTAGCATATTCATCTACAGACCTGCCATTCTGTCTTAAGGCCTCAAAGGCCCACTGCTTTTGATCTCTGAAACTTTCTGGTACAAACCAGTTGATGAACAGTTTTACAAACTGAGTCCACGACAAACCCTCCATCAGAGGTAATATATAGTCATTCATCCATTGTCTAGGCATAGGCCCCATGACATGCTACACACACTCAATAAGTCTTCTGTCAGTCAACTGCAATTCTGTTCCTGCCTGTCTACAGGAATCCAAAAAATCGATAGGCATCATCTGACACATCATAAGTACCTGGCACCAACTTCTTGAAATTGATTATCTGTTTGTAGGGTTCCCCTCTTGGTGCGGTGGACTGCTGCTGTTGGGGAAGGTGGACCATATACTGTGCCACCATATTGATGGTTCTCTACAAACCAGCTAGAGTAGCTGCCATTGGGTCCATGGGACCCTGTGCCATAAAAGACTGATCCTGAACTGGTGGCAGCTGCTCTTCTACTTGAGCAGCTCTAGGCCTCTTACCCCGCCTCCTCGGGACAGGGGCCTCATCCTGTGCTGACACCTCATCAGGCACATCTGGTTCTGGTGCTGTGGCAGCTCTCCTGCTTCTACGCATTTTTCTGAAATTTAGCAGCATTAGCCCACAAAATTCAAAACTGCACATTACACAGCTCTATAGACTCATATTTACACACAATATATGAAGCAGAGACTAGAAGCAAAGATGACAATGCAAGACGAATGTGGACCCTATTTTTCCGCATGTGACTCCTATTAGACTCTTCCTAACACTTTCAATAATTTTTCCCTATGAATCTGAAGCCTAAGCTCTGATACCACATTTGTCACGACCCAACCTATGGGCCGGATTGGCACTAGGACCTGGGCCAGCCTAAAGCCCTCGAGGCCCGTAGTAAGCCTAACTATTCCTTAACCCAACTCTTAGGCCCATTTGGGCCCAATTTCAAGAATTCAACCAGACAGAGTCCGGCCATAAAGTGGACCTTTCAACGGGGAGTTTTTGACTTACCCGACCTGTAAACACAATATATAATCAATTGGGGAGCTCAGCTCACCCTCCTCATACTCATAATAACATAAAATAAATGGGAGCTCAGCTCCCTCATCCAGTCTAACAAACATGTATATAATAAGTTTACAGGTCCAACATGATAATTATATTACAAACCCAAATCAAATGAATATTTCTAACACATGCAAAAATTCTAGATGGTAACAGAATTATACAAACATTAATAAACTACCTGCGAGGGAGAAAAGCAGGTTAACCTCAACAATATCCTCCTGTGGCCTGAAAAAATATTAAACAGGAGTGAGCATTCGACTCAGAGAGTAAAATATCAATTTCAACCATAATCTCTATAACTATCTAAAGCTAATGCACCCTGTAGAGTAAAATGCAACATTAATAATATTTTCACATCATAACAGCAAAAAGGTAATTTGGAGCACTCATACACCCGATAATGTCAAACAATACATATATGGGAGTTGATCCCCTATACAGCTCTCTTAATCCAACCTGTGCCAACGAAGAACTCAGCTCGGACTTCCACTTAATAACCAAATCGGGGTCCCAGCGAAGAACTCAAGCCGTGTCTACCCCGAAGGACCAGGTCCTAGCGAAGATCTTAAGCCGTGTCTACCCGTCCTATCCATAGCCAACACCACATCACACGCACGCCAACGCACGCACACTGCTCCAAATTACCACAACAACATCCATGGCACTTTAACAGTTGTGAATGCAACATAAAACGTGCCTAGAGTTTAACTACATAGATATATACATATAAGTGATGCATGGACATGCTTGAACATATAATAATAGTGAAATTACAATTAAAATTAATATTTTACTCACAGACTTGACAACGGTCACTGTGGCGACTGGGCGGAGGAAGAAGACTGTCCCGGCTCACCTAACAATTTTATTACAATCATTTAATAAATTTGACTCAATACAAACTAAGAAAAAGACCAAATACGTTCTAAGTCGTGCCGAAAATCCGGCAGAGTCTCCCCTATACCTAAAACCTACCCAACCTGCAAATGGGTTTAAAACACACTTCTATATCCACCAACCATACACCCACAACTCAATCATATCACACAGCTCCTTCTGGACCCATCCAAACAGTTATCAATTACAATATGTAAAATTACAGTTTAGTCCTTATAATTGATCTTTTTTGCAAAAACTGCCCAAATAAGCTCTAAAAATTCTAAAACTTTGTCCCACGGTCCTTAGCAATATTATTAGGCTATTGCAAAAAGAGTCATAATTTTCTGAGCTACCACGAATATTTTATGGATTTTTAATCCCATTTAAGCACTAGAAAATTATGAAAAAGCAAGGTTCGGGTTTACCTATGCCAATTCCGACTCTGGGCACGCGCTCGGGACGTCTGACAATGGTGGGGTAGCCAAAATCTCGACGAGTGGAGCGCTCTGGTACTCTCGATTTTCTCGTGGGGTTCACGGTTTGCGATCTAACCCAAAAGTCAAAATGGGCTACAATTTTCCGGATAAAAATTGGACAAACTGCTTGATGAATTTCGGTGTTCTTGGTGTGGAAAGCTCTCGAGGTGTAGATGGGTTTACACACAAGACCCGGCCCAATCAGTGGCCGGATCGGCAGGATTTCGGCCGGGAAGATGAAGCGGCGCACTGCGCTGCGCGTCGCATCGCTTCGCGCGACGTTTCCCGGCGGTCCAGGTGGCAACCGGCGGTGGGAGGAGGCTAGGGTGGCGCATCGGCGAGGTGGGAGGCTGGGGAGGCGGCTGGCCGGCAAGGGGAGGTGAGAGGAGAGAGAAAACAGGAGAGAAAGAGAGAGAGGCGACGTGACACAAGAAGAAAAAGAAGAAGGAGAAGGAGCCGGCCCGATTCGGCAGGTCCGATCCGGTTCGATTCGGCCGGTTCGATTCAGGATACAAAATTTTGAATTTTTACTTTGCCTTGGGACCGAAAATGAGGTCCAAAAATTCCGAAAAAATTTCAAAAAACTCAGAAAAATTCATAGACTCCAAATATATTTTTAGTTTTGTCATGTGGTCTTTAAATTAATTCTTAAAAATCATCAAAGTTTAATTTTTCGGAAAATCGAACCCGATTTCTAAAACCCGAAAAATTTCAAATAATTTCCTAAAATTCAAATAAAATAAAATATCAATATTTACCCAAAAATAATAAATTTAAAAATTAGGGGTGTTACAGTTAGTAATTTAAACTTGAAAATTTATAGTTAAATGATTATGTTTTAGTTTAGTTAACTTAGATTTTAACTTAAATCCAAACAAAAATAATTGTTGAGGGACCAAATAGAAAATTCATCCAGCTAGGGTTAGGGTTTGATATGGATGAATTTGATAGTTTTGAATGGTTATTTGAGGTGAATTAGGTGTGTAGAACATGAACACACACTTTAAATTGCATTAGATTAAGCTTTGTGTGTAGTTAGGGTTTTGAGCATGTAAAAAATTAAAAAAAAAATTTAAGAATTGTCCAAATGATGTTATTGACCTTATTTGAGTTGAGAAATGGCCAATTGTGATCATTTGTGATGTGTATGAATTGTTGGAAACAAGTTTAAATTCGGATTGGAGAGGGTCAATCTGTAGGCAACATGACCTAGGTCCCTTTCAGAGACCAAAACTGAAAATTTACCAATCCAATTGGTGTGAGGCCAATTGGGAATAAAACTAGACACAAAATGACACATTTTTCATTCAGGAATCATGCCCAAAAAGTGACCATAGCATAGTGAACAAATTGGCCAAATCCGGATGTGAGTATTTTGCCCTGTACAAAAATGACTAAATAAACAGTGTTTGTTCATTTGGCCATAACTTGGGATAAACAGGTCTAAATGACCTAAAATTTTACCAGTGGAAAGCTAAGATATAGACCTAAAACTTTCATGAAGAATACAAACCCAAATTATGCCCTTAATCAAGTCATTTAGTCACCCAAAATTGGTGACCTAAAACTGTCAGAACCAGAATTTGACCAGAAATCTGGGTTAAGTCCAATCCGGTAGCCATGATTCAAATGGCTATAACTTGAGCTACAAAACTCCAAATGAAGTTATTCAAAAAGAAGAATAAAGTTAAGACAATAAGGAACAATTTCTATGAAGAAAACTTAGCCCAATTCTAACAGCAACATGACCAATGGAATAGTGCAACATAGGACACTAAAACTGAAAATTTGAAATTTTGCCTAAAAGACTTAAAATTTGAGAAAACAACCAAAACCAACAAATTAGGGAACCAAAATGTGGTATGTGGGTGAAGTTGGAATTCCCATACCTATTAAGCCTTAGAAAGTCAATAAATTGACTTGAATAGTATCGTGAATAGTAACCCCGAAATACAAAATTTAAAGAATGCCAAGTTTAGCATATTAAAGTTAGGTATAAGTGAATTTGAATTTATTTTTGGATTTATAATGAGTTATGATACTGAAACACTGTGAAACTGTGTGTTTCAGTGGAAAAGAATACCGGAAAGGAACCCGAGGGATCGAGTCAAGGCCAAGAGGCGACTCGCTTAAGGTTTGTGCACAACATCAATATGCTTTGAAAATTCATTTACAAAGTGCATGAAATGTGTATTATGCTTTTGCTTTGAATTATTGAAAGTTTATTTATGTATGTTTGAAATGGCAATAAATGTTTAGTAAATTGTTAAGATAAGTTTTGAAACCACAGTGTCATGACCACATATTTGAACACCTCACTAGCATGACTAGTAGGGGAAATCAGTTTCGAATTTTGATTCCTTCTCTAGCTGAAGTGTTGAGGTGTGTGCCAGTAAAAGAAGAAAAAGAATGGGTTCCCATATATTTGAGCTAACTAGCCTTGTGTTGTGACTTCTCCTTAGCCTCTAACTATTGAGATTATATTTATTTCGAATGGCATGATATAACTGTGTATTTTTTTTTTAAATGGTTTTGAGACTTTTGAAATAAAATTGTTTGAACTAAAATCTTGTAAATCATGTTTTGTATTGATATCGCACGTTTAGTTTAATTTTTGAATAAATATGTTTTAAATTCCGCATAAAGATTATTTTAGTATGTTGTGCACCACTGAGTCCTAGTACTCAGCGATAGCTGTCACTGAGTCCTAGTACTCAGCAATAACTGTTATTGCTGTCGCAGATATAGAGACTAGAGGAGCAGCAGAGTGAGCTGCTGAGGATTGAGGAGCTACCTTCTCTGAAGTCTATCGGGTATATTTTATATCTTGAATGCAAAAACTATTTTGATGTATGTAAATGTATGTAACTGTATGGACATGTAAAATTGGTTATGAGCAGTTGTATAAAGTTGTATAGAGTTGTATAAAGCTTGTAATAAATTTTGGTTTGAATTTCTCTTAATGTAAATTTTTGTAATGATGTATATAAATTGTTTTATCTTTAATGAAATATGAATAGAAGTATTTTGTTTTAATTTGAATGAAATTGATTAATAGTATTTTGATAATTGTTGAATTTTGAAAATTGAGAAATGATGTTGAATTTGGTTGGGATGGTTGTGGAAATTGATGAAGTTATTGAGATAAAGTATTGGAAGTGCTTTTTACAGATATTTGAAAACTGTTTTCTCAAAATACAGACGGCACTCTGTCGAAATTTCTATAAAATTTGTGGAAAAATAAAATAGGATAAAAATTTTTACTAGTTTTAAAACTTCGAATAAATGATTTTAATATCTATTAGAAAATGCTCACCACTTATAAAAATAAGAAAATTGTTTTAAAATCCCTTATAGGGTACTTAATAAGTTATCGGTAGGTGAAGTTCGGTAGTTCATTAGATATTCTACGGGATCATGTTATGCCTCACAAAGGGATAAGGTATGACAAAAATTTCGGAGTAAATTTTTAGTTTTGAAAATTTTTGGAGGCCAAGGCCCCTCAAGCCCCACCTAGGTGACTAGCTTCGCTCCCGAAACGAAAACATTTTATTATGGGTAATACTGACTTTTACTATATAAAAATATTGTAAAAAAATTACTAATAATAACTATTATAAAAAATATTTAAAAAAATTAATATAAGAAGATATTTATAAGATAAATTATAAATAATTTACTAATAAAAAATGTATTTGCACAAAATTTTTATTTTATGTTAAAAAATAAATTAAATAATAAATAAGAAAGAAAAAGATGATGAAGAAAATATGTTAGAAAGGAAAAGATGATGAATAAAATATGTGATAATGAAAAAGATGATTAAGAAAATAAGTGAAAAGAGAAGAAAGATAGAAAGAAAATTAGTAGTGTTTTATATAAGCGAATTAGTAACAGATTTTAACAATTGAATATTAATTACTAATTTCTTTTAAAAATTAGGCAGAAATTTTGAGGAAAAATTTTGTAATTGATTTGCAATCGGTTATCAAATAAGTTGTTAATAGCAATCGATTTCAATCGTTTGTAAAAATTAGTTGCAAATCAAAATATAAAAAAAAAGGCAAAAATTTTTTGGGGAAAAAATCAATTTTAAAAATTGATTGCTGTTAGCAACCGATTCGCAAATCAATTATAAATCAAAATAAAAAAAAACAAAAAAATAAAAAATGGACGGGAATTTTTTGTGGGAAAAAATCAATTGCAAAATTAGTTGCGCAACCGATTTTGATCGATTTTAAAAATTAGTGCTGTTAGCAATCGATTCACAAATCGTTTACAAATTAAAAAAAGAAGTCAAAAAATTAGACGAAAATTTTTGGAGGGAAAAATTTAGCAAACGATTTATAATTAGTTACAAAAATCAATTGCTATCGGCAACCGACAAGAAATTGGCTGCAAATAATAACCGATTTTGGCAATTGATTTCAAATCGTTTGCTATTAGGAATCAATTTAACTTTAGATCTAATTAAAATAATTCTTTAATTTAGCAATCAATTTCCTAAATCGGTTGATGCTAGCAAACGATTTTAAAATCGGTTGCTATTAATAATAGATTTTAGCAATTAATTAAAAAATTGATTACTAATCATATATTTAAGGTTTTTCTAATATCGATTAGCAACTAATTTAGCAACTAGTCGCTATCCTATAAAATCTCATAATTTAGAGAAATTATAGATAAATTTCAATAATTTAATTAAAGTTAATTAATCAGAATTTTAGGTTTCTATGATTTCAATTACTAGCATTTGGAATGTTGAAAAAATTACTAGCATTTGGATTTTTGCTGCACGAAATCCCTCGGAAATGGGGACCAAATGCTGAGAGTCTATAAATACTTGCCCACCCTTTTCAACATGGCTACGTTATCGCATTAACATCCCACCATTTTCCCTTGCTTTCATTTGCTCTAAGCCTCTAACCCATTATTATTAATTATGTTTTCTTATATAGTCTCCATAGCTAGCCACTTGAAATGTGCCTGGAATTTCTTTCTCTACTATTCTTTCTTCTCCAGTCACACCGCTGGTAACCTCCCAGAAATTCTGCAAGAACTGAGTCTGATTTACTATGACGAGGACAATCCTCCAGGGCAAAAGGATGCGGAATGTTCTGTGTGTTTGTCCAGGTTTCAACATGGAGAAGAGATCAGAGAATTGAGATGCTACCATGTCTTTCATAAACTTTGCTTGGACTCCTGGCTCCGTTGCAAATGTGCCACTTGTCCTCTTTGCCGCGATTTTATTGCTCCACGTAGGACCGTCACAGAGCTTGGAGTGGAAGTATTATTGTTCAAGTATTCTGCTTTCAGTTGCAATGACGACAGAGAGACATGGTGGCTAAGATGAATGAAGATTTCCAAGTATAACAAATCCCTGTCACAGTGAAAAAAAGGATACTGTCGTTAGGGGTTTCAGGACTCCATTTGAACAAGATTAATCTATGTTAATTAATCACCAACTAAAACATGTATTAATTGTTTCCTGATTAGTTTATCTGTTAAATATAATTAATAATTGATAGTTAATAGTTATTACTGTTAACTAATAAATGTAGCTAATTTATGTTAAGTGTTTAATAAAATTATATATAATTATTATTGTTGTTAATATGTAAAATAATTAATAAAAATATATGTAATATATTTATTTTATTATTAAAATAAATAATAAATTAAAAAATATATAAAAAATTAACTTAAATAACGCATAAACAATAACAATTAAAAAAAATATATTAAAAATTTTTTTTTTATTTCATGTGCACTTTTAAAAATTTATCCAACACCGCAACTCTTAAATCTATGGTTGAATATATGTGCATGTAGTATTGCGATGTTCATGCAGAGTGTCCACAGAGAATATATATATATATATATATATATATATATATATATATATATATATATATGAAATTGTGAAATATATGAAATTGTGAAATTTATTCGGTGCATGGGTAAAAGTTAGCTTTATTAAACACTTAATTCACTATTGAACGAAATACTTCATAGTCTTTCTCTTTTATTTCAAATCCCAATTGCTATAATTGCTCCTTATTTTTTCTTTGCATCAGTTCTGAATAACAGTCCTAGTCTCCCTAGCTGGGAATTATGAAGAATATGGAGACATATTGATGCAATTATTTTTAAGTGTGACTGAGTTAGATGGATTATACCGTGTTACTTGATTAACTAATCTATTTACTAAGTAAATTACCCGAATTGTAGTTGTGTCGCATTTGAATTCAATACGATACAAATTGCCACCTTTTGAACTAGTGGTATCAAAGTGCCTTATCTTTGAAATTGGAAGGTGGGTTAGGCCTTGGATCGCAATTTGTCTTTTTTTTTTTTTTTTTTTTTTAAATATCGCGATCTGTCTGCTACAAAAAAGAAATATAACAAAAATGTATTAGGCAGATTTGGTCCTGTACTTATCTTACTATTGGCCTCAAACTGTGTAATGATTTAGGGCATTACAATTTTTTTTTATTTTTTGAAATATCGCAATCTGTCTGCTACAAAAAAGAAATATAACAAAAATGTATTAGGCAGATTTGGTCTTGTACTTATCTTACTATTGGCCTCAAACTGTGTAATGATTTAGGGCATTAGGCCAATTTGTTTATCTAATGAAACATTGGATCAATTCCCAACAGATTGAAACTGTGGAATGATTTCTGTAGCCCAAGATATTCAACTATTATTTATAGCCATATTCAATATACAGACTGATGGGTAAATATCACATTAAATACTAATTTTATTTTATAAAATATTTTTATTAATATTATGAGTGATTTTATAAACTTTATATTTTTTATATTTAATTGTTTTTATATTAATTATAATTTTTATTAATTTTAATAAATTTTTTTCTCCCTTTGTCCTATCTCAATAGCTCTTGAGGGTTTTATAAAAAATTAAAAAAAATTATTGGATAACATTAATTTTATAAAAAAAAAAATTCCATCCATTCCATTGTAATAGATAATTTAGAAAACATTTTAATGTCCCACTTTATTCGATATTTTAGAAAACCAAAAAAATATTAATTATTTTTTCTCAATTTACCATTGTCTAATTTTATTTTCCATACATTTATCTGTTCTTAACACCTTTTTACATTTCAATAACACTATAAAAGTACTTTAGTCAATTATTAATATTTCTTTTATAAAAATGATAATATCCAATAATTTCCTTAATTCCTATGAAAAAATCTTAAAAAGCTATTGAAATGGGATATAGAGAGTACTAATAATTGATTAAAATAACCTTATAATATCATTGGAATATAGAAAGGTGTTAGGAAGAGATAAATGTATTAGGAATAATGATAAATAATAATAAAGTTTAAAAAAAGAATAGTACTTTCTTGATTTTCTAAAATAGTAAATAAAGTAAAAAAATTGACGAAGAGTACATTTAGAGTTTATTATTATCATTTTTTATAATTTTTGTTAGAAACTCATTTAGTATTTGATGTTTGGTTTTAATTTTATTGATTTTGAGTTGAGTTTGAAGACGATGAGTGGCTAAATTTTATTATTAGGATATTGATGTAGCTTGACTTGATTTTAATTTTAAGGTTTTGATATTAATGCTTTTGGGTATTAGTCTATTAGAAATAATACTTGAAATAATACTTAACTGATTTGTGATTTATAATTTTCAATGGGAAGTAGGATTATAAATCTGATTTTGATAGCGACCATCGAATATATTTTGCCCAGAATTAATAAAACAAATAATAAATTTTAATTTAATAATATTAAAATATTTTTAGAGTGATTTTGAATTTAAATTTTACAAATTAAAATCTATTATAAAACACACGCAAATTTTAAAAAACTATTTTTTTAACGTGCATAATTTTTTATATATAATTTTTTATTAATTTTTTTATATATAATATAATATTACTATAATATAATAAATTTCAATAGCTAATTAAATTTAATTATTCATTGTCATAATAAATTATTAAAAATATATTATTTTACTAGTAATTGAAGTTGGTTTATGTTTAATTTGTTCATTCTAAGAAAAATTAGATTTTTTTTTTTTAACTATCCTCTTTAATTTCAATAGCCAATTAAATTTAATCTTTCATTATCATAATAGTAAATTACCATGAATTTTTTTGTGTATCTTATTATTCTTCCCTTTCACATTTATATATTATAAAATTATAGATAATATTAGATATAAAATTAATATTTAATAAAAATAATAAGTAAACACAGTTATGATAATATTGATATATATATATATATATATATATATATATATATATATATATATATATATATATATTGAACACATAACCACAATTTCATCCTAATTTAAAATGATTAAATCAAATAAAAATTTATTATTATTTAATATATTCTAGATGTGAAAGACATATAAAAATATTAAATTTTAAAATTTCAAAGTGTAGGAGATGTAATGTTGTATTATTATTAGTAATACATATATTATGTTGCTTTTATAAATTATATTAGCATGCATGCATTAGTTTTGGGTTTATATTATGTAACTTTTTTTTACTTTTAATTTCAATTAGGTCCCTATGCTTTTCAAAAGCTGTTCAAACGAGTCCAAAACTCTTCAATCAAGTCTTTTTTTTTTCTAATAATAATAATAATAATATAATTAGGAGAACATTATGATTTAAACAAACATTTAAAACAATATACAAATAAAACATTATGAAATTGTAAATTAAATAATATTAAAATATTATTAAATATTTAAAAAAATTCAGATTATTACAATAAATTTTAATTTAATAATATTAAAATACTTTTAGAGTGATTTTGAATTTAAATTTTACAAATTAAAATTTATTATAAAACACATAAATTTGAAAAACTAATTTTTTTTTCACACTTGTTATGTGTATTTGTAATATTTTTTATATATAATTTTTTGGTTAATTTTTCATATACAATATAATATTACTATAATATATTAAGTTTCAATGGCTAATTAAATTTAATTATTTTATTATCATAATAAGTTACTAAACGGTATATTACCCATAATTGAAGTTGGTTTATATTTAATTTGTCCATTCCAAGAAAAATAAACTTTTTTTTTATTAAATTAAAATTTTTATTGTCATAATCGTAAATTATACCATGAATTTTTTTTTTTCCTATCTCATTATTTTTCCCTTTTCACTTTTATATTATGAAATTACAGATAATATTAAATATTAAATCAATGTTTAATAAAAATAATAAGTAAACACAGTTATAACAATATTGCTATATATATTGAATACGTAACCACAATTTCATCCTAATTTAAAAATGATTAAATCAAATAAAAGTTTATCATTGTTTAATATTTTTTAGATGTGAAAGATATAAATAATAATAATAATACATATATTATGTTGCTTTTATACATAATATTAGCAATGTATGTATTTAATTTAGGTTTTTATTATTTATTTTAAAATATTCATACACATATTATGTTACTTTTGTAAATAGTATTCACAATCTTTTATATATAGAGAGTGTACTAATTATAATAAAACTTTAATAATTTTATCTCTACTTATTTTCTTTTAAAAAAAAACTAAAATAATTTATTAGATGATTAATGTGAATTAACTTTTAAATTTTCACATTAATCTTGAACATAAAATATATAAATCAATTTTAATTAGAAGTATAAAAAATACAGCCCTCCTCAACATATTAATATAAGTTTTTTTTCCTTAAAATATAATAGTTAATTAAATTTAATTTTTCACGTATTAATATTTAGTTTTTGAAGTACGTGTAATTTTATCTTTAATTATTTCATTTATAATTATATATAAACACCAAATTATTATCTATAGTAAATATATATTGTTTCTTTTATAATAATAATAAACTTTTTCGCTAAAAATTAAGAAATATTTGACTTCTAGTTGTTTTTTTTTTCTTTAAATATAACTGTAATAATTATATACCTATCGAGTATATATATAATATATTCTATATTATAATTATTGATTTAATTACTATAATATGATTAAAAAACTCTAATTAAGATATATATTTATATAGAAGATAATACAACATATTCATTACATTATTTGGTATAAAATTCTATATAACCTTTTTAAAGTACCATGATTTTAATAATACAAATTTATTTTTTATAAATAAATTTATTAATTATTGTAAAATTAAATTATTAATAGTTATAACAGAAATAAAAGTTAAAAAAATAAAATTAATTTAATTGAATGTAATCACAATTGTTTGCCATTTTTTTTCTATCGATGCTCTACATATCAATGTGTACTATGTATCTTAGAAAATAAGCTATAGAAAATCAAAAATAACATAAATGATTAGTGCAATTATTCCTTGCTCTTACTCGCATATCAAGCCCCTTGATCTGCCAATTATCATCCTTTGAAAAAATCATGCCTCTTAAAATGACCAAACCATGGAAAATATACCATAGAGAAGAGTCGAAGGAAAATATCAATTCATCTAAAATAATTATGCACAATGAATTTTTTATTCTAGCCTATCATATTGCATAGATGAATTCAGACCAAAGTGGAAGAAATTTAAAAGCCTTGGTATCACAAAACCATGATTCTATCCTCACAATTAAATTAAATTGCATAATATATCTATAAAAGTACTTCACATATTAAGCAAATAACAAAGCAACTCTTGCTTGGGCTAACATTATTCGGTTCAAACTGAATAAATCGAATTGAATCATTTTAATTCAGTAATTTAGTTTGGTTTTTAAGATAATTTGATTCGGTTCGATTTTATATTATAAAAATTTCTGTTATTTTGGTTCGGTTCGATTTTAAAGATAAAAAAATTAGTTAAACCGAACCGAATCGAATAATTTTATTGATTTTTGAATTGATTTATTTTTATGGAGAATTTTTAAATTATATGTAATTTTATATAAATAACTTGTTTAATTTCATTGATTAATGGTTATTAAGTTCAAACCAAAGTTAAAATCAGATCAAATAACTTGAAAATTAAGTCTAAATTAAAAAATAATAAAAAATCAAAATCGATCATTTTGAACTTAATCGAAATAGAGCGGTTCAGTTCGATTAAATTTTTTAACCATTTCGGTTCGGTTCAGTTTCTAAAATATGTAATTCTGTTTTCATGATTTGATTCGGTTGGTTCGGTTCGGTTCAGTTAGGTTTGAACCGAATGTTCACCCCTACTTGGGGCATATAAAATGAATGATAAAATAAATTTGAGATTTGGCATCACATATGCTCTATAAAAGAATATTTAAATTTATAAATATATTTTAACCTAGATTATCATTATCATTAATTAATTAATTGTTATAAAATCGTTCGCATATTTAATGCAAACTACAACTTGGCAATAGCTTTATAGTATCCAAATTAAAACGAGATATTTATTGTGAAAATTATGCTAAAAATTAGGTTTTCTATTCTTATTAGGATTTTATTAATCAAAATTTAATAAAATATATTGATCAACTAAAATTTTTTTAACTAATTAAAATAAACAATGAACGGTATTTTTATTTATCCCAATATCTCCCTTCCTTCACATTTTTATATATATTATATTGATAGATTAAACAAAACTGCTCTAAAACTATCATATCAATGTTTCTAATTGAAACTCAAGTTGGATGCAACTAATATTTTATACCCAACGGGTACATTCACTTAGTTATTTTCTTTCACAATTATGTTAATAATCGTTGGCAATTAATCCACACATTGTAATGATGACATTTTAATATGATAGAAAATAGATTAGGTCATAAAAATTCATCCTTTTTTTTTTAACTTTCATATGAATTCTTTTTAGAAAACAATAATTTTTAATTTTAATTAATTATATTTTATAAAATTTTATTTAAATTAAATAGAAATTAAATATATTAAGAATTTTAAATTTACAACAACTCTAAAATTAATTTAAATGATAAAAATTTAATAATTATATATAATTTAAATAATAAAGGGCGTGTGGAGTAAATATTCCACATCGCTTGAGTATCTGACGCCAGCCTGACTTATATACTAACTGAGCATTTCTAACTCATAAGTCGACTTTTGGGTTAGGCCCAAAGGCTTAAGTGAACATAAATAAAGTTTAATTTAAGATAAGTGAGGAGAATCAATTAACCATAAGTTGCACAACACCAATACCATCTTCAATCATCATTATTGAGCCAGCTTCATCTTCTTCATCCTGTTCCTATGACCCAGTTAATCTCACCTCTTCTTTATCCCTATCACCTTCATGTAGACGAATTTTAGCCTCTAAAATAGATAACCTGGTTAAAATTTCACACATCCCTGATGGCGCACAGGTTAAAGAATCTCTCCTTTCTCTGATAAGTCCATATAATATTTACAGGTGCTTTGGATCTTTTACTAAAAGCATTAGAACTATCATTTTCTCAAGAAGAATGGCTACAAAGGAGTATGTTCAAACTTCACGTCTGGATCAGTGTGTTGTTAAATTCACAAATGCAGAATAGTATGTGACTCTTGAAATTCCCCTAGCCCTTATTCCTTCATGGAGAAGATAGGGATATTCTCATCTCTATTATGGAGCTATTCGCTTTGTGCTCACCCTCCTTGGCAGACGAGGCCTCCCAGTAACAGCTAGATTATACTTGTTGGATACTAGGTTCCTCAATTATGAACATGCTATGATTGGCACTTGTATAACCACTCTCCACGCTGGAAGTGTGGTCCTTGCTTTCTTCCCTAACTACAACATGTCTCTTTTAGACCCTAATCTTCCCACAACACTGAAAGTCCTAGTCCAGCTTATTGGGGCAGAATAGACTATCTCCTCTATGGCAGCTACCTTACACCACCAGATAATTTATAGGCTTTAAGATCAAGCTATAGATTTATCTCAGCCAAGAGTGTCCTCTGATGCTCTATTCATCCTTGCAGACACAGAAATCACACCCACTATTGTTCAGATTTCTCGACAACTGTCTAAAGAAGATTTGATAAAGATCATCTTATGGAATGGTTTACCAACTATGAAAAACTGCATGATAATTCCCTACCTATCCAAGTGACAGAGCCCACATTTCATAGGCAAACAGATGGCATGGTCAAGACAGTTTTTATGGAACTAAGAAGCATTTCATAAGCTCCTGCAATCTTTCAAACCATGATGATCTCTCTAGTGAGAGGAAAAAGAGAAAAAATTCTTGTTCACTCCTTTCGGGTAGATGGACAACCAGTCTACACTGATAAAATCCATGGACATTTTATTTGGGATACTCTGGGTTTAGGAATGTGTGATGAAGGATGTGAATGTCACTTAGAACATTGGGATGATGATGATGACAGTTATCGCAGGTGCAAGAAAGGGAAAAAGAAGTAAGATTCTCCCTGTAAGACCCTGAAAACTAGAAGGGATTCCTCTCCAGATTCAGGACCCTGGATTAGTATTCATAAAGATGTTCAAAAGAAAAATCCTTTACTAATTTATGAACTTGCCCTATAAATCTTGAGAAAAGAAAGGGAGAAAGAAAAAAGGGTTCCTATTCCACCACCTCCGGTACTTCTTATTGCACAGCCCTGTATAATGTTCTCACAAGAAGACGTGTATAAATCAGATTTTCCGCCGCTCAGGCACCGAATTGATCCAGCCCAACAGCTTATATCCAGGCCATTTATTCAAACATCTGCTATTAGCCCAGATAGACAACCTAAGCCATTAACTCATGCTGAAGAAGTCCTCAACTAACAGACTTTAAATGCTAAGGCTCAAAATGCTTTTCTAGAAAAAATTGACTCAAAAATGGACTTGATATTCAGACAAGCTCAATTGACTGAAACAAAGGTTGATAATTTTATCAGCCTAAGTCAATAAACTTTATGTTGATCTTCAATCCAGGGTCGATCAACTCGATAAAGACCTCAGTGCCTTACTTCAGCCGAAAAGGTTTGCCTATGAATTTGACCAAAATAAATCAAAAATCTAAAAATTAAAGGCTCAGATTGCCCAAATAGAAGCTGACTTAGCCAAAAGGAAACCATCACTATTTGACTATGACCATCATGATCCATTTCTTCCCCCTTCTGATTATAATATTTTCTTTTCATTTTATTCACCCTCTACCTATAAGTCATTCTATCAGACAAACCTTTATCCTCAGTCACCATTCCATAATCTTTTTCAAGAAAAGCCTAAACCAAAAGCTCAGCCTTCCTCATCTACTGCTCAACCCTCTTAAAGTATTTCATCTTCAAAATTTATAGAGGAAGATAAAGTCAAACCCAAAAAAGGCAAATAGCAAATGGCCGGTAATCTTCCTTTCCAACAAATGGCAATTTCAGCTGGGCCCCTAACAAATAAGCCAGACTCCTCATGAGGAGCTGATTCTGAAGAAGAATTAGCAGATATCACAAACTTGCTGATGGCAACTTCAACAGGCTCTAATGATGGGGTCACAGAACCTCATGTAGAGTAACTAATTGATACTCTTAATGGAGAAAATCCAGATAGAGCTCTCCTCAGGCCAACTTCTGGTTCTTGGTTCACTCTTGATGATATTCCTCCAGCCAAATGAAGAGATAGAATGATGAAATTCCATGCTTGGCTTGATCTCCAAATGTCTAAACAAGATGCGGTATTATCGATTGTTTTGAAAAAATTCTCCTGTAGATTTATTAGATCATTAAAAGAATGGTTCCAGAGTCTTGGAGATTACAAGCAACTCTTATTTTATCAAGCATTGATCATAGGAGTTATGAATGCTCTCTATGAGGAATTCATTGGTGACTACACACTCTACAATAGACAAGTGTAACAAGAATACTTTGAGATGAAATGTTGCTCCTTAAAAAAGAAAGATATTGATTTTCATAACCAAAGGATGTCTCAAAGATACTAGCTATTGAACGGATACAATGATGTCAACCTGAGACACACTTATATTACTTCTTTGCCAAAATAATTACAGCCTGAATTACAACGAGCAATTTTGGCAACCCTCAAAGACATGACCCAGATAACTCTAGGAGAAATTTATCAAATGACGCTAGCCACTCTTGAAAAAATGTGTGATCAGCAGCGCTTTCTGAGTGATATACTAGACAATAACAAGTCTCTGCGAAAAATGTGCAAAAAATCTTATCTCACAATCAAATGCAAAGAAAAGAATTGCACCTGCAAATCCAAAAGGAAGAAGCATCTAAAGCATAAATAGCAGTAAGAACAAGAAAAAAGGAAGATCTGTTCAATTTTTTAAGAAAAAATCAGCCAGGGTAAAGAAGTTCAAAATAGACAGATGCTTTATCTATGGGAAAAAGCGGCAATTCTCCAAAGAAAGTCCTCAAAAGCCCAAACAAGTAGCAAAATTGATCCAACAAATTCACTAGAGTAAGCATCTTGACCTGGAAAATGTTGACACTGACTCCCTATTTTCAGAACAAGAAGAAGCCAATGAAGAAACTGTCTTCACCCTGGAAGAGATCTTTTCAGACGAAGAAAAATCTTCATCAGAAGATGATTTCGGATACCTCAGTGTCAATACTCTTTAGTCATGCCATCCAGTACAGCCCCTAATCTCAATTCCGTTAGTGCACATTCATGTCCTACCTTCCAAATATGAAAGACCAATTCCTATCATTAGTTTTCTTAATACTAGTGTCCATAAAAGCATGATGAATCCTACAGTATTGCTTGATGAATCATGGATGCCTCATTCAGAATATTTCAAAGCTGCAGATGGAAAAGTATTTCGCACTAACCTCATTACCAAAAAGCCCATTGGAATACAGTTCTTTCCAGATATACCATATGGACAAAAGTCATTGGATCAACTTTGCCTGATAAAAATTTATTGATAGAATTTGATGTGTATCAGCAATCTCAACATTTTCAAATCCTTCCTACAGGCTTGACTTCATCACTGTTCCAAAAATGTTCTCCTTGTCTGAAGTTCTAGAAGAATTTATCAAATATAAGGAGCTGCTCACACCATCCTATGCAGAATCTCATACTGACTTTTCTCATTCGGCACCTCTATGGAAAAATAGAGATTTCTTTATTAAGCTTCCTTTTAAGCTTAATGAAGATGTTAACCCCACAAAGGCAACTCATCCAGGAATGACTCCAATAGACCTCCTGCTAGCTCAATATTCGCCAACAGCTGCTTCAACAAAGTCTTATTGAGCCCACCAGTTCAAGATGGGCTTGTCAAGCCTTTTATGTTGAAAAAAGATCAGAAAGAATTCAAGGAAAGAAAAGGCTGATTAATGACTATAAGCCCTTAAATCATTTCTTAATGGATGACAAATTTTCACTTTTCAGGATCAGTTCTCTGTTCACTCATTTACAAGAAGCGCATATCTTTTCAAAGTTTGATCTTAGAGCAAGATTTTGGCAACTGAGAATTGATCCAACAGAAAGATACAAGACAACATTCTGCATTTCTAATGCTCAATATCAATAGACTGTAATACCTTTTAGGCTTAAAGTAGCTCCTTCACTATTCCAAAAGGCCATGGTTCGAATCTTTAAGCTTATTCTTTATAGTGCTCTGATCTACATTGATGATATTCTGTTATTTTCAAAAGATACTTTGACCCATAAACAACTCTTAGCCCAATTTTACTCTTTGGTCCAACAATATGGGATTATGTTATGTGAAAAAAAGAGTTACCTGACCCAAACCGATATTGAATTTCTTGGAATGAAATTTGAAAATGGGATGTACCAGCTTGAACCTCACATTGCCCAAAAATTGCTTAAATTTCCAGATATAAATCTCACTGTCAAATAAATTCAGCAATTTCTTAGAATTATCAATTATTTTTGAGACTTTATCCCTTATGTGTCCAAATATACTAGTCAACTTTTCAAGATGCTAAAAAAGAAGGCCCCCACTTGGGGTAATGAACAGACCACAGCTGTAAAGGTTTTGAAAAAAATAGCTTTACCCCCCTCCTCTAAAAATTCCAAGCACATTAAAAAGAATTCTCTAGACTGATGCTAGTGATGAATATTGGGGTGCTATTTTACTTGAAGAACTCGATGGAAAGCGATAAATTTGTAGTCATACAAGTTGACAATTCAAAGAGTCTAAAAAACACTATCACATAATCTACAAGGAGATCTTGGCCACTAAGAATGGAATCAAAAAATTCGAGTTTCATCTTTTTGGCCATCATTTTCTGATAGTGATGTACAATTCATCTTTTTCAAAGGTCCTTCATTTCAAAAATAAGATTTGAGGCTCAAAAGCTGGTTTGATAAATATGACTACACTGTCCAACATATAAAAGGACATCTCAACCTCATCCCAAATCTCCTCACCAGACCACCAAATATTTCTTTACTCACTTCTCTTCAGGCAATTCCTCTCATCTTTATGGCAGACTCCTCCAGCTCCTCTAAAGCTCCAATACCACAGTTCCTCATTCCAGCAACAAAAACATTTCTACCCGGATGCACACCAATAATGATCCTGTCGCAAATTGTTGAATTCACAATAAACCATCTGTTCCATTTTCAAAACCTATCCAATGTCCTCAGACAAATTAAAGACAACCAGACTCAGTTTCGTCCAGACGCTCCATTCCTCACAGTTTTCTGTTTAGTCCCTTAGTGGATCTGTTGGTTGAAGAAAAATGGTTCTTATGGTGCATGATTACTCTCTATGCCGTTGGTTTTGAAGTTTTCACCATACCCATGTGCTATTTCCTAAATGACAGGAGCAATCAGAAAAAAATCATCTGGAATTTTCTTGAATGGTTCCAGCCAATTCCTCAATGGTGCAATGATCTAAAAAAGATCATCAATTACTATGGTCTCTGGCATAGATCATCAGAAAATGGCAAGGAATTCTACTCACTGTTCATCATGCATCGACCTTTATTTAGAAACCCTTAAGGGATACTCTGGACTCAAAATTCATTCTATGAATACCTGACTTATTTTAAGTCTGTCACCACAAGAGACACCTCCACCATCCTCAGAAAAAAAAGTTACAGCTTATCTACATGAACTCAACCACTTCAGGCCTAAAGCTCAAATTTTGGAATCAACCTTTATAGGTCTGAAAGCAAAACCTGAAGCAGTTCCGGACTACAGTTCAGAGATTTGGCAAGATTTACATGATCCAACAAATATGGACACCGACACCAAACCCTTTGATGAACCTGGAAGCTCATGGAAAAGAGATTTTTATGGTAAGGACATCGATTCTGATGACTCAGATTATTACAATAATAATTTGAGTCATAGCTAGAATTTCTTATAGAAAAAAACTCTTCTAGACAGAACCAAAAGACACCCAGAAAATCCAAAATGAAGCCTGTAGACTATTCTGGCACAAGTTTCACAATATGTAACCCGTGATAGATGCCCTCAGTAGACTGTCTCTCTGAAGCTAGAAAAATATGTATCTGTATAATTAATTTTAGTCAAATAAGTCCTCTATATAATTAATCTTAGTCAAATGAGTCATTTGTCTTTATGTGTGACCCAGTTAGGTATAAGTTATGTGCCTATCTAACTAGTTCTTATCTTATTAGATGTTTCCACCTAACTATTAGGTAGACATGTGTTTGTATAAAAAATTATTGTAATAGTTCCAGCTCTCCTCCTATAAAAAGGAAGCTTGGGTTTCATTTGGAGCAAGAGTTACCAAGCAATGTCATTTTAGCTTTCTTATTTTATATTTTGGCTTTCTAAATTTATCTCTCTCTTGAAAGTCAAGAATTCTATGTTATTCATATCATCCTCTATTAAGGCATGAGTATGCCTTACACTTGCCACTCTCAGTGGATCCTGTGTATAAGAAAATGCTAGTCCATTGATTCATTGCTACAGTCCTCTAAATCTATTTTTGTATAATAATATAAAAGGGTAAAACCTTGAGACTTGTTTGGTCATGGTAACTTGTAATATCTCGACACTGCATGAATATTATTATAGTTAACTCAGGTGTTTATGAACTCTCCGTCATTGATATATATATTATAATAATGTCGTACCTTTTTGCACCATGAACTCGTTTAACATGGGGCAATAAGATTCTTTTGGGGAAAATATAAGGTACTTTGAAAAAAAAAAAAAAAAAAAAAAAAACATGTGGTAATAAGATTAAAACATACGGCAGCCTCAATGAATCACCTGCTCATTAAGCTCATCTGAAAATTTATCGACCGCATAAATGGCACGTGTTAACTACTAACGATTAATAATTATACTAATTTCTGCTCTTATGGTGCATGATTACTCTCTATGTCGTTGGTTTTGAAGTTTTCACCATACCCATGTGTTATTTCCTAAATGATAGGAGCAATCAGAAAAAAATCATCTGGAATTTTCTTGAATGGTTCCAGCCAATTCCTCAATGGTGCAATGATCTAAAAAAGATCATCAATTACTATGGTCTCTGGCATAGATCATCAGAAAATGGTAAGGAATTCTACTCACTGTTCATCATGCATCGACCTTTATTTAGAAACCCTTAAGGGATACTCTGGACTCAAAATTCATTCTATGAATACCTGACTTATTTTAAGTCTGTCACCACAAGAGACACCTCCACCATCCTCAGAAAAAAAAGTTACAGCTTATCTACATGAACTCAACCACTTCAGGCCTAAAGCTCAAATTTTGGAATCAACCTTTATAGGTCTGAAAGCAAAACTCAAGCGATTTGGACTACGAGAGATTTGGCAAGATTTACATGATCCAACAAATATGGACACCGACACCAAACCCTTTGATGAACCTGGAAGCTCATGGAAAAGAGATTTTTATGATAAGGACATCGATTTTGATGACTCAGATTATTACAATAATAATTTAAGTCCTAGTCAAAATTCCTTATAGAAAAAAACTCTTCTAGACAAAAACAAAAGACACCCAGAAAATCCAAAATGAAGCCTGTAGATTATTCTGGCACAAGTTTCACAGTATGTAACCTGTGATAGATGCCCTCAGTAGACTGTCTCTCTGAAGCTAGAAAAATATGTATCTGTATAATTAATTTTAGTCAAATAGGTCCTCTGTATAATTAATCTTAATCAAATGAGTCATTTGTCTTTATGTATAGCCCAGTTAGGTATAAGTCATGTGCCTATCTAACTAGTTCTTATCTTATTAAATGTCTCCACCTAACTATTAGGTAGACATGTGTTTGTATAAAAAATTATTGTAATAGTTTCAGCTCTCCTCCTATAAAAAGGAAGCTTGGGTTTCATTTGGAGCAAGAGTTACCAAGCAATGTCATTTTAGCTTTCTTATCTTATCTTATGGCTTTCTAAATTTATCTCTCTCCTGAAAGTCAAGAATTCTATGCTATTCATATCATCCTCTATTAAGGCATGAGTATACCCTACACTTGCTACTCTCAGTGGATCCTGTGTATAAGAAAATCCTAGTCCATTGATTCATTGCTACGGTCCTCTAAACCTAGTTCTGTATAATAATATAAAAGGATAAAACCTTGAGACTTGTTTGGTTATAGTGACTTGTAATATCTCGACACCGCATGAGTATTATTATGATTAACTCAGGTTTAAGAGCTCCCGGCCGTTGATAGATATATATATATATATATATATATATTAATGTCGTACCTTTTTACACTATGAACTCGATTAACACGTGGCAATAAGATTCTTTTGGGGAAAATATAAGGTACTTTAAAAAAAATAAAAAACATGTGGTAATAAGATTAAAACAATCGGCAGCCTCAATGAACCACTTGCTCATCTGAAAATTTATCCACTGCATAAATGGCGCGTGTTAACTACTAACGATTGATAATTCTACTAATTTCTGCTCTTATCATTAAAAATTTAGGCAATGCATCGATTATTTATGAGATCAGATTTAGAATGAAATTGAAAAATAATATTTATGTGGATTTGAATTTTATATTTTAAATATTCGTTATTTAAAGTGATTTTATATAAATAATTAATTATATATTTATAAATTTTTATATATTTATTTTAAGTAAATAAAATTTAAATATTTTATAAAATTATTATATCTTTAAAATCTAAATTATTTATGAAAATATTTTTATATAAATTATTAATTAAAATTTATAAAATTAAATGATTTAAGATTTTTTTTATAATAAAAATCAAATTTAAGATAAATTTAGACAATTAAAAAAATAAATTTTAATAGAATTTATAATAAATTTAAGTATTGAGAATATCAATTATATTCAATTCAGATATTATTTTCTTGAACCCCTTATACATTATTTGATTTTGAAGACTTATATTAATTAAAAAATTTAAATTTTATTAGATATTTATTTCCTAAATTTTAATAGCCAAGATCGAGTTCTCACAAATATAATCTCTCTTCGATATATATATATATATATATATATATATATATATATATATATATATATATATATATATATATATATATATAATTTTTTTTTCTTTTTTTCTTTTACAAATGAGTATTAAATTATTGGTGAGTATATTAACTGTCTGTATGTATTTTGCGTGATTTTGACTTGTCGCGAGGAGAGTGGCGCAGTAGGTGACATCGGGGCCTATTATTATAGCCACACTTGCTATATAATCATCAAATGATAAACAATTTGGCACCCACTCCCACTGTGTTCTTTCTTCTGCAACTTTCAATCAAGCCCATGTTCAAATACTTGAGTTTGATCTCTACCCACTTCAAATGGGCATTGAATTTATTGATTCCGAATCCTCTCTTCCAAGACCATCACCTTTGCAAGCCAAAAGATTTTGGTGATGAAGAGCTAAGCACAAGGCAGTGCTACTATAAGTGCGACCCAAGTAGTGAAGCCATAGAATGTGCAGTTTGTCTAAGCAAGATTGAACATGGAGAAGAGATTAGAGAATCAAGAAGATGTAGCCATATCTTTCATAAAGTTTGCTTGGATAGATGGATAGCTCATGGTCACATGACTTGCCCTCTCTGCAGGGGCTCGCTTGCTCCACGTAGGGCAATCTCTGAGCTTGGAGTTCAAGTTTTGGTGTTCAAGTTTTCTTCTTTCATGGCGTCTGATGATCGTGATACTTGGTGGCTTAGATAGATTCACTTGTCATCGTAATCATTATTATCCAAATTAATTATACTATATTAAATTCAATGCATAACTTCCATCTCTCATTGCGGAAATGCCCCCTTTTCAATTTAAACTCGAATTTTCATCTTTTTTTTAATGATAGATTGAATATATATTTTTACTTTTGAATTTTACTAAAAAATTATTGTGACACTCTAAATTTTTAAAATATCTCATGATATACCTCAACTCTTATGAACTTTCCATAATGCACCTCAACTTCTGTAAGAGTGAAATTAAGATAACCTTCAATATACTGATATGGCAATTTGCTGACTATGATTCGAAGAGTATTTATTTTAATTTCATTTTTACAAATGTTAAAGTGTATCATGAGACATTTATAAGAAATGAAATGTGTCATGAGATATTTTAAAAGTTCAAGGTGCCACTAGGGATGGTAACGGGTCGAGTTTTTGCGGGTACCCGATCCGACAGAACCCTAATAGGGCGGGTTTGAGTAGTATATAATCGGATTTGAGACCGGTTCGGGTTTGAAATTTAATACGCATGAGGAGTTCGAATCGGGTTTGAATTTTATATGTTGGTATACGTTACTCGAATCTGTATACATAAATATTTAATTAAATATAAAATATATATTTTTTTAATACTATTTATAAATTTTTATATATTTTATTTTATATAAAAAAAAATTAAAATATTTTATGAAATTTTTAAAATTTTAAAATATAAATTATTAATAAAAATAATTTTTTATATAAATTATTAATTAAATATATAAAATTAAACGGATTCGGGTATTTTTCAGGTAATAGCAATCGGGTTTGGGACAGGTTCGGATAATTGAGAATAAATTTTAATCGGTTTGGGACGGGTTTGAGTTTTGAGAATATTAATTGGGTTTCGGGTTTGGATTCGGGTATGATAATTTTTGCGGGTACCCTATCCATTGCCATCCCTAGATGCCACGATATTTTTTTAGTAAAATTTAAAGTGAAAATATGTATTTAACTTTTATAATAAATAAATAAATTCATTAGAAATATATATATATATATATATAATAAAAATAATAATTAATTAATAATCATGGAAGGATTGCTTAAACCATGTTTATCACATTATTATCATGTTGATTTGATGGGTGAAAATTTTTCATCCATTTTCTTGTCGATTGGTATGAATTTTTTGACATATTCTTGAATTTCTTCCCACGCTAAAGAAATTTATATACATAATATCCACATGAAATCAAGAATCTGGTAGCTAAGATTTGCAGCCTAAAAGATGTTACATCACCATCATTTCTTTAGACTTTATATATATATGTTTGATTGCTTTTATCATCATAACTACTACTTTATTAGAATTATTTACTTATAGTTATTGATACCATTATATCATCATGGTCCTTGCTCTTCATGCATGTATATATGAACCATGAAACTACTCGGTGACGACTTGTTCACCTAAAAATTTCAAGTCTGAATTTAATCTAGAAGTACCTTTTCAGGATGTGGCACACCAGTCCACATATCTGGAGCTAATTTAGCTTTTGGGTAAGTAATTATCCCTGCATTAGACTACATGAACATTCTACATGTATATTTTAAGCAAATGATCAACACAATCCTTCATCAAATGGCCCTGTACATTAACTTTCCCTAACTCAGCATGTCTAGCGGATAGCAGTAAGGCCAAAGCAGAGGTTGAAACCTTAATTTAATATGCACACCAACAACAAGAGCAGCACAACCACCACCACAAAACCCAACCCCCCCCCCCCCCCCCCTCCCCCACCAAACTAAACACAATTAGGATTTAGAGAGAAATAAGTTTCAGTTCACCAAGCAAATTGATTTTTTAATAAAAAATACATAGATACCATTATTTTTTCAATTTAATTATATAAAATTTTGTTATATTTCTTCTCCATTCAGAATCCAATTTTGAGGAAATTAATGCGTTTTTTTTAAGAAAAGTCTAGCCTAAAGCATTGAAGAAAATCTCTATCAATTAAAGAATAAATTTAAATCATTCTCATAGAAAAAATAAGGAAAAGGGGAAGGCTCAAGAACACTGATGAATTTTATTTGGTGTTGGTACATAGCATTGAAGAAGAGGAAAAATGAATGTCTTTATCCAATCAACAATACATTCATTTTATGACAATATAATAACTTTACATGAAAGAGGACTTATTAGGTTCCCTGAAGCACTAAAAGATGGTGTATTTTGCAATCTTATATATGGAATTTTTTAAGTTATAAAGATAAATTTACATTTATATATATGTAGGGCAAAACAGACAAAATCTAAGCTTACTCCCATTTGCTCATGATATGTTGAGTATGCTTGAAATCATAGGTCAGCAACAAGCTTCCATCCATTCTCTTCAATGCAAATCTCTCAACCAAAACATAGCAACCAAATCTCCTCCAACCTCCCCTGCCTCCAAATTCCTCCACTCTCTTCACCCTCACTTGCCTCTCCTTTGCACCAATCCACCCAAACCTCTCTTGCTCCCACTTCATTCTCTCAACAACTGCTAAACTTAAGCCCACTATAGCTTCTCCTCCCACATCATCAGGGCTCCTAAACCACATCACCCCATCAATTACATTCTTCTCACTTTGCAGCATAGCTTCTTTTCCAGCAACTGCAACTACTTCGGTTTCAACAGTAACATCCACAGTCACAGCATTACCTTCATTATAGTTACTTTCACAAGCAAAAATTTGTTGCCATTGTTGCTCCAGTGTCATCTCATAATATCTTGAATTATCCATCTGATCTTTGAGTGCTCCATCTCTGATAAACATGAAAGGGCAGTACCACCGTCCTACTACCACAGGTGGAGGGCTTCTATATGATAATGGAAAGTTGAAGTCTGGAAGGCGGGCACGGACAGTCTTGTCAAGTCCCGGTGCTTCTTTTAACTCGAGTTCGCGTGGTGGTGAAGAGGCATATACTCCCCAATCTTTTCTCCTCAAGAAATTTGGAGGGAACCCATCCGAAGGGACGGATTTGGCAACAAAACCACCCCATTTTCTATGTCGAATTTCGAATTTCTGATATATGTCCTGAGGATCCAAAGATAGTGGTTCTAAATCAGAAATACAGCTGCAGAAACAGTATGTCTTCATGTCCTCCTCCTTCGAGTTTCTGTAAGCTGCCCTGAAATTTAATAAAGTCAAGGTTTGGTTAATTGGTTATCATAAGCATGTCTATAACTAGAACATGAGAAAAAAAAAATCTTGCTAGAAAGGAAGAAGAACATACCCTTTGTGCCTCCCTTTTCTCTCTATGCAGTAGTATTGATTGGACAATAGTGGTAGATTAAGAACAGGAATAAAGAGAACGCGATTTATATAAACTTGTTGATGCTTTCCAGTTTGTCTTGTGTAATGAACTTTTAAATTCTTATTTTGAGGGAAGGGCAGGTTCCTTACCAGATTGCTCTTGCACAATCCAAAACAGCAAGTGGGTTGATAAGCTTCTTCATCCTGGATTACCAGGATACCAGAATTTGGACCCTCAGGAGGAGGTAATGAAAGAGCTGAAGGATCTCTCTGATACATTGAAAGAGGCCTTGTCACATACATCTTAAATTCCTTTTTCTGTGATGTCTAAAATGAGTATTGAATCAAAATAGATTGAGCAACCCTGGAAATATTGAACTCAATAAGTTGTAGAACTAGAGATTTGAGATTGGAATGCTAAGTCAACCTCCGGAAGATCGTATATATTCCTAAGTCAAATTTCTAGGAAGTTCCAATGCAATTTCTCCATCTATTATTGTATTCACCTAATGCCTTATTTGCTAGGAAGTTTCTGAACTTCTAGCTTGAAAAACAAGAAAAAGAGTACACCTTCCCCAGGTAAGATACTTTAACAATAAGGAATATCTTAAAATTTATATGCAAGTGTAAAATTACAACCCATTGAATATATTTCTATGACTTTGGTCAAACTTTTAGATAATGTAAAATAATTCTACTTAGATTTAGTCAGGAATTCTATTTCTATGGTAATTGTGGCAGTGGAAGCCCGCAGGAAATACCACTTGTCATAAGATTTCTTGAAGGAGAAATTTTAGAATACGATGAATACAATCATTATATGTGTAATAATTTTATTGTAGTTGTTAATCATGATAAATATTATATGAGTCAAAATTTAATCATATTGACTATTTTTTTTCCTCATCTGAAGGGCATGGAGGAGATCCTGTTAAGCATTCCATGTCTAATTCCTTGTGCCATGAAGTGCATAGACAAGATAAATCAATTTTTACCATTGGGGTGTCTACGTGGGAACAATTTTCTTAATCTATGAAAATAGTTCTTTTTTTCTTTTTGCTAAATTAAATGGTTTATAAGTTATGATATGAGCCCAATATTACCGAATTATATCTCCCTTATGTGCATTACAAATCCCATTTTAGTTAACCTGGGAAATGGTATCCACAGAGAGCCAGAGACTGATCAAAATAAGCTAACCAATCCTCGCTCCTATTGCTGTCACGATAGACACTTGAACTATCCAATCTCTAACAATCAAATCCTTTATACTCTTTTCCAAGCTAGAACAAGAATTAATAGTAGGGAACTCCTTGGCAAGCAAAGAAACCACGGCCAAGCTATCGGTTTCAACCAACACCTCAAACCTTTTCTCCCAAGCCAGTTGCAATCCAAGAAAACCGCTCCAGAACAGCTGCCAAGATTAGTTGCGAATCCGCCTACCCAGGCCATGAATTCACATTCGCAAATAGAAATGTTTTCCATTTTTCAGGATGGTGATATTTGCAGTCACACATGTAATATATTTATCAACAAAATTAGTAACATGATAAATTTGAGAGGATATTAATATATGTATGCATAAGGCTACCCTTATTGATTTGGTTAAAAATAATTTATTCACATTCAAAGAAAGAAAATTCATCGCCTTCTTGTTTATTGTCCAAATAATTTAATCAATCAACCCTCCAGGATGGCATGCTTTAAGCCCTGAACATATAAATTTTGTTTTGAGCCTCGTATTTAATTGGTTAAATTGTGACTGAATAGTGCCAACCCCTAATTTCTTGCCTTATTGTTCCCTTAATCTTGAAGTGAAAATCATGTAAACAACTCATGCCTGTTGGTCACTTTTGTTTTTGTTTTTAACTTGATCAAAATAACTACAGAAAAGCAGAGCGGAAGTGACCAAATTAATACGCATGGAAAGACCAAAATAAAAAAGCACAGAATAAGACAGGTCTAAGCTACATGGGCTTGGCCACAAGGTCTTCATCTTTCTTCCCTGCATTTGGATTGTGCCTGAAAATCCATCTCCAACTCTTGAAACTTTTCCTGCTCCTTTTGATTCCTCTGTCACTAACTGTGATCCTACATGAACCTCCATTAGTGAACAGTCCATCTCCCACGAGTGTCCCAAAAGGGCCTCCACATTGATCCTGTGGCAGAAAATCACTGCCTCTCATGCTACCAAAAGCAGAGTTTGAATCTGACAAAGCACCACCCATCTTGACAGAAGATAAATCTGCCTTGGACTCTGATGGGAAATCAAACTTCAGGTCAATGAAGCCTGAATCATCCATAGTAGTAAAGTTGCCTTCTTTAAGTGAAAATACACGTCTAGTATTTGCTCCGCTACTAAAACCAGGATCAAGCTTTTCGGGATCTAAAACACTAGCATCTTTCTTTTCACCATCGAAGCCGCTTTTTCTTGGTTCTGCTTCACTGAACCCACTTTTTCTATCAGGATCAAAGAGTAGACCACCATTGACACCAGAATTCCTAGCGGCTGAAATGGAACTCCTAGCGGCTGAAATGGAACTCCTAGCAGCTGAAATAGAACTCCTGGCACCAGAAAAGGTTCCATCTTCAGAACCAAAAAAGCCACCTCCTCTGAAACTGCATAGAGACCTGGACCTGGATACACCCATGTAATCAACAACCCAGAGATCACTTTTTTCTTCGAAACCACCAACACTGCTTCTCTCACAAGCCTTTTCCCTTTTCTTGCCAAACAACTTGCCAATCCGCCAAAACCCACCTTTCCTCTTGATCTCAACACAGCTACTACTGCTTCTCTTAAGCAAGATTATTTCATCTGCTTTCTCTCCACTAGTTTTGGGCTTAGAATTAGAATGGGAAAAAATATCAGTTTTTTTATCGTTTTCTATCAAGAACGAAATGCGACCAACACTGCCTACCTCAACAGTGCAGGAATTGCGATTGGAAGAGATCTCGGAGCAAGAGCAAGAAGAGAGCCTTTGCTCTCCACAATCAGAACAGACCAGCTTGACTAAACGATCTTTGAGACAATAAGCACATATACCAACTGAAGAAGATGATGGGTGTTTCTTGCATGGAAGATCAGATGATGAAGTGCTGTCATCTTGGAACAAGTCATTGCTGTATATCTCCACAGCTTTGCCTCTCTCTTTCATAGCTTCCCAAAACTTCAAGAAAAGAAAAGAAAAGATTACTACTTGGGTTTTGAAGACCAGATTCTCAAAGAAATAAGATGCAGAAGGATCCAATTAAATAGCTAAGCAATGAACATAAACGATCAAATGTTGTTTTCAGAAAACCGAAAAAAAAGAGGCAGCGGCAGCGTGGAGAAAGCAGAGTTTAACTTAAAGAGCTAGAGAAAGAAATGAACGAGAGGACGAAAAGGTGAGAACTTTTGGATTTCAAGTAAGCCAAGGTACAATGACACTTTGGACTTTGGAGTGATAGATAGACAGTCATAGTAGAGAGAGGCGTTGCCTTTACGCTTTTCTTACAGAGGAATAGTGTTCAAGTGGAGAACTAGAAGCCACCCCCAAATAATTATAAACTAAAAAGGAAAGAGCGATGAAGCAAAGCACTAGTTCCTGCTGCAAGGTATAATTGTGTAGGTTAGTGAATGCAACAGCAATTTGAGTAAAGCTGGAGAAAATTATACAGCACCGCCTGATTTCAATTAGCATCTGACCTGAAATGGCAATTCAATCAAAATTTTAAAACATATTATTTAACAGACAAGTTTTAGATGCACCAAGATGTATAAATCAACCAATCAGAAATTAATTTTCAATTTATTTATCACTTATTATTAACGTACTAAAAATATCGACATCACTTTTATTTTCTTTTAACTTTTTAATTTATTTTTATTATATATTTAAATTTTTCTCGCTCTCAAATAAAAATATCATATTATTAAAACATAAATCATAATTGAATTCTTTATTTTATATTTATTAACATTATTAATGCATAATAATTATTTTGTATATAATGCAAATATATATTAAATAATTGTTTATATCTATAATTAGGAAACTAAAGACACTAATATATAACTCTTAACATATTTCAAAAATTAATTTATAATTTACTTTTATTTTTACTTGTCTTTATGTGTATATTAACACAATCCATTAATTTAAAAAAAATACCAAAAAGAAACAATTAAATTGGTTAAAAAAAATCTACTGTCTTCATTTTCTTTTTTCTCAGAGGTATACATACGCACATAGGTAATTTAATGACAAGATATTTTTTAATAAAATTATGAAAATTTTATTAAGATATTTTAATCCATTTAAATCACTTACACATGCTATTCATAACCGATGTGAGATTTCGAAGGAGCAGCCCTTTTACACGGGAAATCGCGTGTATCCAATTCATGTATAAGGAATAACTCACACACACAAAAAAATATATACACACGCACAAATGATTCAATAACATAACACGTCTCTTAATAAAATCATAACAATTTTACTTAAGCATATATTAAAAATTCTCCTTCTCCATCAATCATATATTTTCAGTGTTTTTGCTTAATTATTGTTTATTTTTCTTATTATTGGAAATTACATTGGAATCTTGACCCCACTCTTTGTAAACCAAAGTCCATGCATTATTTGCATGGGAATCATTGATGATAAATTGGTTAATCCAAATTCATCTCAAGAAGGAGGTGACATTATTTGCCACGCGTTTATTTGTGGTTGGCTAGACGTCCAGCTCAGATGATGATTTGCAAGCAAGGTGGCAACTCTGTCCTACATAAATTCTGTCAATGTGCATGCAATGCATCCATCAATGTGTTTGTTGGTGTTGGTGTGCAATTAGTCAAACTTTTCAAAGATTTTTAACTTTTAAGTATTGACTAAAGTACATGAATTTGCTTCTCAAATCCCAATTGTTAGGTCTCTCTTTTTAATTACATTGCTATGTTTATTAAAGTACCGTTCAGAATTAATAATTCTTAATCATTTATTTCAATTGATTGCCATTTTATTTTTTTAATTAATAAATATAAATTATATATAAAAATAAATAAATAAGACCTTAACTATAAAGAAAATTATTACGATGTTTCTGAATTTCGTGTGCTTGTATTCTACCAAAGACAAATTTTTTTTTGCGATAGACTGAAAAGTGACGCGTCCAATACGATGTCGTGTTTAGGTAGATCTTGGGCACGTGTCCCACCGTCAAATCCACTGCGTGGTCCCATCCCAAAAGTCCGAGGATTGACTTAGGGGAAAAAATTTAGGGGTAGGCTGCATCAGGAATCATGTTGATGAGAGGTTTGATTAGTAGAATTTTGAAGGCATGCAGTAATGCAATGGAGACCCCCAGAGTCTGAAACAAGCAGTAGGATGATGTTTACATGTGTCAAATCCTATCTTTAATTCCATACGACCTTTAACGTGTCGTGCTGGACTTTCCAACTCTCCCTTCAATCCTTTTTCCTTCATCGTATCCAAAATTATGGGACCCATTCATCAATCTTAATCACCATCCGTTTACCGGCTCTCCTTGGCATTACCATTTAATCATTTGATCAAACAATGCTCCTCTTCTCCCTTTTAAACAAAATGGTTGAATTTTTTTTTTAGTGTAAAGATAATTTTTATTTATAATTTATAATAAATTTATACTCATAGTTATTAAATCCGATTTAAAATTTGACCCAATAGATGATTGAGTTGACAAATCATTAATTCAATCAATAAATTAACAGTTAAATCAATAAATTATTAAAAATTAATTAAATTTTACAATTACTAATATAATTAAATAAATTTAATCAACTAAATTTTATTTTTAAATGGATATTTCAACATTTATGAAGTTGTATTTACATATATGTTAATAATATTTTTAAATTTTATATAAAAATGTTAATCATATTTAAATTTTAAATATTTTTTATTTTCAAAATTTATAATTAATATAAAAATAAAAATAATTTTATAAATATCTGTCTTGTTAATATTTATGAAATATTAACTGCACAATAAAAACAAAAAAAAAACATATCATTTAAAAAAAACTGTATCCTATAAATAAAAAACATAATAACTAAATAATTTCTTGTTCATTTACTAAATTTAAGTATAAATTTTTAAGTATTAAGATGTGAATATTATTGATATTTTGAAAAATATTGACTTCAAAAAATTTAAATTAACCGAGTCAATAAGTCATTAAGTCAACAATTCATCAGTTTAAAATCATAATTTTTTTGATTCGACTCCTTATTCAGTTTAATGAGAGGATAAACCTAATTTTTTATCCAAGTCACTAATTCATCATATCAACCCACTAAATCAGTTCGGATTTTATAACAATACTTATATTTTAAAGTTAAAATATCAAAATAAAAATGTTTTTCATATTATTAATAACAATAATTTAATTTATTCTAAAATTATGATATTTTTCTCACCATGAAATATAATTTGATGACATTGCATTTTTTTTATTAAAAATTCTCACCATCATTGATGTCATAGTATTTTAAAATTTAAATTTATATGATATAATAAATATAATTTAAAAAATTATATCGAATTACAATATTTCAATAAACATATCACTAACCCATGTCTTAGGAATTAAAATACTTCACATATATGTGTGTGTGAAAAGGAAAAGGAATTCCTATTAAAAGGAGACAACTCTCACCATGAGAGATATAACAAAATGAAAATTCAAAAAAAAAATATTAAAAAAATATAAAGGAAAATAAAAAGTCCAAAAAAGTTTTATTTTAAATTTTTTATATAGAATTAAAAAAAAAAAAAGAATTAAAAGGGAAGCATAAAAAAGGGAGAAGCATGCATTGTCCTTCCCTGGGCTGGGGCTAGAGAAAGAAAGAAACATAATGGTTGAGAATGCACGCGCCCCACGCATGCACAATCCCTTAGCATCATTGAGGCACATAAACAAGTGTTTTTAAGGAATGTTTTTTGTCTAATTTAATCCTTCTTGCTATGCTCTTAATCATTATGATGTTCCATTTCTCTTTATTCACTAATTATTTTTGTTGTTTACTAATTCATCACTATATGTCTCAATTTATTTAATTTTTATCTGCTTTATTATGTATATATTTTAATAAAAATATTTAATTCTATAATAATTATTATTATTATTATAAAATAAAACTAATTAATTATATTAAACACACCCTTAAGCCATTCTTGCTCTTAAGCCGCTAAACAACCAACATTCTTTTTTGGAACTTTTTTTATTTATTTATTTGTTATGCTCAATCATCATTCCTATCAATCTTTACATTTTTTATTGTAATTTGAAATAAATCAGTTTAGCAAAATTTAAAGCTTAATCCTTTTTTTTTCTATAATTTGTTTAATATTGTTATTATAATTTATGAAAATTAATGGATATCTTATAATAGAATATGTTGTTCCACGTTAATTTGAAATGAGCTATTTAAATTATATATAAAAATTGGGTAAATGTCCTTTCATTGAGCTAATTTTTTGAGTGAAATTAAACCTGATTTATTTTCTCAATATAGTATAAAAAATGAGACGTTAAAATGTTTATGCTATATATAAGACTTGAATAAATTTTTTCTCAACTTTTATGATGGATTTAGATCGGTCTATTTTTTTAACATAGAATATTTTCTCTAAAATGTGTTGATCATTTAGTGCAATTTTTTTTAATATAAAATAGCTTGATGTCCAACATATCATCAAGCTCAAATTTTTTTTTAAGTACAATGTGCAATTTTAAATATAATGATGATTATAATTAAAATTAATTTGAAAGTAAAGTATATTTATAAAGCATGATAAAAATACAATTTAATAATATGTAATTTAACTTAATTAAGACCTATTAATATTAAGGTTACTACTAAATCAAATCTTCATTAACACACACATATATATATATATATAGTGTTTTTGCATGGCTAAAGAAACAATTTAAACCTTAATTTTCTTTTTGTTAATTATAGTTTTGTAATTTGAGAAAGCACTGATTATTTTGCATATCTTATCCTTATAGACAAACCCCACTTTCCTTTTGGTGTAAGCCATTATTATTGTTAACATTTCCATTAAGTTTGCTGTCTATATGGGAAAATGATACTTCATTTGTAACTTTGGAATGAAGCTCATATTTGGAGCAAAATAATTGTTCCAGCCAAAGATTATCATTAGTTGTGGTTTTTGTAGAATCAAGATTGTGGAATTTTTTTATTCAGAGAGAGTGCAGATGATTATCGATAATATTTATATTATAAAGTCTATGCATTGTGTTCAGTGTTATCTCTATTAAAATGATGACTTTAGTTAATTTATTTAACATAGATTATAATATAAAGATAAATATTCAATATATCCATGCAGTTTTGTTACTATATTAAGTTTCAATATTATAAAGATATTCAAATATGCATATATTAAAGTTAATTTAACAATAATACAATGAGATTAGTCCAATTATTATGTTTAAATTTTCATTAAAAATATTCAAAAAGTAATAATTTTGAATGCATCAATGAGAATATATTATTAAAATTATAATTAATTTTAATTTATATATATATATAAAGTGAAATTAAAAAGGAGAAAAATAATAGTGGAGAGGGAAAGCTGCTGTGTCCCACCAGAGGAGGGCCTGATGAGCCGCTGAAAAACCTTATTTTTCAGGAAATTCAAAGACGGCCACTTTTGGCTCTTGGTCTGCCAAGCCGCGTTCACAACACTTGCATTCAAATGTACCTAAATTTCGCTTTTTTGTTTTTTATTTTTTTTATTTCAAAGTCCAATTAAGCTTGAAAGATATTAAAAAATTATAAAAATAAATAAAATAAGAACAGAAAATAGTAAATAAATAATTTTTTTTTAGTGGAAAACTGTTTTGTAAAAAAGTATTATAATGTAGCATCGCATCACATGGCCTGCTCTCGCAATTAGACCTCCAAAAAAAAAATTTTTTTTTTTCAGGAAACTGATTTCGAATGAAAATTCATACATTTTCTAGTCGGTATTTTAGGTACTTCTATGATTTCCTGACTCTGTACAAAAAATTGGGCCATCCACATCGCAAGATCCACAAAATTATTGGGCTCATTAGCCCAGAACGAAGCCCATAGGCCCTATCTCATATCCATCCGCAAGTCTTCTCTCCCGACACAGACCCTCATTTGTAACCTTCATTCAACAATGAATCCCCTCAAAGTGTATCAATGGCACTGCCAACCACAATTTTTCCGTATTTCACGAAATACCCCTCTCCTTTCCATCTCTCCTGGACTCAAATTCCCCCTTAAAACATTCACTCCTCCCTCTTTCTTCAATCTTTTGTTACTTTCTTCGTTTAGACCCAGCTTGAAAATATCCTGTGTTTCAAGAGCTGAAACTTCGTTTTTTGATAACAAACAAGAAGATGATAGTGCGAACCGGCTATCAAAATTGGAAGACTTGGCCCAAAATGGGGTTGTTTACCAGAATACACTGAGATTGGTGGAGTGCTCCATGTTCGCTGCTGTAACTGGGCTTGTGTATTTCTTGAGCAATTCTCTCTCAATTGAGGTTTTCTTTTATTTTTTTTTTTCTACGTAACTCAATTGCTAAGTCGGTTTTTGTTGGTTATACGCGTTAATCTTGTTGGTTACTGCTTTTGTTTAACTTGGTTGCTTGATTTGGTTGTTGACTCGTGCTGTTAATCCTCAATTTAATCTCAAAGTTCTGAAATTTCTGGATTATGGCATTTATTATTTCTGGATTTGATTGATTGTTGATTCTTTTATGCTTTAGTCCGTTGCTAGGAAGTAATGATAAGGAAACAAAGCTTTTATATTTGGGTTATGAATCTATTTGTTAAGTTCCCTTTGCTGTATTTTATGTTTTGCCCCACCTGTGTCTCAGTAGAATTTGCTTTTGTACAGAATTACTTTGGATGTTTCTTCTCGTTGCCAATAGTAATCTCTTCAATGAGATGGGGTGTCGCAGCTGGGAGGAAAACAGTGGTTTGTAGCCATCCATTACTTGCATTGTTAAAGTCTAATCCTTCTTGATTCATCTAAGTATTGTATTATTGTTGGACTGATGTTACAATCTGGCAGGTGGCAACAGCTATGCTTTTATTGGTGTTGTCCGGTCCATTAAAAGCTTTAACATATCTGGTGAGCAGAATATCAACAGTTTCAACTTCACTAATTATCATTTCCTGTTCTTGGATCTTAATGTCCAATCCAACTTGTTATGGGATCTTGAGGGTTCACTGATTGGTTCTTATGTGTGATGATTTAGATTTAACATTGAAGGTTGTGGTATGTCCCCTAGAACTTGGCTAAATATTTGCAGCTTTCAATTTGGATAAAGTCTTCCTACTTTAGGGCCATAGTTTTAGATTGCAGTCATGGCCGTGTTTCACAGAAGTGGGTTTTCACAAGCTTTACATTTTGAAATTTTACAGGTGTGGTTGTGGCCATCACAGCACAATAATTAAAAAAAAATAATGAATAAAATGCTTACATATAATTAAACTTCAGTAAAACACAAAGTAAAGGATGGCTAAATGAAAAATGATGGTATTAAATTGTATTCCTTAATTATAAATCAAATTGAAAGTAATACATAGTTGCTGGCCTTATCATGACTCCATCAAAAAGAGTATCAGAATTTTGAAAGGAAAAAGGGGAAAGAAGAAGAATAAGATAGAGAAAAGAAAGACTAAAAAGTTAGCAAGTTTAACTTGCATTTTGCCACTGCAAGGGAGTTGGGGTGGAACCCTTATGTAGTCTTGTGAGCTAGTTTTTATCTTTCTCAGAATATTTTCAACAGTGATCTTTAAATTTCTATGATATTTGAGTCCTTTTAGCATAAAGTAAAGGAGAGAATTACAAAAACCTTGCAAAGGAACATACATAATCTTTTGTCTCGGATTGTTGGTTTCTGACATTGTTAAGTAATGGCCATTTTTCACTACACCTGTTATACAACAGGAAGGCTATAGCCTGTTAAAGTACTGGCCATTACTTTACATTAAAGCCATTATTTGATTATCCCATGCTTAGTGGAATTAACAAGAGAAGTAAAATTTGGTACCTTTGACTTAGTTAAGATTTGGACTCCTGTTATAACCATAATAAGACATTTTAGTTTGTGAGCATGTTAATTTGAAGAACAGTGCTTGAGGTTATATTTGTCAAAACTTTGAAGATAATATGCCAAACTATCTTTATGTCTGCTTTTCTTCACAAAATTCATAATTTAGTTGTCCTGGGCAGAAGAGCTGACATTTGCGTGCTTACGCATTCTTTTTCAGCTAACACATGGTATACTTGGTTTCACGATGGGCTCTATGTGGAGGTAATTAATACAAACCTTGCAAGTTCTTATTGCATGATATTTTCTTCTTTTTGCGCATCATTCAATGAGTATGATTTTTTATGTTATAAACAGGTAATTGTTAGTAATACATCATAAATATCAAATTTTCCTCTTTAGTACTGATTTATTGGTGATTTTAAAGAATTTATCATAATTTCATCCCCTTTAATTGGCTTTGGTTTCACCGACTTATATGTCAATTTGTACTTCTCTGAAATAAGTATCTTTCAAAATCTTACTAGCATCTGAACTAAATAAATGTTGTAGAAGTTTTATTATTGGGTAGAGCCAAGTGATTCACATGAGTTTAATCAGTGGCCTTTTCAGTATGCTGCTCTCCATGAGCTTTCAGTTACTCTTTTGACATGCTTATTGCGCTTCAAATTTTAAATACCCTATCTAGCCAAGTAAAATATGCGACCATTCAATTTTTAAATGAATCAGCCATAGAGTGATGCCTGGTGGAATCTTTTGGTTTTTGAATTTTTTCAGGTTGGGAGCAGATTGGAGTCTTTCAATATTCTTGTGCACAATTGTAGTGTTTGCTCCCTTTGGCCTTAGACTTCCTTAACCCTGTTTGAAGCAATGGCCTTATTTTCAAATTTCTATTTACAGACATTTCTCTAAAATGCAGGCTCGATCAATGGGTGCCATGGGGTATGTCATTACATCTTCCTTCTTAATAAGAGAAAACATACTTGCTTTGGTAATTGTTTACTTCTGACCATGTAATTTTTCTTTATTCAGTGTCACTTAATCAGTTACAAAGTTCTTTACTTTTCCTGTAGATCACCATAAACATTCACGCTTCTCTGACATTAATATTTACCGCCATTGGTATTAATACAATTCCATCAATGAACGTGATATATGCTATATTTGGGACTCTGGTAAATTTAGCTATCCCCTTCTCTGATCCTTTATATATGGATATATTTATGTATAAATGGCATACTTATCTGTCTAATTGTCAAACAGCTACTGCTAAATAGTGGATTCTTTGTGTTTCTACTGCACCTCTTGTATTCTGTGTTCCTCGCCAGACTTGGGATGAAAGATTCATTGAGATTGCCAAGATGGCTGGAGAAGGCCTTATGAGTTATTTATATGAATTTACATTCTGGTGGCAAGCCAATATTGTTACCCTCATCAATATACTCAAGTTAGTGCTCAGTTGTTATTCAATTACCATTCAACTTGTATCACTACAACCACAAGTTCCTTTGCTAATTCCTTTTTGGTTATTATTTTTAACTTTTCAACCTTATCCATGTATTGGAAGTTATCTGTTGTTATAGTGAAAGGTCCTAATGCACTCAGAATTGAACTCTTAAAGCTCTTTCCTAATGTAAATGTATATATATATTCACTTATATTTTTAATTCCTTTGAACATGTCTTGTTAAGATAGTTTTATTTCAAAATCTTTAACCTGCGACACAGGAAAATGGAGAACATGAGCTAGGCTCTGAAGCACAGAAATGGCAATGGTTGGAGTGTTTCAGTTTCGGAAACGTTTTCAACAAAATGCGTGTATCAAAAAAAAAAAAAAAAAAGAAATTAATTAGGTTAAAAACACGGGAGAAATAGGACCAGCTGCATTGCATCGCACAGACAAAGAAGACGATGACTTACCTGGTCAATGGACAGAGGTGTGGTGGTGGCTAGGCATGGATCATCTGGTTTGTTTCTACCTTTTTATTTCTGCCTGTTCATGCTTCCAAGCTTTTGCACAGAATCTTCAACTTTTGGGTGTTGAAGTGCTTTTGCTTTTTGGTAATATCATCTAGATATTGCTCGTTAGAAATAAGAGAGTTTTCTAAGTTCTTTATGGCATGAGAGCACCAAAATTTGAATTCTTTCAGGAAATCTCTTTCTGGGTTTTGTAGATTAGTACTACTAATAGCTCATAAGCAGCAAAAGTTTAAGGCTCAAGGTCGACCCATAGGTTTTGCAAGCCTAAGTACATCAATTAATCCTTAGTAAAGACAAGGCAGATAATGTCCAAGCCTTTCACTATACATTTTCAGTGGAACCTCAATCAAGCCTTCTCGGAACCCAACCCATTTATCTAACCATCGTGCGCGCGCGCACCCGTATGTATATTATATTTACACATTTCTTCATATTTTCATTTTATATATTTTTAATTTTTTTTTTAAATCTATTTTCATGTTTTTTAATATCCGCATTTCTATTTCTGTACTAAACTTGGATCATCTCGTTTGCTCTAACTTCCATTTGTGAATGTGTCACAGTTGGGTTTAAAGTAAAGCTGAAAATGATTCGGTTCAATTCCTATGAGGAATTGGAACCAAACTAAAGTTCATTTTCCTCCTTGAAATTGGAATTGAAGTTCTTAGAAATCAATTTAGTTTGGTTTCATTCAATTCAATTTTTCAATTTTGATTTTAATTCTAATTTTGATTCCAATTTTTGCATTAAAATTACAATAATTTTTTTTTTTCAAAAGGCAACAATAATTTTAAATTCCTACCATCAAAATATCAATAACCGTAATCAAAATAAAAATACTAACATCAAAATAAACTATCAACAAAATAATATCATAATAATACTGTATTCTTTTTAATAAAAAAAAATATAATATCAAAATAAAAATTCAATACGATAATTCAAGTGCAATCATCGATAGTAACACATAATAATTTCATAAAAATAACACCAAATCATAATTAATTAATCATAACATTAAATTAAGCTTCATTTTCATTAAAAAAAAAAAACCGTCATCTTTTCCAGGTCTAAACAATCCTTTAAAATGATGTTACCTTCATTGTCAGATGTTAGTGGATTAAGATTTTTAATTAAATGAAGGTTAAAAAAAAAATTATTAAGTCAATTAATTATTTACACTTAACAATCCATTCTAGTTCTTGGATTGATCAACTCCGTAGCTTCAGAATCTTTCATAGTCTACGTTTACATGAAAATTGCAAACATTGAATAATCAATATCATACATACAATCTATTTATTTGATGCAATAGTTATAATTAATTCCCTACTTTTAAGCTCTTCAATGAATTCTTCAAGTGGATTTCTCAACCAATCTTGATGGTAAATTAGTACTTCCACAGTAGTTAGAAGCCACATAAAATCTAAATAAATTTATTATAAATTATATATATGTATAGTTGTATACATTATACATGTACATATTAGATATTTATTTGTATATAAATATATATATATAATTAATTATATGGAAATTTTAATATATTTAAATAATTAATAATTAAAATGTATATTATAATAACACTTATAATTAAATTCCACAAGTGATTTAATTCATTTATTATCAGACCTATCAAAAAAACATTGCAAGTATAATTACATATTAAAATTATATGATATATCTATAAAATTTATGCACGTTCAATACGGTTCCAGTTTCATTCTTTACAATTCAGTTCCTCCAAAATCAATTCTTTTGTCCGTTCATGTTCAGCGCGATACAATTTTTCAATTGGTTTAAGTCCTCTATAAACCATGCGCAGCCCTAATTCAAAGCACATCTATGTATGGAAGCATAACTTAAGGTATCATCATATATACATGCTTGTACATAACCATGTGAATTTAAGGGCAAAAAAAATTAAAACAAAAAAAAATTATAGAATGTATGAAAACATAAATTCAGATAATTAGGATCCCGTTTGTAATGATTAAATCTCCAATGAAACCCAAAAACCTAACCAGAATTTCATCTTCAAATCATAAGATGACTTTCCTATGCAACAACATCCCAAAAAAAACCAATAGGCAAGTCATATGGTAGATCTCATATAACAATGACTTGCCTTTTGATATTAACCCAGTTGCTCTAAGAATTATATGCTTTTATCTATACTTTATAGCCAAGCCCTACTATTACTACTCATCCAACAATGCATCAAACAGTAATTTTCCACCCCCACCCAAAAAAGGAAAAAAAAACACTATCCCTCGCATGCAAAGTCTCAAGCATGCACCTTAAAAATCAAAAAACATTGCGATATTCATAAAAGGTCTGCATGCCTCAAATTGCCTACTCTACTGTGATATTAAATAATCTGTATCAACATGGTTGAACCAGATGTTGTGCCCTGAATCCAGTTACAACCCTGTCATCAATATTAAACCTAAAAAAGATAGATGTGCCAAATCATCAATTTTGCCGCATAGCTCTGGACTTGCCAGCTGAATCATAATTGAGCATACAGAAATCCCATCAATCAAAAGTAGCCCAAAGCCCCAAACCACTGAAATGAACACAAGAAAAAACATAGTTAAGACACACCAAATTAACTCCAAAAATTCGACAAACTATACAGCAAATTACAGGCATCGTAGTTCATGAACAAGGCACTGACGTACCTGAGATCAGATCCTGCATTTTTCAAGCCTCTTTCCTAGTTATCCTGTCAATTAGAGAGAGAGAAACAGTTGGCAACCAAGGTACTGTCTATGGGAAGGAAATGCCAAAGAGACTCAGACCATTAATTCTCAATGGTAAATATACACATCTCAGAATTAGTTGAAATGAGTAAACAAACACCCAATCCAAGGTGACAAATAATCTCACAAAATAAAACAGCTATCAGTAAAACCTCACATTCATTTTGAACATTCAAAGGCCAAAACCACCCAAATAACAGAAAAACTGAACTTCAGACCACAAGCATCATGTTTTCTACATCCCATATAATCAAATTCTCACCTGAAGCAATTAATGCCCAAGGCTGTTGTGATTTCATGAATGACTGACGTGGCAAAGTGTAAATAGAGTCCCACTGAGATGATGATTAAAAAAAAAGTCAGTGTGAGAGATAAAATATAAGAATATGACATTACATAATAGAGCAATTAAAATTATCACATCACATCCATAGCTCAAAATAAAAACAAAACCTCAATTAACATGTTTAAGGATTTCCAATAGCAAAGCAAATTCACTCCATATTCTCAATATAAATAAATTCAAAAAACAAGGAAAAGTAACATGCCTGTGAATACACAATAGCCAAGAAGAACCCAGAATTCATCAACCAAAGGAACCCTGCAACAAAAAGGTGATTATAGAAAGTATCGAGACAATTAATTAAAAGAGTTGTCCATTATGCAAAAACAGTAGCTACAGCACATACCCATCATTCAGTTTGGCAGTGAGTGCATTTGCAATGGCCAATGGTAGATATAATAAAGACTGCAGAAATTGAGAAACAAACTTAGGTCTCCAGTTTTCAGTCAATAATTAACTTAATATATGATATATGTCTATCTCCAACAAATGGAACACAAATTAAAAATGCAGCATAAATTTTTGCTGGAGATTTATTAAAAAATAATAATAATAATAACAAAGAAACCTTAACTACATGCTTCTTGACAGTGGAGGAAATAGCACAAGCATTCATTAGAAAGCTCCTGAGTACTAAGCATGCACAGATACATGCATATTCCACTAAGAGCCATTCTTTACTACTTATTTACAATGAAGCACATAGATTGTGATTAATGATTGAATGAATGAATAATCGGCGCATCTGACACTTGTCAGGTACCATTCCAGTTCAGAAAGGGCTTAATGTTTTGTGGACTTCCATAAAGACCATTAAACTATGAAAAAAAGAAAAGGCTTTCAAGATATACTTTACATTGATGCATAATTGCATATGAACAACTTTTCATGTTACAGAATGAATTTTAGAGTAGAGAATTTAAAGCTACATACCATGCACATGTTAGTTTTCAATCCCTTTGGTTCATCACACAAGTGGGCCAGAATCATCCTTCCCTGCCAAATCCAAAATCTCTTTCAGGAACAATATGCGAAAGTTAATTGTCTGCTGTTTGTGTTAATATAGAAAATAACTTAAATTTGTCACAACAGTAATTATATCAAAAGTGAAATAGATTAAAGGGTGCCACTCTAACCCACTCCAAATCCCGGAAAAAATTTAGGGTCAGGAGGTAGTGACTCAGGTAACTAGAATAACCTGAAACAATTTAATTTAAAATTCAAACAATTGCAAAAGCAATCTCAAAAAAATTGCAAAAAACTATCACCACAACAATCCCCCCCCCCCCCCAAACAAAAAAAAAAATAAATAATAATAAATAATAATAATAATAATAATAATAATAATAATAATAATAACCCTCAAAATAAATTGCAAGAAAAACCAAGTAACCTAATAATGGTGGAAAAAATCGTAAAAGTTGACCCATTAGATAACCCTAAACCAACCACAACCAAAGCAACCCGAGCCAAAGCTGCCTCACCCGACCCGATTGCCACCAGTAGGCTTAATTGACCAGAATTACATATGCTAAGCATGCATTTTAATGAAGTTAATAAACATGTGCATTGTGCAAGAACATCCATAGTCGTTTTAATATGCACCTACTGACCTACTGATTTCATTTCCTGCTTTCTTTAGTTTCTGTTTCTATAAGAAGCTGTCACAGAAACCTTTAGATTAAGGTTTCTGATCAAGAATTTAGAAGAGAAGAAGAGAATTAAGAGAAGAAGAAGAAGAAGAAGAAGAAGAAGAAGAGGTTGCAGATTATAGAGATGAGAATTAGAGAGAGAATAGAAAATAGGAGAAAAGAGTATTCTTTATTGATCTTCACTAAGACCAATCATACAGGCACATTTTCTATTTATAGTGCAATCCTATAACTGTTCTAGTAACTCCCTAACTGCTTAACTACTTCAGTTACATTTCCAACTCAAGCCCTCTATCTACTTATGTGACAGAAGCTTATCAAATCTGCAACATTATGTAGTCGCAACTCAACCTTAATTGCATAGTGGCAGTTGAACCCGTGTACAGAAATTTCATGATCATGTAAAAAAGTTTAGGTATTATGTACTTACTGTAATATTCCATTTGATATTACAGATAAAGTGATGTGGGACCTCCTTCTACAAGAGATTTTAGGTCTACATGTTTTAGGAAGAAATTTCAACGTATTAATTTAGGAAATAATTTATTTTGGGCACTTCAATTAGTTAGGTTATGTTTGGTATTTGACTTTGTTATTAGGGTAGAATTTCTCTATATGACTATAGAAGTCTTATGAAAGGTTCTTTAACATTAGAGCTTTATTATTTGACAATTGAGGATTAAACAAATTTTGAGAGAATAGTTTCCTTTCCTTTGTGCTCTGTTTTCTTTGTGGTTATACATCACAGTTCTTTTTCCCACTTATGACCTGTATATGAATCCTCTACAAAATGCACAAAATAACTGTTAAGAGAAGATATATCCATTTAAGGTTAAGAATTTAATCCATCGTCAACAATATATTGTTGCAATGTTCAAAGACATAGCAATACATGTGTGACAGTGACATTTTCCTATAGTGTTCTGTCTGGTATGACAGCAGCAAACAAGGCTGCCTGAATTGCATACAGCGGGACTGATTTCCTTTTGTAAAAAATGTAGCTAAAAATGCTATTATATTCAGTATATTTGGAACACCTCTAAAGGCCCCCAATCCATGTCAAGTAACATTTCCTTAACATCAATAAGTTACTTTATAATGACAAGAAAACAGATCTTCAAGACTATCACATACATGTATACACAAATCATTAAAAATAAACACACACATCTTACCACAAGAAACCCAAATGCAAGTCCAGTCCCCAGTATAACTAAATGAGGATAATTTCCCATTATATCAGATAGAGACAGATAATCCCTGCATAAAATGCAAGATCCTCAATAAAGGGCAACACGCACGTCAAGAACTGATAATATGCAAGATAGTGTTATCAGGTTAAATCATACCACACCAAGACGCCTCCCATAAGCACAATAAAAGGGTAAAGCTGACAAGAAGAAACAAGAATGAGAAATCTATAAAGCACAATTATAATTAAGAAATGCATTTTTTGAAGGTTACAGATTCACCATGGCTAATGCCAATAACATGTTGCCTTTTCTTGCCTGAACAACCTTGTAGACATTGGACACACTGCAGAAAACACCATATTACATAAAAATATTGAAACAGACCCAACTAAAAGCTGTAATAGTATACATATGACCTCCAATAAAACCTCATGGGAAGAATCTACATATGACATTTCTTGCTAACCATTTAGACCTGAGTGAACTAAACTAAATTAAATTGAAGCCCACAATGTAACAGCAAAAGCCTGCCACACACCATACCAGCCACCCCATCAAAGAGAGTGAGAGGAGAAGAAAGGAGTAAAAACAGAATGACATCATTTTGACATGCACAATTGAATAATATGAATTAATCTGTGCACTTAAATTTAGTCTTAAGAGCATAATTTAATGGGTAAATATAAACAATTTCAAAAGGAGAATCACACTAGAGAGGTCAAATAAGAGCAGAAAACATCATAAATATGATTGTCAAAGTAAATTATTATAAATTAGACATGCAAAAGGGACTTGAAATTTTCATCGTTTCAAAAGTACTTGAGTGCTTACTTGAACGCAATCGTAGGAATAACACCAAAAGCTATCATTATAAACAGTACAGCTCTGAAAGTTGGGATTTCTGAAGTCAAAAACAAAAAAAAACTGAGTTGAAATTTTCTTTCCATCAACTGTTAAACATAAGACAGCAGCATTCAGGAAGCGGGAAAAACAAATGAAAATTTCAACGTAACAAGGAAATATTAATTGACAATTTTGATATGAAGTTCAGCCATCAGGATAGAGATGAATCACCCATCAAATAGCAGCGAACGTTACACTAATGCATTATTCCAAAAGCAATTAATATAAAACTCAAAAATCATAGTGCAGTTAAGCATTTACAAAATGAATTCCAGTACCTTAATGATAACCTACTTATTATCCTTAACTGATGAAAAAGAAAAGGGTTAATGCCCAAAAAGTTCTAAATGTTCACTCAAATTTGCAATCATATAAATCCTTTTGATTTTGTAAAAATACAGAACTTTTCAATTGATGCATGATATTTTATTATAATAGAGACTATCCCAAGAAAGTAGAACCACAGCAACATGATTAGTACGCCTTAGTCCCAAACTAGTAAGGGCCTTCAAGTATAGGAAATAAATAAATAAAATGTGAAGCAATCAATTATAATGATATTGCAAACATGAACAAGTTATTTAAGCTACCATTACGAAATAACTACAACGTATATGTATACACAAAAGTAAAAATAAGGATAACACATGTCATCTCATGCTCCTTTATGCATTCAATAATAGAAAAAAAAAAATCATGAATAAAAATTAAAGGCATGTTTTGCTGCTAAATATCACATAACTTCCACAACTGGTCTCTGAACAATATATCGCAAACCACATTGTTAGGTTTAAGCACACAACAAGGCGCAAGCACAAGACAAATTTCAGCTAAACAATTCCAACAGATTTCACTTAAGATCTTTAATGGTAAATTAGAACCTTCATAAGTTATAAAGTGTCTACGAACAAAGGGAGGGGGTGGGGGTAAGGAGAAGAAAAGGAGCATCTCATCCATCAGTAAATGAATAGCCAAACATACCAAGAAATTCATAATTCTTACCACTGATAATTGGCACCCAACTTAGAAAGGGAAAAGACTTCCCGAAGTGCTGAACCCACCACTCAGCACCTAAAAAAGAAAACAACCCAACTTAACATCAAAGTAAAAATAGCAAGGTGAAGAAAGAGACAGAGAAAGGAACATTGAAGAAATAATTAACAATGTGATGTGATAAAGAAACTTCTAAATATCCATATATAAATTATTCTGTGCAACAAAGGAGAATAAAGACTGTACCGACTATTCCTGTGAAAAAATGAGCTACATATATTAGCATCAAACCCTCAGTTGGTCCGTTAATTGCAGGAAGAATAAGAGTATTTGTAAAAAAGCTGGATCAAAAGAAGCCAAAATTCAAGTTATCAGTACAATATCTAAAAGTTACAGCAATGAAAACCTAAGCCACATAACACAATTAAAATAAAAAAATTCAATTCATGAAAAGAAAGCAAACAACAGTAGGTTTGAATAAGAGGAAATGAAATAAAACTCATGTAGTAGAATACCATTTTGTTCAACTTATACAAAATAAAGAGCAAGTATGTTCATATCACTTACTGTTCCCATGTTGCACCGTAAAATGGAACAGCTGAAATAACCCAAAACCAAAAAGTGTCTCTTCCACACATTGCAGTGCTACCAAAAGCCATACTTTCAAACTGGGGAACCCAAGAATAAATGTTAAAGAAATAGTACTCAATAGAGTTAAAAACCAAAGATGGAAAGTACATACTGCACATGCAAGCGCATCACATCCTGCAATACATTGGGAAAACCAAAAAAGATATACTTCAGCAACATTCAGCAATTCAACTATTAAAAAATGGGAAATCATTTACTAACAGAAAATCACCATGGTCAAAAAGTTCTCCCAATGGACTTGAGGAGCTTGTCCGCCGTGCTTGCTTCCCATCAACAGCATCAAAAGTCTACGAAATTAACAAGAGGTTGGTAAAGGCCATAGTAAACATAGTTTGTCTACCAATGAAACACACCACAAAAAGATTACTGCAGGTGAAAATTAGATTCACACCTGATATAAAAATAGAAGTAATCCATGTGCAAAGTGAACCCATCTTGGAGGAGCTGTATCCAAGCGAGGCGAATATATCTATTATGCAAATATAAATTAGAAACAGCAAAAAAAAGGGGAAAATTATCATAAAACAACTTTCTACAAACATGACAGCAAAGGAATTCCAACTCACATAGCCGAGCAATGCAGAAGTAACTAAAAACATGAATCCTGTAAGGGTGATCTAAAAAACCAAAAGCAGAACGAGTTTATAATCAAAACAAGAAAATACCATTACAAAACTTAATGTCACAATACAAAGTAGAAAGAACACATTGCCTTACCATGTTGGGTCTGGAGAAGATCCCGAGGCAAATATTTTTGGGAAGCAAAAAAGAAAATGCATTAGGAAATAATAGCAAATCAATATAAAACTTTCACTGAGAAAATTCAATGTGAAGCATAAGCATTTAATGCTACTCCGAGAACCAAAATGAAGGATTCTTCTAACAACGTAAAACTTTTATAGATTTTTACATCTAGGATGCTGAATAAGACAGTAACATTCCATCTTTTACCACCAACCCAAGCCCAAGAGGAAGGATTATAAAAATGAACAGAAATAGAACAGCCTTGTACATGACGAAATAACTGTGCTAACTGGCCATCATAAGGTATTCAGTGAAGAACACAATGTTTGGATTATCTTCAAAGATGACCACAATAAATAGTAAAATCTCAAAGAACCCAATACCAGAAGCTTCCTAACATAGCTAAATCAAGCAATATTCTTAGAGCAGTACCCCAACCCCCTCCTAAGAATAAAGCAACAGGACATCAAACTACAATGAGGGTTTAAGAAGTTAGTAAATTTAGGGGCATATATCCAGGTTCAAGTAGGTGGGTGCAACAATAGTAGAAGCTAAACTAGACAACCTTAAACACCTGTTACTACAATGGCCAGGAAGACCAAGCAATGTCCAGACTCACAATGAGAACCTACTAATCAGTGTTCAACTGCTATTTATCATTCTATGGAACGATACTATTATTCCTGAATATTCGAAGTCCTTAACTTCTGCTTCAAATTTGCATATTTCAAGCTCAGGGTCAAATAACATGTGGCTTTACAAACATGTTTTCGCTTTTATTCAACAGTGACAAACTGGGTTATGACCATGTGTTCATCAACAAAGCACTCACAGTACAATTCATAATTACTTGCACAGTACAAAATTAAATAGGAACACTTTGAAATATTTGTGGAAACATCAATCAAAGCACAGATGCAGAACCAACCTAAATTCCTCATTCCTCTCCCCAATTCAAAAACCCAAATGGTTACCTCCCAAATTAATCCATTTGGGTTTGAATATCGCTCTCACTTTCCTCTATTTGTGATAAAAAGACCATATATTTGAATCTAATATCAACCCGTGATCACTGAAAGTTCGATTAATTAAAGCAACCAAACCAAACAAACTTTGTTCAAAATACAAAAGGTACTCAAAAATCCCAAAACAAAAAGAAAGTACTCACGGCATCCAAAGAGGGAAGAAGTTAACAAATCGACTCCAAAAGGGTTGCAGCACATATTTAGCAACGTAAGAGTGATCAACTCCACTGTACTTATATCTGTGTAGTGCTGCTACTCCATGTGATCCTATATACCCCATTCCTTTACCAAAAAAAAAAAATTCAGAAATATTCCTTCAAGAACCTGATTAGTCTCATTACAACCTGCTAAAAATTTGAAAACTATAGATTATACTGCATGTGACTAATTTTAAGAAAATGATTAAAAGGAATTAGAGGAGAGCGGCATGCAAACCTGGATTGCCTAGTATGAAAAGTGGATCTGAAATTGGAAACAAGCGCAGATCTAATGAGCAGAGAAGAGAAATTCTAAACGAAAACCAAAACTGGCGATTAGAAAGAAACCTTCACGGATTAAAATCGAGAGAGAGATTTGAGAGAATTTCTAGACGAATGAGCCTCTTGGTAAGCACTGTATTGAAATGGAAAAGGCAAAAAATAATTTTATCTCCCGCCCTACGCCATGAGAATTAGGTTCCTTGGAAAAAAAAAATTACGGAAAAAATAATTCGTTTAAAAAAAAAACAAAGAAAAATTAATATTTAACCCTTACATTTTTATCATTTTAAAACTATTAAATACCCTTTCCGTACCTGTAAAAATATTCTTTCCGTTCCTAAAATTAATACAAATAAATTTTATTTAGTCTTTTAAATATGCCTTTTATTTATATTATTTTATTTAAAATTAAATAACTTCCTCTTTCCGTGACTTTTTAAAAAATTTATTATCTCATTTTATTTATTATTTTAAAAATTAATAAAATATTTTTTTAATTTTATTATTACCTTTACGTACCTATTCTTTTTATCTTCTTTACAACCTTTCTCTGTCTTAATTAAAGATAAAAATTATTATAAAAATGCTGATATTTTTTGTTTCGCACTATTTTTTTAATATTTGTGTAAAAAATACATTTAAAGCAAAATAAAGAAATATGATACTAAATTATTCATTAAAATCAGAACTAATAAATTTTATCTTTTCAATTTTCATTAAATATAGATATATTAGTGTAGTAATAAATAAATTATTAATTTTTTTTTAAATATCTATAAGTTAAAGACATAAGAAAAGGAAATATAAATCTATTTTTGTGTAATAAATGGAGTAATAAGGTTATTAAATTCTAGCTGAGAATTAGAAAGAAACCTTAATTGATTAAAATTCAGATAAAAATTGAGAGATTTTATAAATAAATTAGGTAAGAATTGAATTATAAAAGATTTTTTATCTAAATTTGATCTATATTGTATATATTCAAAATATATTTTATACAATAAAATCTATACATAGAATATATAAAATCTGTACATATTTATATTTTAAATACATAATAAATTAAATACTCTTCTATTTTAGTTTAAAAGAATTAAGTTCTTTTGATAAATAAAATAAGCAATGATTACAAAAAATATATAATTAGTATATAATATAAATTTATCATATTAAAAAATAAAACATTAATTTTTTTATTAAAATTATAATATTTAAATATATAAAAATAAATTATTTTTAATAAAAAATTAATAATATGTTACTTTAGTTACGAGGATTCCGATAAGAGAAGGTCTTAACATATAAATTAAGATCAAGCAGAACTGGAGAAAATTAATGAGTTCTGACTAGTCAAATAAAGTTTGAAATCTTTTGTAATTCCCATTTAAAGTTCCATCAACTTTTTTTTTCTTTAAAAAGACTAGAAAAAATAATTTTCAACGACAAAAAATAATTTTAAAGAATTTTTCACTTGTTTGAGATGGTAGTTGAGGGATAGAGAGTTTTTGAGGATTATTTGAGCGGTTAAACCCCCCCTTCCCAAAACTTTTCAATTTGTAACTCGTCAATCTAGTGGGTTGGGGAGAGTCAATAAAGTTTTTATTTTTTAATTTTCTATATTACTAATATTAATTTTTAAAAATCTCCAAAATATCTCTTTTTATATAAAATAATAAGTTTCATAAAAAGGATAATTTTATAATTTTTATATTTAATCTTACTTTCAAATACCATCTAACTAAACAAGAGGTTATAAAATTTTCATTTACGTTATCTTTCTCTCAAATATAAATAAAATTATTATCTTACATTACCATATCATATCTTCCTTTATCTTATCTTACCTTATTTTACTAAACCTCCTTTCACTCCGTCCAAACAAACACTTAGTAGACTTCTTGCCCTCAAATTTATGCAGCTGCTTGGGATTATTACTAAACTTATTGTTGAGGAAATATTTGTTTAAATGTTTTAATTAGATAATGTTAATAAAATAATTTAAAATTAAATTTAATAAATTATAATTATAAAAAATTAAAATAAAAGAATAATTTTTAAAATTATTTTGTTGATGGTATTTAAAATAATATTTTTAAAAAGTAATTTTAACTCTTCAATTTTAATATCAAATAGACATTTTTTTTTTAATTTTATAAGGAGACTTTTCATATCAATTATATTTCAATTTATGTTATTTAAAAATTAAAATTTCATACTTTTTAAAAATAATATTTAATAAAATAGAAGTGATGTGTAATTTATAATTTACAAAACGTTAAAAAAATTGTTTAAACCTTATATTTTATCACAATTTCAAGGGTACTTGAACGTGAAGCATACGACAGAGACATTTTTTCCATTTAGAAATTAAATAAGAAACATCAAATTAACATCCACGTCCTGTAAGAACTTTAAGCGGATTTTGCACGCTGCTTTCTCTTTTTATTTAATTTTCTTTTCAGCTTCATGTTGACGGAGACTTGAGAAACTTCGCTCCAAGCATGTGGGCATCGTATTATTTAAGTTGGCTTAGATATGAACCCGTCCTAGCTTAACGATCAGCAGTGGTTGGCGAGGGAATCAGTGAGAAAGTATATTAAAAAGGACATTATATTTGAAATAAAAGCGACAAAAATCTTGAAAGTGTAAGGATGCCCTCGCTGTTCAATGTACATATCATGCTTTGGTTTTGGCTTCCAGTTGGCAAATTGCAGGTTTATGGTTAATTTTATGATCCTTTGCAGATTGGACCACTTATGATTCTATGCACAAGCATCTATGTCAAAGCACTTTTTCTTAAATATCATTGGCCCTTTTGCTAGGAATTATGGGTCCTTTTGGGCCCTTATTGGCCTGTTATAGGATTCATTTTTTACAATCCATAGAGAAACTAAGAATTTAACTCAACTATGATGAATTTTCAATCATATTTTATAATTATCAAATTTGTGCAAATTCTTGTTTTTAGACTATCAAACGTATATTCAATTCTGAATCTGAATTACTAATTCTCGATGCAACCAACATAAGGTTGCACAGAAGATCCTATCCACAACCCTCCATTGTGTTCTTCAACTTCACTAACGGACTCAAGTATCTTCCCACCATATCCATCCAACACCTTCACCACTCTCCCATCCTCACCAAACTTAATTCCTACAGGATCATTCACAAACCATCTGTCTGAGATTTCAGACTTATGATCCAATCTCTGAATCTTTCCTCTCCCAGTATTTAATGCCACCCAAAACTCCCCCTTATCATTCCTCTTTATGTTATCAGGGACTCTTCCAAGCTGAGCAAACACTTCTACTGGGGCTTGAATTTCAGCGTTTACAAGCGTAAACTTCAGGATTTTGAATGTTCCTGATTCTGCAACTAGAATAAAAGAATTGTCTTTGCTCAGAGCCACACCATTTGGAAATGATAACCCTTGGAAGAGTACTGTCACTTTCTTGCTATTTGGATCATACTTCAATAATCTTCCACTTCTATCAGAGCTTATGATTGCCCAGATATATACCCTACGTGATCAAACCACTAGTTCAGATTCTAAACCATAAGTTCAGTATATAGCATCTATATAAGCTGAAAAATTGAAGGAATTAATGTGACCTTCTCTGGAAGTAAATGCTACTGTCTGTAAAATAAACCAGTCTGGTTTTGGGATCAATGTCTAAACCATTGGTGAATCTGAAGGGGACTCCTTCAGCTGAAGCAGCTAGTTGTGTGGGAACACCTCCTTCTGGTCCTACTACTAGAAGTCCATAGTAGGCATCTGCAATGTAGAGATCACAAGTTGCAGGATTGAATTTGAGGCCAAGTGGTCTTCCACACATGGGTTCCTTGTCAGGGTCCGTTGAGCCATCACATACCTTCCTTTCCCTAGTTAATTAAATCATATTAAATTTAGAAACCTGTTAAACAAAAAACTGTATGCTTAACCTATAGCTTCATTTTGCAGCATAAACCATCTTGTTGGAGAAGCGTGTAAGACTTAAGCAAAAACTATGACATTCTCTTGAGTTTTGTTTCATTTGAAATAAATCATTTACAATAAAAGAATTTATTTGAATTCTCATACATTAAAAATTTTTATTCCAAACATAAAAATATAAAAAGAAATTTAATTAAATTAAATTCTTATAAAATTCTAGATTTCAAAGAAAATTGATAAAGACATAATCTTAAATATATTAATTAGAGGTCATTAAATTTTGATTTTACGTTAAATTTAATATATTTTAGTGATAAAAACTCTAAAACATTTAAATATTTTTTTTTCAATAATATTAAAATGATGTTTTTCAAAGAGTAAGTTGAAATCGCAACTCATAATTAAATTTAAATTATGAATAATTAATTAAGTTATATATATATATATATATATATATATATATATTAAAATTTTTTAATAAAAAAACCCATTTTTCAAAATACACCTGCAATTAGAATTCCACCCAGAGTGTGCTGTAAAATTGAAACTCGAAATCTCCAACAGAACTGAAACTCTGTTCCATTTGAGCCAAAACTTGGCCTCAGAGACTTCACATGTCAGTTTTAATTATTAAATAAAGAGGTGCCTCACTAAAGGAGGCAATTTACTAAGAAATAATTAGAATCTGATACAAAATAAAGAAATGTCAAACAAAAAATCTAGCTAGTAGACGGAAATTAATGCCTATAAATACCCACTGACATTTTGCTTTGGGCACTGTGTAATTGAATTTTGATCAGGGAAATATTTAATTAAAGAGAGAAAAAAAAAAAGAAGATGCACTATCATCATGACTTCAAAATGACTCCAGCTATCCTCTCAAACTTGGTCAAACTCACCTCTATGCCTAGAATGAATTTATCTAGTGATGAGTATGTTCTCCCATGCAAGATTGTTTTATATTATGGTAAGATGGTATAACTGATCAAATGCATTATTATTATTATTATTATTATTATTATTATTATTATTATGTTCTTTCATTTGAAGCAAATCCAGCTGCAAGTGAAGACCATAACAAGGAGGAATGGAGTAAGAAAATGAATTGCTTGCTTGCATTTATGCGTATGGTTAAGTTACATATATATAGAAGGTCTTGCCTGTTAGATGAGGAGACAGCAAACTCTGCCCAGCCCTGGTCAGGTCCTTGCCATTTCAGGATCCTGCCATCAGAGACACCAACATATGGCCCTTTCCCATTGCAATCAAAGGCAATGCTTTCTGGGCCAATGACTCCAGGGAGATCAAGTTGAGAGTAGCTCTTCATCTCAGCGTCCGAAAGTGTTTTATCAGATATACCCTCTACAGATACAAAGAAGAAGAAGACCATGAAGAAAGAAGACAAAAATGTGGGAGCAGAAAGGGTATCCATGGTGGAGAGAGACCTCCAAGATGATCTCTAATCTCTATGACTAGTCTACTACTGCATAGAGAAAAAGATATTGCAGCACCAACTTTCATTTATAGCCAAAAAAAGTCTTTGCATTGGTGACAGTTTATATGTCAGGTCAACATAATGAGAAATTACATACTAAAACAGTTATTTTACTTAAGATATCTTAGATGAAACAGTAATCAATTATAGGTGAATATGGAAATATATGTGGCTACTAATAAATAAACATGTATATATAAGTGGTTTCATAATTTTATAATTATTTTATAATTTTTTTAATATAATCACATTTATATAAATATCTAAATAATATTTGTTCGTCATTTCATATCAAATACTATATGAAATCATTGTGATACTAATACATTAAGAAATTGCTTTCCACCTGTGAGGTTTAATTTAGTTTAGTGGTCCACTTCTTGTTTGAAACTAATTATATATATATATATATATATATATATATATATATATATATATATATATATATATATGAACGAATGAAATATTATCTTTATCCAAATTATCTTTTAATTTTAAAATTAATTATAATTATATTTTTATTATTTAGATTAATTTTAAAGTTTATATAAATTTAAAATTTTTAATTTTAGAGTTTATATAAATTTAAAATTATTATTCCTACTTATACTTAACTTCAATTAAATATAAAATATTAATAAATAAAAAATATTATTAATCTATCTATTATTTATAAAAATATAAAAAAATATATTTATAGCGACAAATAAATAATTTGTTGCCAATAATGCATAATTAAAGACAATAAATATAACTGATCCATATAAATTCATCATTAATACTATTTACGATACAAATATATGTCACTAATAATTTTAGCGATAAGTGTACTTCAAACATTATTGTCGTTAATCTTTTAGCGATAAAATATTTATCACTAAATCTTTTATGGTGTAAATTCTATAATATTTTATATTATCACTAATAACTTTTAGCAACGAAATATTTGACACTAAATACTTAATAATTTTATATTTTAAACATTATAATAATTAATATAAATTAAAATTTTAATATTATTTAATAATTGTTCTACTTATACTAAAAAAATATATTATAATTCTTAATATAATAATTTTATAATTATAATCCTATAAGTATTATTAATTCATTAAAAATTATTTATCTTATTTTAATAAAATAAATAAATTTATATATTTAATTAAATAAAAATCCAGTGTAAACTACATATTAAAATTCATAATTTGAATTACATTATTGGTCATAAATTTATAGCCTTTTTTAATTATTTATATTGATAAAATATATCTTTAATCAATCTTAAAATTTATTTTTATGTATAAAAAATTTTATTTTTTTCATTTTTATTAAGGGTAAAATAAATAATTTTATATTCTCAAATTATTGTTAACATAATAAATTAAAAAATAATTTTTATTAAAAATTTTAATGAAATTATTATAATTGCATTTCAACCTTGACTAATTTAGGTAAACAGAATAAAGCTAATATTAATTTTATAACTTTAATAAAATCAACTAAAATTTTAATAAAACTAAAAAAAATCTTAGAAATTTTTTATTAATCATTTCTGTTTTCAAATTAATTTTGTTTTTTACATCAATAAAATATTATAATTTATAAATATATTAACAAAATTTTTAAAAATACTATTCATAAAAATTATTTAGACTTTACTTGGATAATTAATTGTTTAAAAAATTTTTAATTTTATATTAAAATATAATTAAAAAAACATAATATCAAATTTAAATACTTATTTATTTCAAATTTTTATTTTTTATATAAATTTTATATTATTATTTAATGGCTAAATGATTAAAAAAATAAAAAAATTTATAAATTTCTTCAATTTTAGTCAAATTTTTAATTTTATCAATTTAATTTTAAATTTTGACATTAGTTTCAATTTTAGCAATTAGTATAATTAGATTATTTATGTGACAAAAGCAATTCAAATATTTGCATAAATTATTAATATTAGTTAATTTTTTTATATCAATTTTAATAGTTATTCTTAAATTGATAAAAAATATTATTTTAATCAATTTTATATATCGTTTTGAGAATTACAATTATATTTATTTTTATTTTATTATTTGTTCATATTTCATTTTTAAATATTTATTTTTTTACCTTAAATTTGAAATAAAATAATCAGAAATATGTGAATTAAAAGTATAAATAGAAAGAAATAAAAAAAATAAAAACTCATGTAATAATATTATATATATTATTCATTTATTTTTTTATCATGAAATTTGTTAAAATTAATAAAAACACTAAAATTATTGAATACATTAATAAAACTAAAAGGAGTAGCTAAAATTGATAATAAATAACAAAATTAAATTATTTTGATCAATTAATGAGTTAATTATTTTTAAATAAATTTATTATTGAAATTGAAAATATTTGGAAAGGTTTATGATTAAATTGATAAAATTAAAAGTTTTTACTAAAATTGATAATTAACATAAAGGTTTTATTTTTTTATTTTTTAACCTTATTTAATTATATAAATATATAAGTATTTGGAGTTATATTAAAGAATAAAATTTATGTATGATATATAATTATAATAGTATATTTTTAAATTATATAATTTAACTTTTCATCATATATTTTCCATATTTATATGTTTCATTTTTTTTAATTTTTAATTTACATTACATTATATATATATATATATATATATTAATAAATAATAAAAAATTATTCAACTATTAACCTAATTTTTACTTATAGTATTGTATTCTTTTATAATAATTAATTAATTAATATAAAAAATATGAATAGAAGAATTTATGAAATTATCAAATTATTTTGTAATTTTTAACTTACAATAAATAATAATTAACATATTAAAATCTCAATCTTATTATAAATCTTATTTCAAGAGATACTTATTATATCGATAAAAATCTTAACTCATAAATAATTTTATTAATAGCAAATGATAATATATAATTTAAAGATTTAATATTAAAAAATATATTTTTTTTCAAATTTTTATCATTATAGCTAATGTTTTTAATAATTATAGCGTGGTTTTAAAGTTTTTTTAACTTATAGTTAAAATTGATTTAAATTAATTAATGTGACGTAGTTTTGATCATTGGTTTATCTTTTAGTCATAATTTTAATTGTTAATTTATTTCATTTTTTACTGCTCACCAAAAATAATAAATATTTAAAATCAATGTAAATTTCACAAAAATTAAAAAATTGACTATAATAGTAAGAAGTTGAAAAAAAATTAAAAAGTGGGAAGGGGGGAATATTAGGATTTCCAAACTCTTCATTATTTTTATTATTTATAAAAGTGCAAAAAATGATAAAAATTGTTAGTTCTAAAATTCTTATTACAATAAAATAAAATCAAGCAATAAAGTACATATTTTTTGCCTTACAATCTATATTTTAAATGAACTACAATAATTTTATTATAAAAAATAAAAACTATTTTGAAAATAACTTTTAGTAAATAATAAATTTTAATTTATAAAATCAAAATATTCATATTCCCATACCATATTTATGGTATTTTACTTATAATATTTTAATCACTAAAGTAATGTTTATTAAAAATTCCATTTCATTTGTTTTATTTATAGTATTTCAATTGAATAAAGTAATATAACTTATTAATTTTATTTTTTTACAATTTATTTTGAATCAACTTTAATTATAAGTAAAATACAGTCATACTAATAAATAACTAAATTTAAATGACTATTAAAAATAATATATAATGAAAATATTATATTATATGACAATTAAAAGAAAATTATATAAAAAAATTTAAATCACGAGTTTATATAATGAGTAAATAAATGTGTAACGCATGTTAAGGTAAAAACAAGTATCTATAAATGTGGAAAGGGGGAGGAAAAACATTAGGTTTGTCAAAAATATTATTAGTTTTTTAAATTATTTACAATTATATTTTTGTATTATTTAAATTAATAAAAATACTAAGTTTAATTAGTTATTTAAAAAATAAAATAAAAATATTCTAAAATGTAAAAAAATAAAGTGAAAATTGTAATTTTACAAAAATATAATTATATAGTTGTACCACGTTAACTTATCTTAGTTTAATAACTTAATTTTATTAGATAAGTAATTCTAAACACAATAAAATTCCATTGATGAATAAATTTTATCAATTTGAATTTATAATTTCTTTGTGTAACTCATTGTTTCTTTATGCGTTCCTTCTCTCTGTTTATACACTTATATATGTTATTTTGCAGTGATCAAGAGCAAAATATGATGGATGCATTTGCTATGACTGAGGATTAATTAGTTTCTTGATTTATTTTAGTTTACAATTTTCTTTGGTAAATCATTGTTGAATTTCATTGCTGTGCTTGTTCTTATGTAGGGAATGTCATGATGAGCTCAAGGAGGTGACTTCCAATTTTATCTTTGCATCATCTAGATGTTTCCATAACTGCAAAAGAATTGTGGAATCTTTATAACAATATTTATCTGGAAAAGGTAAATCTAAATATTTGTCTTTTTTTTTCCCCCCCTTTTTCTGCTTCCTACTATTGAGTTGTGCAACAATTGTGGAGTGAGTAACAAGGTTAAGTGTTTAAGATATATGGCAGTTTACTTGTGATTTTTGTTATTGATATTGGTACTTCTTTAATTTAGATAAGCTTTTAGCAAGATAGTAAAGCTTAATTTTGTGCTAACTCGGTAAAATATTATGATAATGAAGAGCTAAATTCATGTTTGATTAGAACTAACTTAATGTATAGTATGTATATGTAAAAATAAGCCTCAATAATTTTTGAAATATTGATTTTGTTATCAACGTATTAATTGTGTTTTAAAATGTTTTTTACTGATTGCGAATGGTCCTTGTAAGTAGCTATGCTTGATAATGTTTCCTTACTTGTATCGAGTAGACCATGTCATTAAACCAAATTGTGGTATCAAAAACTCTTCAGAAGTTGGATGTAGCAAATCTGTAGAATGGAAAACTCTAGAGAGGATATGGAGAGCATATGTATACAGTAAAGCAATTGCAGCATGCTCGGATATTGCTGAAGTGGATAAATGATTATCTCTGTTATTTTTTGTAGCTTAAATTTTGGATATATTTTTTTCATGGACCTGAATTATGACCCGACCCGAAAGGTTCGCTCTGCGATCCAATTGGGATAAAAAATGAGATCTGTGGTGGTAGTGGAGGGCATGGGCCAATAGGCTCAGGCCTGAAGCCCATCACTGATCTCTTTGGGGGTGTGAAGGTAACGCCATTACGATGTGGACCATTATAAATATTATAATATTCTACAATTTGTGGTAGAGTTGTGAGATATTCAGAAAAGCACACTGGGGTTAGAGTTTGAGAGTTTTGATTGATTGTATCTTGCTCTTTTCATCATAGTGAAACTTTTTCTCTTGTATTGCCCATAAACGTAAACCTTATGAATGAACCATGTTAAATCATGTGTTATTCTTCTTCTATTTTTAATATTGTGTGATTTGTGTTTGTACTTTAAATTTGCGTGCTTATTATAACAATCTCATCAATGCCAATTCTTCTCTAGATGTGCTCTATATACATCCAAGTTATCCACTTGGTATAATCTCTTGGTTACTTTGAATTCACGTTTTAATTAGTTTTTATAAATATCATACTCTAAATTTCTTTCTTTGAAGGTGGACGATCCTAATTTGGATAACAAGGGTTGGCAAAGGTCAAAACCATGACACAAAAAAAGATGCTATTACAAGTTAATATATCTTTCCCAAGACCCGATGTAGTAGCAAAAGCTGCAGTTGCAATGGCATCAACATCGCTTGCATTTAAGAAATTCAACTCCTCTTATTTTAATTTGGTTCTCACTCATGCTCAACAACTCTTTAATTTTACCAATATTTAATTATAAAGGTTTTTATAGTGTGAATATCACTTCTTTATTTGATTTAATAGAAACTTGTTTTGAAAACATACAATATTACTTGGATGTCAAACATGGTAATGTTATGTGGATCGAAACCAACTAAGTTGATGCTTTTCTATTTCTAGAGCAGGTTCCATTATTTAGGATAAGCATGTTATATGTAGAAAGGATACCAAGGAGAATCTCGAGCTTCACATGCATAGAGAAACTGCCGAAGCTTTCATGTGTAGGCTTATTCCAAATTCAACTATAATAGATACACTAATTTTATTTAATATGTAATAATATAATTTACTTTTTTTTTGTTGTATCACATCAATCCTTGTAAATTATATATTTTTCTCTCACAAGATTCTAGATTGAAAGCTCACAACAGTATCGATGGATTAAGGAGAAACCATGGAGAATGTAATTTTAATTATGTGAATTTTATATATAATATATTAAATTAAGAAGCCTTGTATGCATTATTTTATTGTTTTAAATATATAACTACTTGTGAGGAACTCTTTACAATATCGGTAAATTTTTTAAATTGTTACATGCTGTTTCTAACTCCGCCTAAGTAGTTTGCGCTTAGTCGGTCACAAATTCGGATAATTATTTTTAATTTCAATTTTTTTTAAATTTTAATCAAGCTTTAATATTGAAAAATAAAAGATAGAGGACTTTTTTTTTTATACAATATAATTCTATATATTATAACTTGGAAATTAATATAAATATAACTTGAAAAAGAAAGAATAATGAATGAAAAGATACATACAAATAAAAGAATTCACAATTATAATAAATATAAAATTATTATATATTAAATTATTAATTTATTTATAATATATATAAAAATATATATGAGAGACGAAATCAAATGTATTAAAATGATTTATAAAAGATACTGAACTAAGTAACAATAGTTTTAATTAAGAGATATTATTATTTTATTGTAAATAATTATATTGTAAATAAAAATGATAATTTAAAAAAATCATTAATTAAAAATTATATATATATATTAGATTATTTTTATATTATAAATACCTTTGAATTAACTTTTTTATAAATTATAAATAATACGACTTAATAATTTTATCCCTTTAACTGAATTTTGATTTGTGTTTAAAGAAGATATATGGAGATGAAATAATTAAAATTTATTATAATTAAAATATCATATATAAGAGATTGTCATCATCGACTGATTTACAGTATCTTTTTTTCCATAAAAGTATGAAATTAATAATTATTCTTATTATTATTCGTAAAAATCATTTTTTAATTTTTATTTTAAATTTTATAAAATTTGATGTTATAAAATATTATAATTCCTAATTTGAAAATTTAGTAATTCTATAATCTTATTACCATAAATAGTATTAATTCATTAAAAATTATTTAATTTAATATAATAAAATTAATAAAAGAGCTTAAATACTGTATCTCAGTTTCTTTAATTTATAATTGTTTCAAATATTTACAAGCTTATTATATTGAATTTTAATTAATAAAAAATAATTTTATATGCTTCAAAAATTAATAAATTATTTAAAATTCATAAATCTCAAATTTACTTTGGCACTATTTTTTTAATTAAAATTCTTAAATAAACTTTATAATAATAAGTCTTAATTATATATAAAAAAAATCTCTCAATTAATATAATATAAATAGTTCACTAAAAATCTAAGAAAAAGAAAAAGGTTATTAAAAATAATAATATGATTATCATAGTATTATATTATATATGAAAAGTTAATAAAAAAATTTATATAATCTATTAACCTAATAATAGTTGTTTTCATACTATATATATTTTATTCAATTATATAATCTATTAACCTATCAAACAATCTAATTTCTATATATAAAAGTTTTTTTATTTTAGATATCAGAGAAAATTAATGGTTACAATTAATCTAATAGCTTCTTTCCCTCTATCTTTCTCTCTCCGGTCAGAGAGAGAATCTGATTAACCTTTTATGAGTTACATTACATCACTAAACGTTATTAGTGATAATGTTATAAATTAATATTTGAATTGAATGTAAATTTTCTATATTAATTATCTATTATGTAAATATGTTTATATAAATAATTAATTAAATATAAAATATATATTTTATAATAGTATTTATGAATTTTTATATATTATATTTTAAATAATATTTAAATATTTAATTAAATTATGAATTTTTAAAATATAAATTAATAATAATAATATATTTTATATAAATTATTAATTTAAATATATAAAATTAAATGGTTAGCGTATTTTATTTTTCAATACAACAATATTAAATGATGAATTTAAACACTGAGAATATTAATCGATTTCGAATTATACATAATTAGGTTGATAATAAATTTTGTAACAAATATTATAAAATCTACTATAAAAATATTAAAATATTTAGGGGGTATTTAATTTTTCTACTTATTTTTAATTTAAAATATATTTTTTATTATATGTGTTAAATTAAAAATAATAATTAATTATTTAATAAAATTATATAAAAATAACTTATAAATAATTTAAATATTTAATTAAAATATACTTAAAAATAATTTAATTAGTTAAAGTTAATAAAAATATATAATTAAGTGTTATAATTATTAAAATAAGGTAATTTTTATTTTAAAATAAATAAATAAAATATTACTTGTTTTAGATTTTTTAACTTATAATCTAATCCAAAAACTAATTTCCTAATCTATTTATATAGGACTAAGTTTGACTGAAACCAAACACCCTCTCGTTTCTCCCTGCAAAAAGCTCAAAGCTCTCTCTCTCAGTTTATCTCTCTGTGAGGCGATCTCCAATCCAAAACTAGTTTCTTTTTGTTTCAATCTTTTCTTCTTCTCAAATTTCTTGCGCTAAAGATTCTTAATTTTTCTTACATTCTACTTCTACTTACATTCAATTTCTGGGGGTGCTCTGTTGGACCGAGGCAGGGGAAGCTATCGCAACAAGGGCGCCCAGAAGGCAGCAGTAGCGTTGTCTGTTGAGCCACGGGGTGAACTGTCGCCGTCATTAACTGGACTCTCCGATTCCTGCAATTTGCTGCACATATCTGCAAGGTTTGTGTCTTGACCGCTTCATTCTTCGCCTCCAACACGACCCTTGTCGTTTATTTCTTTGGTAAAAGGATTTGGGACTCTGTTGTCTGCATGGGAAGGTTATGTGTTTATCATTAATTTGATCCTTCTTTATGTCTTGGTGCTGTTGATTACTAGGGGTTACTCGCTTATGTTGTGTGTTGTAATTAGTCTCTTGTAACTCGGTTTCTTTTGGATGATTATGTTTTCTGCTTGGCCTTAGCTGATTTGAAATTGGATTAGACAATTTGTATGCTTAATTGTTTGGAATTTCATTCCTGAAAATACTTAATCCTATGCTTTCATTCATGAAAACAACAACTGCACTGGCACATACTTGATCACATGCATACATAAAGAGGAAGGGGAAAAAACTGATGGTGTGGTGGAGGGCAATAAGATTGTTTCATTTCTTCAAATGTCTTATATACAATGTGAAGTTGAATTCAAATGTCTTGAGTAGTTGGGCTGCGTGCTTTATGCACACCATAAGTGCTGCACCTTTTTATTATAAATATAATTTTCTTTTGCTGATACCAGAAAAAAAGCCAAAAATTAAATGTGAAATAAAGTCCTTTAGACGCTACTCCTATAAAATTTCCAAGAATATCAAACTTCTCTAGGTTAAGATGGTTATAAAGTTTTGTCTTCGTTAAACTACACATATTTTCATAGAAGGATCCATACTGTAGTAGAAAAGGTTTCATGATTCCTGCTTGTACATAGATGCAATGATGAATTGGTTAAAATAATAATTTAAGGGAACAAGAATAGTTTGCTTATCAAAAAAATGAAAAAAATGGTATGTGCTGGATGTGTTGTTTGCTATGCAGATTAGGTTTGTGGGTTTTCAGCATGTGCAGTGTGGAGAGCATATGGCTGCAATGAGCGTCTTCTTCTTGATGCAGTCCGGAGGACATATATTTATTTTTTTAATCAAATTTACACTAGGACTAATATGTGGGTTTTACTAACCTCAGGGCTTAGTTGTAATTTACCCTTTAAAATTTAACCAAACATGATAGAATCCTACATTTCCTTCTAACCACTTTTTTTTTTCTTCTCCTCTGCAACTCCAGGGTCTCTCTGTCCCCCTCGACCTCTGCTTTCTTTTTCCCTTTTCTCAGAGTTGGAGAGAAACTGATGCCTTCAATGGTGCAAAACGGACCCAGAAACAATCCTCAAGCCCAAAAGCCCCACTCCAACTTCCCCAATAAACCTCGCAATCCCAATTCTATGGCCAGGTAAAATTCTCCCTTTTTTGTAATTCTTTTCCAATTTTTTAGAATTAATGTGACTTTGAGTCAAATGCAGGAGAGAAAGGATTAAGAGGCAGAGAGAGTCTCTACCAATAGCATCAGGTCTTCTTTCACATCTATTTTGACATTCTGTTCTTGTGTTTCACTCTGAAACTTGTGTTGATTTTTGTTCATTCACTTTTTTTTTTTTTAAGTTAAGGAACTACTAGTTGAGGAGGTTAAAACCCATGATATTTTGATCATTGTTGGTGAAACTGGAAGTGGAAAAACAACTCGTAAGATTGTTCTTTTCTGTTTGCTTAGTGGATGATTTTTTTTTTTAATTTAATTAATATTTTTTTGCTATTTTATCTGTAGAATTACCTCAGTTTTTATTCAATGCTGGGTTCTGTTGCGATGGAAAAGTTATTGGGATAACTCAACCTAGGCGTGTTGCGGCGGTCTCCGTGGCAAAACGGGTGGCGGAGGAATGTGAGGTTGAATTGGGGCAAAAGGTTGGATATTCCATCAGGTTCGATGACAAAACTTCTAGCTTTACAAGGATTAAGTACATGACTGATGGATTGTTACTCAGGTAATATTCCATATCTATTACCTCAAATATTGTTTTGCTGTGTTGAAATTTGAGTATTATTTTTAACTATTAGAGTTTTGTAAAGAAGTTTTATTTTCTTTGATAAAATATATGGATTAAAGATGTTGCTTGCAATAGTTGGCGTTCTTTTTTATGCAGGCATTGGTAATTGTAGATTGAATTATGTAGATTGAAACTCCTATTGAAATAGGAATAGAATTGGAAGTGAAAGAAACTCCTGAAAAATCTAAAGGTTTATCTAATTGAATTTTGATATTTACTTTATTGAAAATTTCATACAAGGTAATGATGAATTTTTGATGTCAAGATGGGCAAAATTGTTTACATTACTTAGGTGCTGCATGCCGATAGTTGTTTTTTTTTTAATTTTTTTTTCATTTTTTTTTATTTTTTACCTATCTAGGCTTAGTCATGAATCTTTTATTCAATATGAATTGATGCAAGTCTTGATATACTTACAGGGAAGCATTATTGGATCCTTACCTCTCTAGATATTCAGTCATCATTGTTGATGAAGCTCATGAGAGAACTGTCCACACTGATGTTTTGCTGGGATTGCTAAAAAATGTGCATAATGTGAGGTCAAACTTCATAAAGGACCATGATAATATGGATGATAAGAAGTCAAACAATAGGACAATGAAGGGGAAAGGAACTGGTACTCAATGTACTAGTTTTCTCAAGCATTGCCATGGCAGAAAATTCCCTCCACTGAAGCTAATCATAATGTCTGCCAGCTTGGATGCTCGTGTTTTCTCTGACTACTTTGGTTGTGCCAGAGCTATTCATATTGAAGGGCGCCAACATCATGTTGATATACTGTATGCTTTTCATCCTGAGCCAGATTATCTTGATGCGACCTTGGTTACTATATTCCAGGTTATTACGATGTGCTCTTCTCAAGTTTTGTATTGCATCTGTCCTTAATCAAGCAATTTGAGTATCTTCTTGCATTACCAAAGTTTTTTCCCCTATTTGTGTTTTCTAACTTGGTTTTTCATGTTCTTTGTTGTAATGCACACCATTAAATTGAGTTTCACTTTTATCCCAAAATAGGTTTAATGGAATTGACATAAATCAATCTTTTCTCATTATCTTCTTCAGTTTGGTTATTTTCAAGATATTCCTCAAGTTCTTTAATTAGCACTTAGACTCATAAACCTTGTTTTACAATTGTTTTCAAATTTATCATATGGCTTCTTATACTCCTTTTTTACAATGTTTTGTTAGATTCATTTGGAGGAGACCCCTGGTGATATACTTGTATTTCTAACTGGGCAAGAAGAGATTGAATCTGTTGAAAGACTTGTGCAAGAACAACTTCATAAATTACCTGAAGCCAATCGAAAGTTGTTAACTGTTCCCATATTTTCATCTCTTCCATCAGAGCAGCAGATGCGGGTTTTCATGCCGGCTTCACCTGGGCATCGTAAGGTAGCTTAATAATGCATTTGAGTTAGCTTTTATTAGGTGTCTGAATCAGGTGGCACTTGCTTTTGTTTGTGGGTTTTGAAGTAATATCTAGATCAGGATTACGCTTAGATGGTTTGATCTGCGTTGATCTCTAACAATCCTTTTTTCTTCTCATTCTTCAGGAATTAGAAAGATTTTTTCAAGTTTGAATATGTTCATTTGGAATATAGGCTCTTTTATTTCATTTTTACTTATTTTTAATTATTTCCCCTTATCTCTTTTTTTTTATTCCCCCTCTTTTATTATTCCTTTGTGCTATTTCTTAAGTCCCATAGGTTTAATCCTGTAGAATCAACGTTATATATATTTCATTTGAGGCATAAATTTTTCTTGAGGATTGTGGCGATTGTATGTCAATTTTTAGATTGTGCTCTAAATGATGTAGGTAATCAAATCATAAGCCTTGCCTGTTGGTGCTATAACTATGTTTGGATCCACATTTCCTGCTGTGCTCCATTAGTGTCTTTGATACAATAACTGGTTATGCATGTATTTGCATATTTACCCTGTCATGATGGTAATGTTAATTTTTATGTGTATACTGCTTAGTATGATCTTTGGAGAAGAAAAATGAAGTGCAAGAATTTCTGCAATCATTATTTGAATATAATGATTGCATACATTACATATCCATCTATCCATCCCATCTATCTCTAGATGCACATGTAGACAAAGATACATGGACGCACAATATGTGGATTGTTATAGTTAATTTGTAATACAGTTTTTCTAGATGCTTTTGGTTGTCTACAATACTTTTAATACTTATTGCATATGTGATGCACACTCTAAACCTTTAATTTATTTAATATTGTACAATCATACAATGTTCTGTATAGGTAATATTGGCCACAAATATTGCTGAGACGTCACTGACAATACCTGGAATCAAGTATGTTATAGACCCAGGATTTGTAAAAGCACGTTCCTATGATCCAGTCAAAGGGATGGAATCATTGATAATTGTTCCAACTTCAAAAGCTCAGGCTCTTCAAAGGAGGTATTCCTACTGAACTATGCCTCAGGAATGAATGGAAAATTTTCTTTCTATGAAAAAGTGAATCAAATGGTCCCTTGAATATTTTTCAAGAACGTTTGACAAAGTTTTAATTGCTCGTAGATATTACATGTAGTATTTTATTGGTGACTTTAGTTAACAAATGCATTTCATCCCTAATTGAACTTCCCTATAATAGGATTGGTTGTAGGAGATGTGTGATTTATTGCCATAATTGTTGAATTGTGAACATTGTCAATGGTCATTTTTAACTTTCTTCTTTGGTTTTTGGGTTTTGTATGATTGGATACATGTCTCTCTTCACCCGCTTTCTATGTGAATTTAAGTGCTGGACACATAAGATTATTTGATAAGGTTGATTGAGAAATAAGTTAGTTTGCTTTTAAATATATAGTGCTCTTAGAAGCTTAATTGTAAAAAAAAGTGATGTTATCTCATTGCTTCTTATTCGTGGTTCTTATTCTCTTCTTATATCTTTATGTTGGTATGATAAAAAATCTGCTTGGTAATTGTTGAAACTAAATTTATGCTTATGAACAAAAAATTGGGAATAACTGTTCAATTCTTATTGCAGTGGACGGGCAGGGCGTGAAGGACCTGGGAAGTGCTTTCGTCTCTATCCAGAGTGTGAGTTTGAGAAACTTGAGGACTCAACAAAGCCAGAGATCAAGCGGTGCAACCTCTCAAATGTCATCTTGCAGCTGAAGGCTCTAGGTGTTGATGATATCATTGGGTTTGATTTCATGGAAAAGCCACCTAGGTAATTTTATTTGCTTTTTCATATCTCCAACTATCTTTCCCTGAATTCATTTTTTTTTGGTGTAGCCCAAGATCAAGTTACTTATTCATTTATGCTGCATAAAAATGTTAAAATATCATTACTATTCGGTTTGCATGTGGTAATTTTTGCGGTGTTAACATTTTTGCACTATTATTACTGAATATATCATCTAATCTGTTACAGAAGTGTGTTATTTCCTGAGTTCATTATGCACTTGAACAGGGCAGCTATCATCAAATCGTTGGAGCATCTGTTTCTGCTTGGTGCTTTGACAGATGACTGTAAGTTGTCAGAACCTATTGGGCATCAAATGGCTCGGCTTCCCTTAGATCCTATTTATTCAAAAGCTCTCATCCTAGCTAGTCAGTTCAATTGCTTGGAAGAAATGTTGATAACTGTTGCGATGCTCTCAGTGGAATCTATTTTTTATGCCCCTCGCGAGAAGAAGGATGAGGTATGCATGAACATATTTTCCTATTATATTTTTGTCTGCATTTGTACAAATGAAGTTATACTGTGCAATATGCTTTACAATCACTTCTTCAGTGGCTCCATTTAGCTGAGCAATTAGATTTGACAAATATAAGCAAAAATAGTCAGGAAATGGTGGTAATGTATCATGGATGGATTTTATGAAAAGCTGAAAATGCTAGGTTTTCATCTATGATGGAAACATGGGTCTCCATAGTTTTTAAGTCTTGGAAGCTTGGATCTTAAATGGCCTGTTTGGGAAGGGGAGAAGGCTGGGGAATGAAAGTGGGGTGGGAAGTTATGTTTTCCCTTGTTTGGCCTAGAGAAATAAGAGAGTGGTTTTTGAATAATGTATTATTCACCTGGACCAAGAAAATTCTCTCTTTCCAATCAGCGATATTTGTTAATGTCGATCATACTTGGTGTGAAACTGTATATTAAGACGTCTTTTCCAGCTGCAAAATCCTTTTTACCATTATTTATGGGATGCATGTGGACTTGCATATTGTAATTGTTGTGCTATCACCATCATTTTACCCACATTGATAATACTTTCCATTAAGCATCACTATTTTGTATTCCTGTTGACCAGGCGAGAACTGCAATGAAGTGCTTTGCAAGTCCAGATGGAGACCATCTTACTTTAGTTAACGTATATCGGGCAGTAGATAGACTTTTAGAAAAAAGAAAGATGGAAGTCGTTAATGAAAAAAATCTCCATGGAAAAAATGAAAAATTTCTGAGAAACTGGTGCAAAGAAAATTTTATTAATGGTCGATCCCTGAGGCATGCTTGTGACATTCACAGGTTGGCTATTTACTCTCCTTTTTCTCTTTCTTTTTCCTCATAGTTTATTCTCTTTTTACCTGTATGTTTGACATTGTAAGTGTTCCTCTCAACATGACTTCTGCTATTAAAAGGATCCTGTAAAGTTGAATTTCTCTAATTCCTCTACTTAGTGTTCTTTAATTTAAATTGTTCTTTTCACGTGCAGTCAAATTCGAGGGCATGTTGAACAAATGGGTCTTTGTATTTCGTCCTGTGGAGATGACCATCTTCAATTCCGCAGATGCCTTGCTGCTTCCTTTTTCTTTAATGCAGCTTTGAAGCAGCCTGAGGGAACATACAGGTATTGAATTTGCATTGATATAACATCTGAAATTCATGTGGCTGGTCCTTCAATGTTTATTTCCTGTTTATACCCTTAACAGCATTTGTAACTAGTCAGTCACTATATCCAACCATCTGTTGTTATCCTTCTATTTTACTTGAACTTTCTCACAGTTGCTGAACTAAATGGCAGGGCTTTGGCAAGTGGACAGGTAGTGCAGATTCACCCTTCTTCTGTGTTATTCCAGTCAAAGGCAGAATGCATAATTTTCAATGAACTAGTCCAAACCACTAATAAGTACATCCGCAACCTAACTAGAATCGATTATTTATGGTTGACTGAGCTTGCTCCACACTATTATGCCATGCAGAGTTAAAATTTTTCGGTATGAATTCTCACAGCTAATATATTAATCTGATTATTTCAATTATATGGTCATTTGCTTGAATGCTTTTCTTGAACTTATTTATCCTTGGTTAAAACTCTCTTTCTGAATAATTTGAATCAAATGCTGTGAATTGTCAATCCAGTAGCTAATTGTGGGTTGATTCCTCATATTTTACCCTGCAGCTGGAAATAGCAGAAAAGGAAGATCTCTGTTTCTTACCATTGAGGGTGATGATTGATAATGCATTCAAGCATTTTGATTTACGGTTTGCATCTCCTTGTCCATCCCTTTGGACATTGGTAGATGAGGGGAATAGCAGAAGTTTAGGATTCTCATTTTCAACCCTTATCTAGTTGGTGTTGTGGCTATTTGTCATTGGGAGCATCCTACAGAGAGAATTGTCAATTCCCAATGAACTTTGCCGGCCAATACAAGGAAGGATGCTGATGCTGTTTTAATTTTGCCTTCATTTTGAATTTCTATGATGGAGAGCCTAGTTGTTGAAAATCAGCTCATGTAGATTTCATTCTGAATTTTGTTGATGTGGGGGAGCCCTATGAGAGCATAGGGCTGAGTCCCAATTCACCATTTGGGTTCAGTGGTGCTACTATTTTTAACCCGGTAAATCCACACCCAACACCTCCCAACCCTCCTCTTCCTCTCCTCCTTCCCTTCTCTCTGTATAATTTCATGTTATGTTACTTTGTTACCATTTAAGATGCTTTTCATCATGATTTATAGCCAACTCAGTGTATAAAACTTGATGATATTCTTGGATGGTTATGTATGTGTCTTGCATCTTGCATTGATTGGTAGTTGAAAATTTCCAACATGTCTTTATCTTAATTGTTTTTTCTTCATGTAGGGGCTTGCTAAACTTGTAATTGAATGCCAAAAATCTATTAAACCAAATCACCTTATCATACTCGAATTGTCTCCATCTAATTTTCTTTTATTTTGCATACCCCATCAGCCAATCTTCTTTTAATAATAAATAAATAACCTTTAAGATTTTATTGATTGTAAAAATAAAACATAGGTGTTTCCGTTTTTGCTGTTTTATGGATCTTTGCTGCTTTGTCGCTTATAAAGAATTGCATTGGATTAATTTGCAAATTCAACAGGTTATTTAACATCTTATAATTATCGCTTTGATGCAAATGAGATTTAAAGCAAATGGGAAACTCATTAGGATGCTTCACCTTAGTTCAGCTCAACTTAACTCAAACTCGAGGTGTTAAGAATCAAAACGAAAAAAAGTTAATTGAACATCCTATTCAAAATCAATTTTTAGCTCAAATAAAGTCAGGATTTTCTAATTAAAATCAAATAAATTTAAATTTAATAAAATATGATTTTTTTAATTTATAAATAATAGAAATGATTTATTATTTTAAATTAAAATAAATTTTAAAAAAATCGAAGAATATCCATAAACAAACCCAATAATAAACCAGCAACCAAGAACAAATCCAGTTTATTATTATTATTATTATTATACAAAAGGAAGTAAATTAATTTTTTTTTATCATAAAAACAATAAAAAATAAATTTAATATATTTTATATATAATAATTCAATTTATGTAAAATAATTTTTAAAAAATTATGAAATAAAATAATCACCATAGTAAATGTATGTATGTATATTGAAACAAAAGATCGTAAGTCAATTATTGTGGCCGAGATGGTTTGTGAGCTGCTGGTAGATATCGTTGGTGTGGCGTTTCAAACATTAGAAATGTTGGCTTGTATTTTAATTTTTTTAATGAAGGTGCGAACCGGTTTAACTTCTTTAAGCCAGATCAGGTTAGTTGGATTATCGGTTAATCGACCAGTTTGAGAGGGTCACATTCAGTTCTTTATAAACAAGATTTTGACTATAAATCAGATCTCGGTTAAACTGATCAAATCGGTTCAATGTTAACAACTATAAAAAAAATTATAAATTCATTGAATATCTTAATTTAGAAATTTTAATTTTAATTTAATTTAATTTAATTTAAAATTAAAATTTATGACTTAAAATTTTTTATTTAAATAGAAATTAAAAAGATTAATTTTTGAGTTTAGAGCTAAATTTTTTAATTTAAGTTAAAAATAATAAGTTTAAATTTTTAATTTTCTTATTTTTAAATTAAATTAAATTTAAATAAAAAGTTAAGAATAAATTAATTTCAACTTTTCCAATAAAAATTGAGTTTTCATGGGCCTATGAGAAACGGCCAATTCAATTGTCTTTCTCGGCAAGAAAATAACAAGAATGGATATGATTTGCAAGCGGTGAGACGAGCCAAAGCACTTGGGAGCCACGCATCAGTGGGGAGAATAAAGGAATAATAATAAAATTAAAAAGGACATTCATGAAATGAAGCCCTCACTTTCCAATAAAAATTGGACAGGACATGGGCCCCTAACTAGCCAATCCTCATTCCGTGTCTCATCAACGACGAAGCAGTGCCCAGGCTCTGGCCCTTTCCGTCGCAGAACGGATCTTCATCTTTTTCCTTTTCTTTCTTTCAAATTCCTCAATCAATAAAATTCCCCTTTTGACCTCGCAATTATTCTTTTATTTTTCCTTTTAATGATTTTCATCTAATATAAATCAGGGTTACTAATTATTTAAATTTTTGTTATTTTAAAAATTATATTAATTAATCCTTATATTTTATGCTATTTTTTCTTTAGTCATTCTATCCGGTTTAAATTAAAATTTCTATTAATTAATATATTCAAATGAGAAAAACTTACTATTACAAAAATTATATACTTTAAAAGTTAAAAATAAGGAGATATCATGTAATTTTATTTTTCAATTTATAGAAATTAAATAGAATTCAAATTAATATCTAAAATAAATAAATAGATTAAAAAGTAAACAAAAAAAATATAAAGATTAATTAATTTATTTTTTAAAATAAAATAATAAATAATTAATTTTAATAAAATAAATCAATTAAATAATAATTGTTCCCTTAAAATTGTTAATTTATTTATTAAGACATTTATTTAGTTGGATTGATTTTGTTAAGGAACTTCAAATTCTCAATAAGTAAAAAAATATTACTTATTTAGTTATCATTATTTTTTTAACTTCCCAGAAAATTGAGGAGCTAATTTTCTCTCCCTAAAAAAAGTAACTTCTTGGGCCTAACCCAAGGAAGTTGAAGCTATTGGTTATAATTTTTTTTTTAACTTTAATTTTTTTTTCTTATTTTTCTCTATTGTAATGTGTTTGGATCCATGAAAAAAATAATCAAATGATATTATTTTTCTTTCTATATACATTCACACAAAATTTTTTTTAAAGCTTAAAATATTGGCAATTGAAAAAATTGTAATGGTTAAAACAAATTTCTTATAAAAAACGGCACCGAATTCGGGGAAGTTAATTCACCATGCCCAGCAAATTAGCAAGGGTATTTTAGCCAAACAAACCCTGAAATGTGGAAACTTCCACTAAGCGAGTGAAGGGCAAGAGTGTAATTTAGATGCAGAAACACTGGCATGCCTATCTATTAATATACGCATTGCATGGAAGCTGGCCGCCGCCCTCCTCGCAAAGAGCAATCGTATCCTCGGTTAAGAGAAAAAGCCAAAGGGCGGGAGCACGCGGCCTCATCATTTATCGATCAATTTCTAGGGTTTCGTTTCTCTCTCTTATCATTCGTTAATCAAAACCTCACATTTCTCTTGGTATCTGGTGAGTGTTATTAATCTTAAAATCTCCGTTTTCTTTTTCCCTTATATATATATATATATATATATATATATATATATATATATATATATCAAAGAACTTACTATTATATTTGTATTTTTTTTTTTTGATATTTCTTGGGTTTTTTCTGTATTATTTTTAATTTTTGCCTTTGTTATGGCATTATATGTAAAATTTTAATTTTGATTAGAAATTATAGGACCTGCGTTATCTGTTTCATTATTGGATTTGGTTTTGGTTTGTTCTGCTTGACCTGGATTCGGATTTGTATGCGTAATTTGTATTCTTTATCAGGAGATATCATACTTCTTTTTGTTTTTGCATCTGGTTGAGTATGGCTTTGTGAATCGTGTTGCTTTTAAATCTATCTCATAAATATATATATATTTTTTAATTTCCTTTGATATTCGCTCCTCAGATATGTGTTTGAGCTAGTTTATGTTTGTTTCATGGCGGTTTTTAATTTTTATTTCTTTTGCATTTTGATTTTCTCGATTTTGATGATGTTCCTCACTAATTGATTTTTGTGTTTACAGGACTGGATGATCTAATGGAGTCAAAAGGTGGGAAGAAGAAGATTAGTAGTAAATCCTTGTTCTACGAAGCTCCCCTTGGTTACAGCATTGAAGACATTCGACCCAACGGAGGCATCAAGAAGTTCAGATCTGCCGCTTACTCCAACGTAAGTATTCCTGTTCTTTTAAACTGTTGTTATGATTGTGGATTTTCATCAGAAGAACAAATAATTCTTATGTCTCCATTTTTTTCCTCTGTGCAGTGCGCTCGCAAACCATCCTGATATCCTCAAGTAGGCTGCCTGCCACCACTTAAAGTGGTTTCTATAATATAATTGCCATAGTTTTTAGTTGCTTCTTCAACCGATCTCTTCCTCTTCCTCCCTCTCTCTGCGACTTCGATTTCCTAACAACTGCAACATCTTCAACTGTGATTGCTGAAACACATTTCTCTTGCAAGTTGCAACTGTCACTGCTTTTGACTGTGGTCTATTTTGCATCTTTGAATACTTTGTCACTGTAATAATTTCTGGCGGTCAATACGGCTATGGCTGTCTCTGCAATTGGTTTTGAAGGTTATGAGAAGAGGCTAGAAATAACATTTTTTGAGCTTAGCATATTTGTTGATCCTGAAGGAAAGGGCCTTCGAACTCTTTCCAAGGCTCATTTGGACGAGATTCTTGGACCAGCTGAGTGCACTATTGTTGATTCACTATCAAATGATCATGTCGACTCTTATGTCCTTTCCGAGTCTAGCCTCTTTGTATATCCTTACAAGATCATCATCAAAACCTGTGGGACTACGAAACTGCTTCTTGCAATCCCGCCTATCTTGAAGCTGGCTGATGCCCTTTCTCTTGCTGTCAAATCTGTGAGGTATACTCGTGGGAGCTTCATTTTCCCTGGAGCTCAGTCATATCCTCATCGCAGTTTCTCTGAAGAAGTTTGTGTCCTGGATAGTTATTTTGGGAAGCTTGGTGCTGAAAGTAAGGCTTGTGTGATGGGTGGGTATGACAGCCCACATAAATGGCATATTTACTCTGCATCTGCAGATCCTGCAATCTCTTGTGACCATGTTTACACCATAGAAATGTGCATGACTGGCTTGCACCGAGAAAAGGCTTCTGTATTTTACAAAACCCAATCAGCTTCTGCGTGTACTATGACTATCGATTCTGGCATAAGAAAGATTCTTCCAGACTCTAAGATATGTGATTTTGGTTTTGATCCATGTGGTTATTCAATGAATAGTATTGAAGGAGCTGCTATTTCTACAATCCATGTTACTCCAGAAGATGGTTTCAGCTATGCGAGCTTCGAAACAGTAGGATATGATCCAAAAGAAGTGAGTCTGAACAACTTGGTTGACAGGGTGTTGGTTTGTTTCCAGCCGAGCCAGTTCTCTATTGCTGTACATGCCGGTGTTGCAGGTGAACAACTAGTGCAGACTTGTTCACTCGACGTTAAGGGATACTGTCGTGGAGAAAGGAGCCTTGAAGAGCTTGGAATGGGGGGTTCCATCGTCTACCGGACATTTGTTAGGACTGGGGACTGTGGTTCTCCTAGGTCTACTCTAAAATGCTGTTGGAAAGAGGAAGAAGAGGAAGAAGAGGATTAGTTTCAATATTCTATTTCTTTATGTTTTGCATCTATATTTAAATAAAATAAATGCTTTCAGGCTATGCCTTGCCTGATGACAGCAATGTCAGTAGTATTGATGTTATCTTCGATTTTATTTGCATTACAAGTCGTAGTCCTTAAGGCCTCAAATGTGAGGGCAGCAGTATTTTAAATGTTTGGGCTTTTATGCAGACTTGTTATTTTTAGTGGATTCATTCTACGTGTTAATGTTGTTGGTTTTCCATTAGTTGGTGTTGTGTTGCAGCAACTTGTTTGTGATTCTTGCTATGGTTTACCTAGTATTCGTCCTTTCTTTTTTATTATTATTTTTGTGTGTCGGGAGGTCGGGGAAGGATTGCAATTAGAAGCTGAAGCAGCAATGACCTATTGTTGGGAGTAAACTTTTGTAAACCCTATGAGATATGGGCATTTGAAATGCTGGTAGTTGTTTGAGGAAAGCAAATGAAATCTGTTTTCGAAGAGAGTGAAACTTAAAAATCCACTCTAACTGCGTGGAAAGAAGAGGACCTTGCTAGAAGAAAAGATGAAGATGGATGTAAAAAAATAATAATTCTATATTTATAGTTAAATACATATGCAATAGCACCAAGTGGCTGTAGTTTAGTGGTAAGAATTCTACGTTGTGGCCGTAGAGACCTGGGCTCGAATCCCAGCAGCCACAAATTTATTTTGTTTTTAATCGTAACAAAATGACGTATCTCAGCTTTTTTTTTTTTTGAACTTTGTTTCTTCAAAAAAATTATTTCACAATAAGATCTCTTAAAATCTATTTGATTTAATTATTAAATATAATTATTGATATTTAATGATTAATAATTAATTTATATTAAATATTTAATAAAATTATATTTTATTATTATTATTATATATAAAATGATTAATAATAATATGTATAATATAATTTATTTTACTTTTAAAATAAATATATAATTATTAATTTTATTATATTATTTTATTTATTTTATTATTAAAATAAATATATAATTATTAACTTATTATATAATATCACTTATTTTATTATTAAAATAATAAATATATAATTATTAATATGTTATATTATTTATTTTATCATTGAAATAAATAAATAATAATTAAATAATCTAAAAATGTAATCCTAAATAATTCATTAATTATTATTAACAAAGAAAAATTTTATAATTTAAAATTCTTACATTTTATTTTATTTCATCAATAAAATGAAAAAAAAAAAAGTTTTAATAATGTTGCAATATGCTCATCGTAACTTCTTTATATTGAAAAATGCAAAAGCAATGAAGCCCAACGCCAATAATATTATTTTTGAGCTAATCAAGTTGAATCACTTTTTGAATTAGGGTTAAATTTATTTTTATCAAAAAATAAAAAATAATACACTTATTTAATAAGTGTTTTATTAACTAACAATGATTTTTTTTTAATTTTTTAAACATATTTAGATATCTATCAACTATCAATTATTTTCAACAACTGAATCAAATATGAAAACTGAAATAAAGCTAAATTCTTCCTTGAATTTTTAAGCAAGATTTGATTGAGTAAAAATTGAACTTTTCCAAGTGGTGATTGCTAAGACCATTAAAGCAATCGAAAAATTTACTTCTACCCCTTTGGACCGCCACCTTAATTAGGTTCCTCACCCATGTTATTTGGACTCCTCCAATTTCTCACACCATCAAAATTAATTTTAATCTTACGGTGAATCGAAGAAAGAATTTGAACAACATTGATACTATAATAAGGAATGCATTAAGACATATGCTAAGTTGGTGTACTAGATGATACATAGGTATTATCGATCCTCTTACTTTGGAAGCTCTGTCTTATAGAGAAGTGATTTTACTTGCTAAGAATAAATATTTCATTTCTATTATGTTTAAAGGAGATTCACAATTAGTAATTTTTATGATATACATCAATTTTAACACATGATCTTGATATATGTGATTTTCATTTTGTGCATATAGAATGTAATAGGACAACTCATTTTATTGCTCACAAAATACTTTATAATGACACTTTGCTTGGAGCGATTCAACTTTGCATTCTTTCTTTTACCTGCCTAAGATTTAATATATTTACATTATTAAAAAAAAATATATATTTTTTTAGTATAGGTTCAAATCAGTTGAGTTTTTCAATTAAAAATTGAAATAATATTTTTTTAAATAATAAAAAACATTTTTATATTCTCTAAATTTTTTTCAGGAAGTTGCTAAAAGAAAAAGCTCGTTAGAGTCTCGTATTGTTGGCGCGTACCACCTTTAATCAACCCAAGCGCCTTGATTCCCTGGATACGTCAGTACCCTTTACTCGCTCAGCTGTTCACTGGATTCAAAGAAACGGAGGCAAAAAGTTTCAGATTATCTTTCTCATTGCTGCTTCGTTTGCGTCACAACCTGCACTGAATTGTAGTTAGGAGCCTGACGAATCAAATGACCACCTTCACTCACCTCATCATTGCTAACAAGGTCGTGGGTGAGCATAGGTGGCTATGACCCTTTGTTGCTTTCCCCCTCTACATTCTTCTCCTACTGTTCCATTGCATGGAGAAGAAAAGAAGGCCATCAGGCTCCTTTATTCCATTATCCAAGTCCTCATTTTTTTTTAAAACTTTCCATCGAAATTGATAATATCTTCTCCTCTAAATTTAATTTCTTTTGTCAATTTCAAACTTTGCTGCTTTTTGATAGCGGCGCAGGGAGAATAGTAGTTGATAATGGGGACGGAGAAGGAAATGTGAGGTGTAGAGATGGCGGTGTTAGCCGAGGAATTGAAGTTGTCAAGGTGAAGAGCGAAATCCATGGATTCTTTATGGATGTGAGAGATATTACATTAGCCTAGGAATGATGTTTAAGATTTTAAATTAAAAATAAAGACTAATTAAGAAAAAAAAACTTTTTTATTTTAGATAATTAATCCAACAAAAAAACTTACTTTTTGCCTAATTAAAATTTGGAGGAAATTCAAGGGCCTATTTGAGCTTTATTGGGATCAAAAGTCAAAACCTCCAGGAACAAGCTTAAACCCACTCACGGTCTTATAGGAGGAGACACGGGAGGACAGAGATGGGAAGTGATTGCGAAGCAGAGAAATCGAACGTCAAAGAGAAGAAGAAAATAATAGCTCTCTACCATTCCTAACCCTTCAGCTGGCAAAAAGCTCTGCAAGCGAACTCTCAAGCTTGTTCTTAAAGGCATACATACTAGTCTTTCACGAAGATGGGTTCTTGAAATTTTCTGCTTTTCTAGATATTCCACTAATTAATAATTGTACTGTGTTGAGAAGTTCAATTTCTTCTGGGTTGCTTCTTTTAAGTGTGGTTTTTAATTTTTTGTGTAGCATCTGAATCGAAACGCTTGAAGAGAGGAGTGAACGAGGTGGTCAAGAGCATTAGCCGTGGCCAGTGGCCACAAAGGGTTTGTCTTTGATTTCCCAGAATTTTTTAATGCCAAAATGCTATTGGGAAAACAACTTATGGTGCTTAATCCTGACCTTTTTTAGTGTTTCTCATGGTTTTTCTATTGTCATTTACACACACACACAAAAAAAAAAAGAGCCTTTTGGAACATAATTGATCACTTAACCAAAGAATATCTAGTTAATTGATGAGTCAATATGGGGGTTTTGCAATATCTTCTGATACACTAGATGGTCCATTGGGGCACTGTTGAGTTCCACTTCCTGGATTCTCCCTGGTATACATAATCTAATAACTAGTTATCAGATGTTTCTATATAAGTCGTTTTACTTTAACCTTAGATCAATGATTGGAACATTATATTATTGCCTGTCACTTAAAATTTCCAGCTTTCAATGTACTGTGCACAAGAGATAGTTTACAAGAACTACTCTTCTTTCTAACTCTCATGTAATTCTGATTAATGATACTTTTGATGTGAATAAGCGCCACTCTTTCTTTTTTAATAAAGCTAGGCTACATTGGTTATCTTCTAGTCCTGTATCTTTGGAAAAAGTGTGACATGCTTCAGATAGATGTTTGGAGCTGCAAACACAACTGTATCAATGTTAAAGCTTAAACAGTCATACCTGAAAGATACTCGATTCTAAAGGATCATAATTTATCTCTTGTTTAGCAGGCATCCATATCTTTGAAAAAAGAAAATTGCATCATGGCATAAGAAGCTCGATTAAAAGTGATTTTACATTATCTTGTCAATTCAACTTTTTGGTGAGCAGCAGCTTATGCAGAGAAAAAAAGGGAAAAAAAACAAGTCTGCTTTTTTGCTTTACCTGCAATTGTGGTTAATCCTTGTTAATTTTCCTGTCTTCTTATTTTTGTAGCTTTTATTTTGTTAGAAAATGTGGCAAACATGTAGCTTTAAAGTTGCTAGGCTCAGAAATATTGGACTTCTCGGTGCAGGATTATGCATAATACCAAGGAAACATTTGGCCAATAGATGTCATAACTCACGTTTCAATCTTATTCTTATGCGAATAGGCTGACATTCCATATATCTATGTTCCATCAAAAGATGCAAGTTTGAAGCTTAACATAGGATTCACCACCCTATATATTTCCTGCTTTGAGGTCATTTGAAGTTTAGTTTGGGTTATATGTTTATTCTTGTAAAATTGACTGCCTCAATTTAATCCATGTTGAGTTGAGTTTATATTTTTATGTGTAGTTTACTTCTTTTATTGGTTTAAGATAAGATGCAAATTCAGGTTTGATTAAATTATGCTATGTGGATGTACACACTCAAATTCTTATTTGTAGAATCATTTGTTCCTACTTTCTATTATATCAAAAGATTGCACTGTGGTACATCCTACTGACTGACACAACTTGCCATGCCATTTGAACCATGATCTTTTATAAGTTGTCCACTTGATTGGTTTTTCATATTCCAAATGTCATGCTAAGCAACCCAACCATTCAGCAAGTTCTTTCTTCTATTCTTTTTCATTTTCAGTTATATACGTTAAAGGCCTTGAACATATACTTGGTCAACTTTCAAATTAAGAAAAAAAAAAAAAATTCTATTGATAGAGAAGTTTTTTCTAATTTTTTTTCCTACTTTTTTTTTCCTGACTTCCCTACAGATATTTACAAGTGTAGCATGTTTTTGACTAATCTAAATCACATTTAAGCCCATCACAATAGGAATCAATTCCTGTTAGAACTTAATTCAAACAGGATTGATTTAGTCTTCATGATATCCTTCAAGATTTTAGGAATAATAGGTTTTAAGGTTGTTGCATTTCAATTTTTAAAATAATGATCTAATCTTGACTAAGTGTTGAGATATACATGGGATTTTATTATATTTAGTTAGACTTTTGCTATATAAATAGCACAATTAATAGTCTTTGGATTAAGATAGTTGTATAGATTGTTTCTTCCTATTCAATAAAAATATTTTTTATTTTTCTGCATTTATTTTTGTTCTAACAGTGGTATCAGAGCCTCAATGATCTTATGGGCAAATAAGAGAAATCTTTAAACACAAATTTATCATGGGTTATTGGAGAGAAGTGCTCCAAGAAAATTCGAAGTGCATCAATAATGAAGAAATTGGAGAGAAGTGCTCCAAGAAAATCAAAAGCAAAGGTTGGTGAGAAGTGCATCAACAAATGGTGAGAAGTGCACCAAAATTGTAGGCTAGAGAGAAGTGCTCCAACACACAAATTTATCGACTGGAGAGAAGTGCTCCAAGACTCAAATTGACAGATGGAGAGAAGTGCTCCATTCAAAAAAAAAAAAGTTTGAAGTCCATGTTTGAATTAAGGGAGAGAATGTTAGAACTTAATTCAAACAGGATTGATTTAGTCTTCATGATATATTTCAAGATTTTAGGAATAATAGGTTTTAAGGTTGTTGCATTTCAATTTTTAAAATAATGATCTAATACTAAGTGTTGAGATATACATGGGATTTTATTATATTTAGTTAGACTTTTGCTATATAAATAACACAATTAATAGTCTTTGGATTAAGAGAGTTGTACAGATTGTTTCTTCCTATTCAATAAAAAAGTTTTTTATTTTTCTGCATTTATTTTTGTTCTAACAATTCCACCTTATGTCATGTTTGTACTCGGCCAATCAGAAAAATTGATGGGGGCTTTTGCTAGTTTATAGGTTCCAATTATTTTAAAAAATAGCATCTCCAGAACTCCTCCATATTTTTGTTTATCTTTGATTATACTCTTGTTATTCTATATCAATGATGTTGAAGAATTCTCTGTATGGGTATAAGGGGTTATTTTAGCTTTACTGATTGAGATTTTTCCTGGTGGTTTCTCTCAGAATCTTGCCACCGGAGCCACCAAGAGCCTACATGCTGTGCTCTAGTTTTGACCAAGCCAAGAATTTGAAGGCAGATTATGCACAAGTTATATCTGATGTATCTGAACTAACATCCTCACTTTTCTGAAAGACAAGTGTAGCTGTGGTACTTATTCTTTCACTAACCAATGCTATGAATATAATTTGTTCCATGTTTAGCATTGTGATTTTTCACTTGCCTTTCGAGTTGCCTACCTACCTCTTTTTATGCAATAGTGGGCACTTAAATTTTTGGTGAAAGTTATGCAGACTGCCATGGTGGAAGCTGAAAATCTGTTGAATATACATACATGTACATATGCTTGTACCTACTTGCTTTTTTATGTTCACACACATGCACGAACACAGACGAGCGCGCGCGCGCGCACACACACACACACACATGTATATTTTTTGCATATTTTATCCATGCTTGATAGTTCTTTTGTTTTGGATTTTCAAATAGATACTGAAGGTAAAGTACCATTTTTGCATGAGTTTCCATTTTGTAAGGAGACTTGTATGCCCTGGTCTGCTACGTTGTGGACCAAAAAGCATATTAGTATGACTCAAAATCTTTATGAGATTTGGAAAACATTTTTCTAGTTTGAGTAGGAAAAATATATATTGCTCAATTGGATAAAAAATAATTTTCTATGTAAAGGACTCGTATTTTAGTTTTATTCCTATTTGAGTGGGATTCTATTGAGATTGCGATTGAAGGGACTAATACTATAAGAGAGGTTATTCAGCTTTGGCCCATGTGTGGAGAAAGGGCATAAAGTTTAAGAGGAAATGACTCTTGCCCATTGTTAATGAGGGGCAATGTAATGTAAACACTTTCATGGTATATTGAGAAGTTGAAATAATAAATATATTAGTTATGTCTAGAGAAGGATGAGAGAGACAAACTAATATATTTACTATAGCTTTAAGTCAATGTTTTTGTATGAATTATTGATAGTGAAAAATGACATATCTATGAATGTAGTCAAATGCTAATAGAGTAAACCACGTAAAATATTCTGTTGTGTATTGTTTTGCTTTATTTCTTTATAGATTATACGCTTTGACGGTTGCAATAAAATATATTTAGTTGCAATAAAGCATAATTATGAAATAATCTCCCTACCATTTTTGAAACAAATAAAAATTCTCCTACCAAAACTCACTTTTTTGTGTCGTGTAAAATGGGTGAGAATGATCCATGAAACCTATGGATTTAGGTCCAAGGAACTTAGCACAGAAAAAAAAAAGCTTTTTTAGACGAATGTTCCTTCTAAAGTTCTTTCAAATGGTTATGGGCTTTCATGGGGCATCACAAACCCCTCCAAGTTGCTTTTTCATTTTTTTTTTTTTGGCATTAACAAATATCAATTGCATCCAACTTTTCTTGGAACACAGGAAGCCGAAAGTGTGAAAAGGAGTTATAGGGAATAATTGGGCATGTCTTTTTTACCAATATACTAAAAATGTACAACACAACTAGAACCATGTTTTTCTCACATCTCCTAGTGTTTGTTCAGAATTGGAATCTGAAGAAACAGCCTTTTAGCATCCATATTGAAGTAGAAGATGACGGTTCTAAATGGTCTTTAGGTTTTGTAAAGTCCCTTCAATCTTGTCACTGGAGTTTTATATGCTACCCTTGTTATCATTGTTGCTTCCATCCTCAGTTCACGTACATTTCAGTACAAAGAGTTTTATATCAATGGTCCTAAAGATCAGAATAAGATCTTCCACTATACATTCCACTATTTCATCAAGAGTCACCTTTGAAGGGTGAAAAGCAGCTTGAGAATGCATGTTAATGGAGAGATATAGAACTATTCTTGGAACCTTCATCTACAAGCTTAAATTTTTAGGTTAGGTGACTCCTTGATACGGTATTAGAGCCTTTTAGACCAAAATGTTCAGAGTTCAAATATTGACCACTCCCATTTATTAGTTGAATATTTCAGTATAAAGGCAAAACGAACTTGTGCGTTCACGTGTGAGGGGTGTAATAAAAAGATATAGAACTATTCTTGGATCTCTCATCTCCAAGTTTAATTTAAAAAATTAGAGTAGTTTCTTGACATAAGTTTAGTGTTGTGGAGGACAGGGGAGCTTGGGTGCGCAAACTTTCTGGTCCCCAAACGCAGTTGGAGCAAGAAGATTCTGAACAGGGCCCAAGTGGGCTTTCCATTATGTGTTAATGGTTCAAGATTACTCTGGATTTGTTGATAATAGAAAATAGCCTAAATGTTTAATATTGCGATTGCATTGTCGTTTTGCATTTAACATATTAGTCCTCTCTTATTGCCGTATGATGTATGCAAAGGAATAAAGTCTATTCCCTTTGTTAAAGCAGTGATTTAACTTAATTTTTAAGGGACTTTTAGTGGCAAATCTTTGTTTTATGTAATTTTTTCTTGCTTTAGTCAGTGCTCACTTTTTTTTTTGGCATTGTTGCTTCCACCTTTTTTGTTCCTCTAATGCTTCTAAAAGATGTTAAATCACATTATTGAAGTCGAAGGATTCCAACAAGACAGATTTGAACTGTGATCTTCATTATGAGAGGTTAATCCTAATGATATTTTTCTATTTGAGATAACACTATCTTAAAAATGTTAATCACAGGTTATTAAAAATTATCTTTATGTTAAATTTCATATGTGTAGTCATAAAAACTCTAAAAAAAGTTAAATAATTTTTTCTAATTATTTTTTTCAATAACATTTAAAAAAACGCTTTTCTAGAAACTAAATTGTAATCTCAATGTCGTGCTCAAGATATGTAAAACTAATATCACTGCTAGATATTCTTCTTTAGCGACTGATTAAACCTAAGTGACTCCCAGCAATAAATATGCAAACTAAGTAACCAAATGAGTAGGGAAACCAAGTTTTTTTTAGACTCAAATGGTGCAGTATGTTCTTTTGGGTCTCTTCAGGGATCAAAATTATTCATCAAAAGAGTGTTGTTAGGAGGACCCCTTGTCCTCCAAAGGTATCTTCTTTTACGTCAAAAGAGTTTTATATTTTTCCATTGGCTGATTAGTGATTATTATTATCGTTTTAATACATTACAGACATAGCCAGCTAGAGAGAGAGAGAGAGAGAGAGAGAGAAATAAAAGGAACAGAGGCTGCAGGTGACCGTTGTCTCCTTTCTCTCTTTTATTGGGTGGCTATTAGGAGCTCAGAAAGAATGAAAAGCTCATGTATGCCCTACTAAAGGAAAGAAAAAGTATGGGTTACGTGTGAGGCATCCTAAGCTTTTACAAGAGCCATCTTTTGATATAGAATTTATTCCACATCTGGCACTTGTAAAAAGGAGTAGCTATTCCCTTACTAAACTTTGAACTGTTCTCTTCTCGATGATGCTATTAGTAATGTGACAATATCATATCATATTTTCTGCTTAAAATAAAGAGCAGTTAGGGTAGATGAATACCTTGATTATCAAGGTTTTTTTTTGCCTGCATAAGGAAACTACGAGTGCCTTTTTTTTATATAGTTGCGTTTTTATAGTAATTACAACCATTATTAGGGTGAAAGGGTACCTAAGTTCAGCTTTTTCTTTCTTTCTTTTTGTGTGTGTGTGTGTGTGTGAATGCAGGGAAGACAGAAAAGGATGTGAATGCTGGTGCAATCTCTCTTTAATCTGTCATGCATACAAAATAAAAACAGGCAACTCACATGGTAGGTTCTCATATTTGTTCATGAATTAGTAACCAAAAGCAGTCATCTTTGGCTCACTCTATTGTTTGTTTTAAAGATCTTGATTAGACCATATAAGGGAGGAAATTAATAAAGGGAGCAGTTGGAATTGGATAAAACAACACATGAGGAAAGAATTTATGGCTTATTTTGTACTTGAATATGAATTGTTGCAAAAGCAAAGGTATTGCAGTGTACATGTCCATGTAGTTGGCCCGTGATAGAATCATACATGTATAGAATGACAAAGGAGGTTGATATCATGACTGTCTTCTCTATATACAAAATCCATAGTGGGTGATGGAAGAAATTGTGATGTGATTGGTGTGCATGGTGGGGTTAAGGAATGCCAACTATTTTGGAGGCTTTATAATGTCTTCTTGTTAGATTTTAAGGGACAAAGTACAGAGCCAATATCATGTGAATTGGTACAACTTGTTCAAAACAATAATGGGTTCTTGGCTCCTCTCATCTCCTCTTCATTCAAACAAACCAACTGGTTTTTTTTTTTTTTAAAAAAAAAAGAGAAACAATTATTTCCTACTCATTTGAGGGTTTCTCCTTGGTGCATATATCTTCATTAGAATTATTATTTGGTCAACTTCTCTCAACAACCCCAATTGTTTTGACTCCCTTTTGACTCCAAAAGCTCTTGCTTCATTCCCAAATTTCTATTTAGTTGATTTGGCAATTAGCTGTATAAGATCAAGAACAAGGAAGAGTTAAAGTGGTTGTTCTTTTAAAATAATTGATTTCCATTGAAATTTAAATATAGAGTGAAAAGAGGATGTAATGGAGCCAAAGAAAGAAGTGATGAGTTGATGGGAAAAGGCATCATATCTTTGTTAAAATTTCTAAGGAAAAAAAAAAAAATCAAGGATCCACCAAGTTGGTTTCTGATTGGTTGTGGGTGGTGGAGGGAAGGGGACATATGGTGCCCAAAGTCCATTGGCCCTTTATTTACTTTACTGGTATAAAGTTAATGTGTGAACAAATCCACTGGAAATGGCCCCTACAACTTCTCTCATATAATTTTGTATGGTGCATGTTCCAATCACAAGAGAGATTGGTGCTGTTTTAAGTGGGTCAGATTTTCTCATCCTAAATCTTGCCTGACAGGTTGCACCTTCATCTTGTTAGTTGGAAGCCATTTTCATGCATTCTAAAGATGGTGCATGGAGCTAACGCCCATCTTTCTTTTGGAAAAAACAAAAAGCCTAACGTTAAAAAATATACTTTTATTTTTCATAATTATATATATATTTTTTTAATTTTGATAATTTTATTCTAATTTTAAAATTTTATCATATTTATAATCAACGATAAAATTGCTTGAAATGATATTTGATTGATAGAGATCAATAATTAAGATTATATAGTGTACAATCAATAATTATAAATAAATACAAGTAACTTTTAAATTATATTAAAACTATTAAAATTAAAATATTTAAACACAATTAGAAAATAATTTTTTTAAAAGGGTAATTGTGAGTTTTACACCTCAATCATCCACCAAGAGTATCTCAGGTTGTTTGGAAGCATTCTCACTTCCTTCCTAAGTACAACTCAATTATCCCATACTAAAAAGTTAATCATTTTGGTAAGTTCTTGAGAGGTGGTTTGAATTTCTTGGATGTTATCAGATGATTTCTTGAAGTTTTATTTCTTGGTGACAATCAAAACATAGGATGATAAATGGAAATTCAAGTGTAAAAATAAAATCTTTTTCCTTGAAAGAAATACCAGCAACAGCAGCTGCTCCACAGTTGCACTAAAATGCTGCTACAACAAGTCCTCTTGAATGTATAATGAAGTAAAGTTCCCTTAAATGGTTATAATTAAACATTGACCAAAGATATAAAACAAAACACGTTCTTTTAGTGCCATTTTCTGTAAACCGTAAGTCAACTTGGGAAATGAAGCTAGGAAGGAACTAGATAGAACAAGATTTACCCAATTGAGAGAGACAATTGAACCTAATGTCACTGTCAAGTGCTACTCTTGTATTAAGGCTTTATTTGATTTTAAATGCTCTATTTTAATGGAAAAATATATTTTAGTATGTTTTCGTGGAATTTACTTTTTAGAGAGTTCGATATAAATGTGTTTAATAATTAAATTAACTTTTCAATAAATAATTTGTCTTCATTTATTTTGTGAGAAATAACTTATATATAGAAAATATTTTTTATATAAATTATTTTTAAAAAATTATTTTTTATGAAAATATTTTTTATTATTTAGTTACAATGTTAAAATAATTGTATGTGTTTATATATATATATATATATAAAAGTATTTTTACATTTTAATGGCTTTGTTTGGAATAATTCATTTGTTGAATTTTCATATAATCATGCTTAATTTTTTTTTGAAAATAATTTTTTTTAAAATTAAAAAAAAATAAATGCATTCATCCAAATAAGAGTGTGTTCCCCTAATTTTTAAATTTATTATTTTGTGGGTAAATATTAATATTTTATTTTATTTAAATTTTAGGAAATTATTTGAAATTTTTTCGGATTTTAGAAATCAGGTTCGATTTTTCGAAAATATAAAACTTTGATGATTTTTAAAAATTAATTTAAAGACCACGTGAAAAAACTAAAAATATATTTGGACTCTACGAATTTTTTTGAGTTTTCTAGAATTTTTTTCTGAATTTTTGGACCTCGTTTTTGGTCCCAAGGCAGAGTAAAAATTTAAAATTTTGTATCTTGAATCGGACCAGCAGAATCGAACCGGACCGGATAGGACTGATCGAATCGGACTGGCCTTTTCTTTTTCTTCTTCCTTCTCTTTCTCGTGCGCCCAACGTCTCCTTTCTCTCTCCCATTTTCTCTCTCCTCTCACCTACCATCGCTGCGCCGCCGCCACCCCAGCCCTCCCCACTCGTCAGCGCGCCTCCCGAGTCCCTTCTTGCCGCCGGCCGACACCCCAGGCGGCCAGAAATGACGTGTGAATTTCCCCTTGAGTGCGCGCATCGCTTCACCTTCTCGGCCAAAATTCGGCCGATCCGGCCGTCGATCGGACCGGGTCTTGTGTCAAACCTCATCTACACCTCAAGAGCTTTCCATAGACACTAAGAACACCAAAATCCATCAAGCGGGTTGCCCAATTTTTGTCTGGAAAGTTTTAACTCATTTCGACTTTTGGGCTAGATTTCTCACAAACCATGAACCCCACGAGAAAATCGAGAGTACAGGAGCGCTCCACTCGTCGAGAGCTTCACGGCAATATAAATTTCAAATTTTTGACACTATTTTTCTGTGGATCCTACAAAACTTCATAGTATTTTTCTAAGCACTAAATGAGCTTAAAAAATTTCATAAAAATTATATACTAACCCCCGTGTTGTGAGCTTCATGTAGGTACATTCAATTCACGGAAATTCAACGGTTGCCCAGGTTTGTAAATATTGAGCTAGACAGATAGGCTACCGAAAAAGTCTTAGAATTGGGTCGAGATTTTAGCTACCCCACCATTGTCAGACGTCCCGAGTGCGTTCCTGGGGTCGAACTTAGCATAGGTAAACCCAAACCTTACTTTTTCTTAATTATTTAGTGCTTGAATTGGATTAAAAATCCATAAAATATTCTTTGTAGCTTAGAAAATTATAATTCCTTTTGTATTAGTTTAGAAATATTGCTAAGGACCGCGGGGCAAAGTTTTAGAATTTTTAGAGCTTATTTGGGTAGTTTTTGCAAAAGGGTCAATTATAAGGACTAAACTGTAATTTTACCTATTGTGATTTATGACTGTTTGGATGAGCCCAGGAGGGGCTGTGTGATGTGATTGAGTTGTGGGTGTGTGGTTTGTGGATATAGAAGTGCGTTTTAAGCCCTTTTACTGGTTGGGTAGGTCCTAGGTATAAGGGAGACTCTGCCGGATTTTCGGCACGCCTTAGGACATCTTTGGTCTTTTCTCAGTTTGTATTGAGTAAAATATATTAAACAATTATAATAAAATTGTCAGGTGAGCCGAGACAGCCTTCCTCCTCCGCCCAGCCGCCACAGTGACTTCGGTTAAGTCTGTGAGTAAAATATTAATTTTAACTGTAATTTCGATATTATTATATGTTTAAGCATGCCCATGCATTACTTATAAATATATATCTATGTAGCTAAATCCTAGACATCATTAATATTGCATTTTTAAATTGATGAAGTGTTATGGATGTTGTTTGTGGTAATTTGGAGCAGTGTGTGTGCGTTGGCGTGCGTGTGATATGGTATTGTATATGGACAGGACGGGTAGACACGACTTGAGAGACACTCGTTGGAACCCCGTATTTGGTTTATTAAGTGAAAGTCCAGCTTGAGAGACACTCGCTAGCAGAGGTTGGATTAAGAGGGCTGTATAGGGGATCAGCTCCCATATATATATTGTTTGACAGTGTTGGGTATGTGAGTGTTCCAAATTGCCTTTTTGATGTGATTTGTATGAAATTTATGATGATGTTGCATTTCACTCCACGGGGTACATTAGATTTAGATAGCTATAGAGATTATGGTTAAAATTGATATTTTACTCTCTGAGTCGAACGCTCACTCCTGTTCACCTTATTTTTCCAGGATACAGGAGATTTCTTGTTGAGTTCTAACCTGCCTCTCTCTCCCTCGCAGGTCGTCTATTAATGTTTGTAATGTTTGTATAATTCTGTTAACTCCTAGAATTTTGCATGTGTTAGAAATATTTATTTGATTTGGGTCTGTAATATGTTTGCCATATTGGACCTGTAAACTTATTAAATGCATGTATGTTGGACTGGATGAGGGAGCCGAGCTCCCATTTATTTTTATGACATCATGATTATATGGAGGGTGAGTTGAGCTCCCCGGATGATTATATATTGTGTTTACAGGTCGGGTGAGTCAAAAACTCCCCGTTAAATGGTCCATTTTATGGCCAGACTCTATTCGGTTGAATTCTTGAAATTGAGCCCAAATGGGCCTTAGAGTTGGGTTGCGGAATAGTTAGGCTTACTACGGGCATCGGGGGCTTTAGGCTAGCTCAGGTTCTAATGTCGGTCCGGCCCATAGGTTGGGTCGTGACAAATGTGGTATCAGAGCTTAGGCTCCAGATTCATAGGGAATATTTGTCTAAAGTGTTGGGAAGAGTCTAATAGGAGTCACATGCGGAAAATAGGGTCCACATTCGTCTTGCATTGTCATCTTTGCTTCTAGTTCTACTTTATATAATTGTGTGTAAATATGAGTTTATTGAGCTGTGTAACATGCCATTTTGAATTTTGTGGGCTAATGTAGCTGAATTTCAGGAAAATACGTAAAAGCAGAAGAACTGCCACTGCACCAGAACCAGATGTGCTTGACGAGGTGTTGGCATAGGATGAGGCGCCTCCCCCGAGGAGGTGGGTTAGGAGGCCTAGAGCTGCTCAAGTAGAAGAGCAGCTGCCATCAGTTCAGGATCAGTCTTTTATGGCTCAGGGTCCCATGGATCCAATAGCAGCTACCTTAGCCGGATTGCAGAGAACCATCGATATGATGGCATAGTATATGGTCCACCCTCTCCAACAGCAGCAGTCTACTGCACCAAGAGGAGAACCTTATAAACAAATAATTAATTTCAAGAAGTTGGTACCTGGTACTTATGATGTGTCAGACGATACCTATCGGTTTTTGGATTCCTGGAAACAGGCAGGGATAGAGTTGCAATTGACTGATAGGAGGCTCATTGAGTGTGTGCAGCATGTATTGGTGTAACGCCCTCACTTTACGTAGTCTATACATTCGACTACTCCGGTGATCTAATGTCGGTCCGGACAAGTCAAGATGTCTGAAACTACACTTCGGTGATAATAAACAGGCATAAAATGATGAAATAAATAATAAAAAAATACAAGAAAAATTAAGGAAAAATAAAAGAGAGGAAATGAAACTAAGTTAAACGAGCTGGCACCATAGCGATGGGTGACCGCACCGGGAAGTTACGATGAAGACAATTGCCGACCCCAGGACCACGGAAAACCCTCGAAAGTAATTTTTGGGACATAATTAAAGGCCTATAGAGGTGTAATTGATATTAGAAATGTCAAAGAAAAATTAATAAATTAGTACAAATAAAAACAAAAAAATTGAGAAACCGATAAAATCGGTGTTACCGACAAATCGAGAATACAAACTGAATAGGGGCATTTTGGTCATTTGACCCTTAGAGTTGACTTTTGACCTAAGTGTCCATTAAAAATAAGTGGTATTGAATTTTAAAAATCCCATGAAAAAGGAAATTAAATGTAAAATACAATTTATGAAAAGTGAGGGGTAAAGATTAGGATAATTAAAAGTTTAATATCTTAATATTTAATCAAGTTGGTGAACATTAAGTGGCACTATATAAAGCACCTAAGGACACCTAAGTGGGCAGAATTTCCCACTGACAAACCCATCTTCTTCACTTCCATTCTCCATAGCCGAATTGAATTCCCAAAAGCCTCCATTGAAGCTTTCACGTCTAAGCTTTGATTGTCCATCTCCATGCCACGATCTTCACAAGTTGTCTTCATTAAACTTTATCCTCATACCTTGGGCAGTATATTGGGAGCAAAAAGAAGGAGTTTTGTTAAGGTTTGAGCAAGCTCCAAAAAGAGGTAAGTGTCCAATTCACTTCCTTTCTTAGGTAAAGTTTATGTTTAGCTTGAGATGAGTATTTTGGGTGAAGAAATTTGAAGAAATGGTTGAGTTATGGAACTGTCCATTTTTGGCAGCCATGAGAGTCAAAGGTGTTGAGTTTTTCTTATACTAAATTGATGGGTAATGAGGTTAATTAAAGTGCTTAAATGTATAAGAGCTTGATTACCATGTGTATGTGTGAATTGTGCATTAAAAGTGAGGTTAGGAAGTCAATATGGGAGATTGAAGTATATGTCTAAATTGGGCAACCTTGTGATGCATGGTAGAGTGTTTAAATTCATGAAATAGTTTAGTGAATTATGGTACCAAGGATGGCAGAATGTATATGTAAATATTAGTGGGAAATTAGATGTGTTAATGGGAGGTATTCATGTGTAGGTATTGTTGAAATTGAACTTTAAAATTCTGAGTTGTAATTGATGTATTGTGAATTATTATATTCTGCCCAAGTTGACCTAAATGTGATGTGTTGAGTGGTTATGGTGTAGTACCAATTCAGAATTTGGTAGAAAAGTGGACTTATAACAAGGTTAATGTGTATGTGGATTGGTGTTTGAGAGACATGTAAAAGGGTAGTATGTGTTTTAGGCTATAAGTGGACGTGTGTGACTCCAATTGGTATGAGGCCAATTGGAGGTAAAACTAGGCACAAAATGTGCCAACTTTTATGTTGGAAGCCTACCTAAATTCTGTCAAAAAAATGACATGAAGATTGACCAAATTCGGATTGGTGACTTTGTAAACCTGAAAATTGACCATTTGAATAGCAGTCAGTATTTTGGCCATAACTCACTTAAAACAGGTCCAAATGATTTGAAATTTATACCATGGAAAGTTTAGACATAGAGCTACAACTCTTATGAAGACACCAAAGCCCAGAAATGACCAGAACTAAGTCAAAATGCTTGCACAATTTGGGTTACAAAAACTAGCTGAATTGACTTTGACCTAAAAATGACCTAAACTTTGCAATATAAGTGCAACTTGACCAGCAATAGTAAAATGACCATAACTTGGTCCATAGAACTCCAAATGACGTCAAATCAGTCCCAAAATTTCAATAAGACATAGATCTACAATATTGGTAATTTGACCAAAACCCAAAAATCAAGGGAACTAGGTCAATTAAGTTGATTAAGTTGACACACTAAATCTAGATTTGGCACATTTGACCATAAAATTCAGAAAATTCAAATAAGCATATCTCCCACCAGAAGTGTCCAATTTAAATGAGTCATACCAATCTGAAAAGCTAAGAAAGAGACCTAAAACTTTGTTTTACACAACTTCCTTAAATTATAAATGTCTATGGTCAGAATTTAAGGTCAAGCCATTGACCTAATTGAGGACCATGCCAATATAGGACCTTTGAGTCCAAGTTAACAATTTGTCTATAAAGAATTCTATAAGACTTGAAATGTCACACCTTACCCCTCTGTAAGGCATAACATGTTCCCGTAGAATACCTAATGAACTACCGAACTTCACCTACCGATAACTCATTAAGTACCCTACAAGGGATTTTAAAACAATTTTCTTATTTTTGATAAGTGGTGAGCATTTCTAATAAGTATTTAAAATATGTAATTAAGTTGAAAGCTAGTTGAAAATTTTGGCCCATTTTATTTTTTCGCAAATTTTATAAAAATTTTGACAGAGTTCTGTCTGTATTTTGAGAAAACAGTTCTTCAAATACCTGTAAAAAGCACTTCTAAAAATTTTTCTCAACCACTACTTCGATTTCACAACCAAACTCAATCAATTTCACAATCATTTCAATAAATTTCTCAAGTTAAAAATTCAATAATCCTCAGCATACTAGCAATACATTTTATTTAAATTAAATAAAATAGTTCCACTCATATTTCATTAAAGATAAAACAATTTATACACATCCTTACAAATTTATATCAAAAGAAACACAAACTAAACTTTATTACAAACTTCATACAAATTTTTGTACAAGTTGCTCAAGACCCATTTGCAAGTCCATACATTTATATGCAATACATACATGAAAAGAAATATATACAATTAGGGTATAAATTATACCCGATGACTTTAGGCTGATAGCTCTTCACACCTCAGCAACTCAGTCTGCTGCTCCTCTAGTCTCTGTATCTGCGACAGCAATAGAAGCCATCGCTGAGTACTAGGACTCAGTGGTGCACAACATACTAAAATAATCTTTATGCAGAATATAATCACATTTATTCAAAAATTTGACTAAACATAAGCATTAAACACAAAACGTGAATTATGAAATTTTAATGCAAACCAAGTTCATTTCGAAGTATCAAAATACATTTCATAAAACCCACAGTTAGATCATGCCATTCGAAACAAATAGAATCTCAATAACCAGAGGCTAAAGAGAAATCACATCACAAGGCTAGCTAGCTCAAATATATGGATATCCATTCACATCCTCTTCTACTGGCACACCTCAACACTTCTCCAGAGAAGGAATCAAAATTCGAAACTAATTACCTTCACTAGTCGTGCTAGTGAGGTGTTCAAATATATGGTCATGACACTGTGGTTTCAAAACTTATCTTAACAATTTACTAAACATTGTCATTTCAATATATATAACAACTTTCAACAATTTAAATCAAAACATCATAAGAATGCCATAATTCAATATTTCACATTATTCAAAACAGTATGCAAAAGATGATTATAAAAAGTATACGTTGTGCACAAACCTCAAGCGAGTCGCCTCTTGGCCTTGACTCGGTTCCTCGGGTTTTTTCCCGGTATTCTTTTCAACTGAAACACACAATTTTACAATGTTTCAGTACTAGAACTTAACATAAATCCCAAAATAATTTAACTTCACATTTACCTAGTTCTAACGTGTTAAATTCGACGTTCTCGAAATTTTTGTGTTTTTGGTTACTATTCACTACACTATTCAAGTCAAATAGTTGACTTTCTAAGGCTTAATAGGTATGGGAACTCCAACTTCACCCACATACCACATTTTGGTCACTAAACTTGTTGGTTTTGGTTGTTTACTCAAATCCTAAGTCTTTTAGGCAAATTTGGTAAATTTCAGTTTTGGAGTCCTAAGTTGCACTGTTCCATTGGTCACTTTATTGTTGGAATTTGGCAAAACTTTCTTCATAGAAAATGTTCCCCATTGTCTTAAGTTTATTCTCCTTTTTGAATCACCCCAATTGGAGTTTTGTAGCTCAAGTTATAGCCAAAATACAGTTACTGTTCACGTGCACTGTTCATGCTGCAATTTTGGTTCTAGCAGATTTTTGATCCAACTTCGTTCAATAATTTGATCAAGTTAAGTCCGTAATTTGGTCTAATTTCCTTCATACGAAATGTTCTACTATGTCTTAGGTTTCCATCGGTTCAAGATTCACCTAAATCGGAGTTTTCTAGAGAGAGTTATAGCCATTGAAACTTTACTGTTCAAATGGCAATCCTGCAGTTTTGCAGGTTCAGTAACTCAACTTTGCTCAATAATTTGATTAGGTTAATGGCATAATTTGGGTTGGTGTTCTTCATGAAAGTTTTAGATCTATATCTTATCTAATTACTGGTAAAATTTCAGGTCATTTTGACCTTCCTAGCTCGAGTTATGACCAAATGAACAATTACTGTTCATTTGGTCAGTTTGTGCAGTGGCAGACTGCTCTTAACCAACTTTGGTCAATTGGTTCACTAGGTTTTGGTCAGTTTTTGGGCATGGTTCCTTAATGAAAATTGTGTCATTTTATGTCTATTTTCATCCCCAATTGGTGGCATATCATTTGGACTTGTAAAATTTCCGTTTTGGTCCTTCAAAGTTGGCTTGGTCATGCTGCCAGCAGCATGACCATTTACCCTACGAATTTGACTTCCATTCTAACAATTCCCACACATCTCCTTTGGTCATTATTGACCATTTTTCTCTTCACAATAGGTCAAAGTCATCATTTATGCATTTCTCCAAAATTTGCCTCAAAACCCTAGGCCTCCAAACCCTAATCTCACTACTTAATTACCATTAGTAATTTCAAAGTTCCCTACTATAATCCTTCAACTAAAGGAGGTCCATAACTCATTCAAACCCATTAAATTCATGCACATCATGGCCCCCTTCAAGCTGGCCGAAAATTCAATAATGGTCCCTCCCCCATATTTTCATTTCATTTCATTAATTCTAAGCTCATTTCAACCATCCCATATGCATTTAAAATGGAAAAATGACAAATTAACAAACTAACCTCAACTTAAACACCAATCTTCAATTGTTCTCTTTCTTTCTTCTTTCTTTCTTGTTCTTAAGTTGAGATTGCAAGGTCTAGTGAGGTTTTTAGGGGAGTTATGTAAATTGGGTGAAGGAATTTAAGCTTAGATGAAGGATTTTCATGGGAGTTTATGGAGGAAGATGGGGCGGCAACCAAGGGAGAAGAAGAAGTGATTTTTGTTTTTTTTTTTTTCTCTTTTATTTTCTTTATTTATTTTAGTTATGGAAGACCACAAAAAACCTAATTAATTAATTTATTAATTATACCTTTTATGGCATCATGCATGATGTCATGCATGATGTCATCACCCTTTTTACTTTTTCATTTTTCTCTTTTTTTTTCTATTTTTTATTAGTTCTTTAATTTAATTCTCGATTCTGAAATTTTCTTTTCTCCGATTTTATTTGACAGTTAGGTCAGGAGTCAGCTCTCGGGGTCAATTGACCAAATTGCCCCTCGCCGGTTCATTCCGGTTTGCAAATAATTTCATACTTCTTCCGGCTCCCTGACCTAATTATTTGACTGGCTTAACAGTTCTTTTTCGTGATTTTCTCTTTTCCACTGTGTTCATAAGGGTCCTAAGGACCGCAGCGTCACTTTTTACGGTTCGAAATTCGAGTTTAAAATGACTTCGCAGTCGTTCCCGAGAAGGTCACCCATCGCTGTGACTCTCAGCTCGTTTAACTTCTTATGTTCTGTTTTTCTTATTTATACTTAACTACTTGAACATTACTAATAATTTGTGTTTATGGTTTATCTAATTGTCTTAAGTATGGTTTTAATCCCCTTAATTTTCCGGACCGACACCAGTCACCGGAGCAGTGAAATATACCAGGCTATACAAATAGGGGTGTTACATGAAAAATAGTAAGCAAAATTTTTGGTTGTCCCTAAGATATAGGGCAACAATACTTATGAAGAATGCTATACCTCAACGTGATTACAAACAGTCCAAATAAATAAGTAAAGTCAGAACCGAAAATGCCTAAAAAGGAAACTAAAATTTAGATTTGACCTAGTTATGGTTAATTGACCATAACTTGAGCTATACAACTCCAAATGGAGTGATTCAAAAAGGAAATTAAAGAAGAAACAATGAGAAACAATTTAATGAAGAGAAATCTGCTAAATTTACACTGTAGCTTGGTCCAATAGACAGTAAACATTAGCCATGAAATCTGAATAATTACAATAAAATGCAATAAGCTTTGAAATGAAATTGCCAACATATGTCAACATATGAGGAATGAAAAATGGAACATATTAGTGACATTAAAACTAATTCACCTAGTGTGCATTAAAGGTCAACATTATAGGTTGACTAATGAAAGGAATAGTATTAATAAAATTTAATTATTGAACCTTATTATTAGAAACAATTTAAATGAGTATTGAAACACTTTAAATTGTGTGTTTCAGTTAGAAAAGACACTGGGAAGGGAAAAGACCCACTGAGTTAAGGCCAAGAGATGACTCATCAGAGGTTTGTGCACAACTAGTTTTTAATTGATTTTATTCTGAATATTTCATATGATTAAATGACGTTATTTTCCTTATACATTATGTTTAGTAAGTATTGGATTTAATTCAATGATTATTGAAATTGTTATAGTATGTATGAATTTAGCTTTGTGAAATGGTATTTTAACAAGTATTAAGCATTGTTGTAGATTGAATAAATTATGTTTTGGAAAATTGTGATAGAATATGTTTTGAATTGTGGTGGGCAATTTGCATGGAAAAATACAAATTTATGTTTTGAATTGTGATAAGCATAAAAATTATTGGATATTGGAATTGACTTTGAATTGAATTGTATTGTGATTTATGCTCACAAAAAGGACAAAAAGATTGATGATATTGTTTTATATCTCACTATAGATGCTTGACTAGGTTATTACCCGCCTCTCTCATTTGTTGAGGAGACAATGGAGTTAGCTTTGTTTTGATTACCATGGTACGTGCACATGCTTAGATTTTCCTCTTATTAGAGGTTAGATCTAAGTTTTTTTTTGTTATGGCCCTTTCGGAAGTTTCATTATTGTGATGTGTACTATGCACGATGATTCAACCTCCCCGACCATAGGGAGTTAGAATCTGATTCGACCTCCCCGACCATAGGGAGTTAGAATTACCCCGAAGATGGCCCTTTCGGATTAGTCTTGCATAGTTAGTAAGATAAAGAATAGTTTTTAAATAGTAAAGAATTTCAATTTCAAATGGGATTTATGCATAATTGATTTTGTTGGAATTAATCTTTATTTTCATAATTGCTGGAATTATTTAAATGTCCAGTTGTGATTTGATAAATTGAATTTCTTGCTCAAAGTCATTTTAACTAATGATTTATATTATTGGCAACGAAGATTTTGACTTTTGAAATTTTATTGAATTTCGAGACTTTCAAATTAATTGTTATAATTTTGTCAATGTATATTGTACTATGTTTTAAATTATAGTTGTGCACCACTGAGTTCACCACTCAGCGATAGCTTTGTATGCTGTCGCAGGTGAAAAGAGCATAGAGCAGTTGAGTAAGCTTCTTTGAAGACACATTCAGATCAGCTCCAGGTATATCATAGGTATACCTATGTACATAGGTTTTGATGTATGCATGTAATAATATGTATATAAATTATTTGAGCAGTTGTATAAAAACTCTTGTAAAATATTTTGGTATGTAATTAAGTGTAAATTATTATAATGTAAATTTGAGATTTCATTTACCTGTATAGTTTTGTAATATTAATTTTTGAGTATTGTAATCAATGAAATGTTTCTTTTATGATGAGGTTGGTTTGAAAATGAATTAATTTGATTATTGAGAATTGAATTGTGAGATGAAATGGAGTTTATTGGGGTTGTATTTGAGAAATCATATTGGGAGTGTTTTCCTTTTCAGGTTTGAAGAACTGTTTTCTCAAAATACAGTCGGCACTCTGCCGAAATTTTGAAAAATTTTTATAACACCAGATTTTAATCGATGATTTAAATTTCATGAGAATTATTTTAAAATCCCTTATAGCATATTTAATGGGTTATCAGTAGGCGAAGTACTGTAATTCATTAGGTGTACTACGGGATCATGTTACATCTTACGGAGGGGTAGGGTGTGACAATTGGGGCCAGTGCCAAGACAGTGGATGACCGACTACGTACTACCTCATATTGAGGGTTTATCTTGGACTTAGTTTGTGGAACTGTTTATCAACAGGTTTGTGCCAGAAAGCTTTAGAGATCAAAAGCAATGGGCCTTTGAGGCCTTAAGGTAGAATGGCAGGTCTGTAGATGAATATGCTACAGAATTTCTAGAACTGAGCAGGTATGGCCCTGCAGTAGTGGCTACAGAAAGTATAAAGGTAAAAAGGTTCCTAAAGGGGTTGGACAAAAGGTATGCAAACCTGGCCATGATGTTTGATCAGTCTTTTGATATGGCAGTTGATCGAGCCCGACAGATTGAGATTAGCTACACAGGAGATAACAGTGGAAGGGCAAAGAGGAATAGAGCAGAAAGTTCTTCAGGTGTTCCCTACACGGGTACCACGGATAGTGGCAGCCAAGGTCACTACAGAGAATGAGATAGAAGCAACAAGAAGGGTGGTTTTAAACACAAATCTCGAGAATTCAAACCAGGGTACGGATCCAGCAGTGGTCACAGTTTGGGTTATAGCAGTTCTGGGTCTGGTTCAGGATCCTCCTTTGCACCTTGTGCACAGTATGGAAGAGGACATTTAGGACCTTGTATGATGGGTTCAGGAGTATATTTCCAATGTGGCTAGTCAGGTCACTTTGCTAGAAAATGTCCAATGTTCAGTGAGCCACAAATGGGATCATAGGGTTCTATTGTAAATGTTCCTCGTCAGTTGTATCATGGTGCTTCCAGCATAGCAGGTAGTCAATTCAGTGGCCAACAGGGCCAAGGACAAGGAGGACGTGGATTTAGAGGTAGATCAGGAGGTAAAAGTCAATATCAGGGTTCTGCAACGCAGGGTAGGGGTCAAGCTCTGGTTTTCACCTTGACCCACTAGGATGCTTAGGCTTCCAATGCAGTTGTGGCAGGTATTCTTCTAGTCTGTTCCTATGAGGCTCGTGTTTTGATAGATCCGGGTGCTACGCACTCATTGGTCTCCCCAGTGTTTGCCATGAGATTGGGTAGAAACCTTGCAACTTTAGAATGCCCTTTGTCTATAGCTACCCCGCTTAATGACAACATAGACGTAGACATGGTTTTTTCGAGTAGCCCAGTAGTAGTGGATGGAAGAATCCTCCCAGCAGACTTGGTTCCTCTACCAGTAATGGATTTTGACATAATTTTGGGAATGGATTGGTTGACAACTCATTATGCCACTTTAGACTGCAGGAATAAAAAGGTGTATTTCCACATACCTGTTGTGGAAGAGCTTAGCTTTGATGGTGACAGGAGCGTGGCTCCATATAATTTAGTGTCAGCAATTAGTGCTAGAAAAATGTTGAGGCATGGATGTCAAGGGTATTTGACATTGGTGAGAGATACATCTGTAGAAGGTGTCAACATGAAAAATGTTCCTGTTGTTAGAGAATTCATGGATGTCTTCCCTCTTCCAGGGTTGCCACCAGAAAAGGAAATAGAGTTCTGCATTGATGTTGTGTCGGGTACAAACCCCATATCAATGCCACCTTACAGGATGGCACCAGCAGAATTGAAAGAGCTAAAGGAGCAACTACAGGAGCTTTTGGACAAGGGTTTCATACGTCCGAGCACTTCACCCTGGGGCACTCCTGTTCTATTTGTAAGAAAGAAAGATGGGTCATTGAGGTTGTGTGTTGATTATAGACAGCTGAATAAGGTGACTGTGAAGAATAAGTATCCACTTCCTCGAAACGATGATCTATTTGATTAGCTCCAAGGGGCTAGATTCTTTTCCAAGATAGACCTACGATCAGGCTACCATCAGTTGAGGATCAGGAATGAGGATGTGTCCAAGACAGCATTCAGGACAAGATATGGTCATTATGAGTTCTTTATGATGTCTTTTGGACTCACTAATGCACCAGCGGCCTTCATGGACTTGATGAACAGGGTGTTCAGGCTATTCCTGGACCGTTTTGTCATCGTATTCATAGATGACATTTTGGTATACTCTCGGACCAAGGAAGAACACGTGTGGCATTTGAGGATGGTGTTGCAGACTTTGAGAGAGCACCAGCTATATGCCAAATTTTCAAAATATGAATTTTGGCTAGAAAGCATCTCATTCTTGGGACACATGATTTCTAGTGAAGGCATTCAAGTGGATCCCAAGAAAATTAAGGCTATAACTGATTGGCTTAGGCCTACAACAGTCACTGAGGTGCGAAGTTTTCTGAGCCTAGCTGGCTACTACAGGCATTTTGTGCAGGATTTTTCCAGGATAGCATCTCCCCTAACTAAGTTAACTCGGAAGAATGTTCCATTCATTTGGACAGATGATTGTGAGGAGAGTTTCCAGAAGCTTAAGGAGTGTCCAACCACCGCCCCTGTGTTGACATTACCGATGAGTGGTGAAGGATATACCATGTACTGTGATGCCTCCAGAGTTGGCTTAGGGTGTGTTTTGATGCAGAATAGAAAAGTAATGGCTTATGCTTCAAGGCACCTAAAGAGGAAATGGCGACTGTGGTCTTTGTACTACCCCACCCATGATTTGGAAATGGTGACTGTAGTCTTTGTACTAAAGATTTGGAGACACTACCTGCATGGTGAAGTGTGCAAGATCTACACCGATCACAAGAGTTTGAAGTACATCTTCCAACAGAGGTATTTAAATTTGAGACAGAGGAGATGGATGGAGCTTCTGAAGGACTATGATTGTACCATCCAGTACCACCCTGGGAAGGCCAATGTAGTAGCAGATGCTTTGAGCAGAAAATCTTCTGGCAGCTTGGCGCACATATCAGCGGAGAAGAGAACGTTGATTCAGGAAGTACATGAGTTGATGGATCAAGGTCTGATCTTAGATCTTTTAGATGAGGAGGTATTGTTGGCCCATTTTTCAGTGAGACCAGACCTGCGAGATAGAGTCAGAGTTTCCCAGCACAGAGACCAATAATTGATGAAGATCATAGAAAGAGTACAGCAGGGTGAAGGTGGTGAGTTTGGATTTGCCAATGATAGCGCCCTTATGCAAGGTTCCAGGATATGTGTACCCGACGTGGACAATCTCAGAAATGAAATTATGCGAGAGGCACACTGTACACTGTACAATGTCCACCCAGGCTCCACCAAGATGTACCATGATGTGAAAGATAGCTATTGGTGGAATGGCATGAAGAGAGACATAGCAGACTTTGTATCCAAGTGCTTGACTTGTCAGAAGGTGAAGTTTGAACACCAGAGGCCTTCAGGGAAGCTGCAAGAGCTCCCTATCCCAGAATGGAAGTGGGAAATGATTACTATGAATTTTGTGACTGGGTTGCCTCGTACCACGCGGGGATATGATTCGATATGAGTAATTGTAGACCGTTTAACTAAATCAGCTCATTTCTTGCCTGTGAAGACCACATATTCTATTGCATAGTACGCCCGGCTCTATATTTGAGAAATAGTTATATTGCATGGAATTCCTGCTTCCATAATATCTGACAGAGGGCCCTAGTTCACTTCTCGATTTTGGAGGAAGTTACAGGAGGCACTTGGTACTCAGTTGAACTTTAGTACCGCTTTTCACCCTCAGACAGATGGGTAGTCCGAAAGGACAATCCAAACACTGGAAGACATGCTTCGCATATGTGTTTTAGATTTTGGAGGTCAATAGGATGATCAGCTACCCTTGGTGGAGTTTGCCTACAACAACAGTTATCATTCTAGCATAGGGATGGTACCCCATGAGGCATTATATGTTAGAAAGTGTAGGTCTCCTCTGTGTTGGATGGAAATGGGAGAAGCGACGGTGCATGATATAGACCTAGTGCAGTACACTTCAGAGAAGGTTCCTTTAATCAGGGAATGATTGAAAACAGCTTTCAGTAGGCAGAAGAGTTATGCAGATCCCAGACGGAGGGATGTAGAGTTTGCAGTAGGCGATTACGTGTTCCTGAAGGTTTCTCCGATGAAGGGAGTCATGAGATTTAAAAGAAGAGCAAGTTGACACCTCGATATATTGAACCTTTTGAGGTTACTGATAGAGTTGGAGCAGTTGCCTATCGGTTGGAGTTCCCACCCAACCTTTCTCATATTCGTCCTGTATTTCACATCTCCATGCTCAGGAAATACATTTCCGATCCTTCTCATGTGCTACATCCGGATATAGTAAAGCTGAATGAAGACTTGACGTTTGAGGAGCAACCTGTAGCCATAGTGGACTTCCAAGTGAGGCAGCTAAGATCAAAACAAATCCCTATAGTTAAGGTTTTGTGGAGGAGCCGATCTGTGGAAGAGCGCACCTGGGAGTCAGAGCGGGACATGCGTAGCAAGTACCCTTATCTATTCAATGTGTAATTCTGTACTTTATTCTACCTTGTGTAAAATTCGAGGACGAATTTTCTGTAAGGGGGGAAGAATGTAACACCCCTAATTTTTAAATTTATTATTTTATGGATAAATATTAATATTTTATTTTATTTAAATTTTAGAAAATTATTTAAAATTTTTCAGATTTTAGAAATCGGGTTCGATTTTTGAAAAATATAAAACTTTGATGATTTTTAAAAATTAATTTAAAGACCACGTGAAAAAACTAAAAATATATTTGGACTCTTTGAATTTTTCTGAGTTTTCTAAAATTTTTTTTGGAATTTTTGGACCTCATTTTCGATCATAAGGAAGAGTAAAAATTCAAAATTTTGTATCCTAAATCGAACAGGCCGAATCGAACCGGACCAGATCTGACCGATCGATCTGACCGGTCTTTTCTTTTTCTTTTTCCTTCTCTCTTGCGTGCGCTCGACATCTCCTCTCTCTCTCTCTCTCCCGTTTTCTCTCTCCTCTCACCTCCCTTCACCGCGCTGCTGCCACCCCAGCCCTCCCCACTCACCGGCGCGCCACCCCAGTCCCTTCTCGCCGCCGGTCGACACTCTAGGCGGTCGAAAACGACACGCGAAGTTCCCCCTGTGCGCTCGCATCGCTTTGCCTTCGTGGCCAAAATTCGGCCGATCCGGCAGTCGATTGTACCGGGTCTTGTGTCAAACCTCATCTACACCTCGAGAGCTTTCCATAGACACTAAGAACACTAAAATCCATTGAGTGATTTGCCCAATTTTTGTCTGGAAAATTTTAGCCCATTTCGACTTTTGGGCTAGATTTCTCGTAAACCATGAACCCACAAGAAAACCGAGAGTACTAGAGCGCTCCACTCGTCGAGAGCTTCGTGGCAATATAAATTTCAAAATTTTTTGACACCATTTTTCGGTGGGTCCCATGAAACTTCGTAGTATTTTTCCGAGCACTAAATGAGCTTAGAAAATTTCGTAAAAATTACATACTAACCCCCGTATTGTGGGCTTCGTGTAGGTACCTTCAATTCTAGGAAATTCAACGGTTGCCCGGGTTTGTAAATATCGGGTCAGACAGACAGGCTACTGAAAAAGTCTTAGAATTGGGTCGAGATTTTGGCTACCCTACCATTGTCAAACGTCCCGAGCGCGTTCCCGGGGTCGAAATCGGCATAGGTAAACCCGAACCTTACTTTTTCTTAATTATTTAGTGCTTGAATTGGATTAAAAATCCATAAAATATTCGTGGTAGCTTAGAAAATTATAATTCCTTTTGTATTAGTTTAGTAATATTGCTAAGGACCGCGAGGCAAAGTTTTAGAATTTTTAGAGCTTATTTAGATAGTTTTGCAAAAGGATCAATTATAAGGACTAAATTGTAACTTTACCTATTGTGATTGATGACTGTTTGGATGGGCCCAGGAGGGGTTGTGTGGTGTGATTGAGTTGTGGGTGTGTGGTTTATGGATATAGAAGTGTGTTTTAAGCCCTTTTGCAGGTTGGGTAGGTCCCAGGTATAGGGGAGACTCTGCCAGATTTTCGGCACGTCTTAGGACATCTTTGGTCTTTTCTTAGTTTGTATTGAGTAAAATGTATGAAATAATTGTAATAAAATTGTCAGGTGATCCGGGACAGCCTTCCTCCTCCACCCAGCCGCCACAGTGACTTCGGTTAAGTTTGTGAGTAAAATATTAATTTTAATTGTAATTTCGACATTATTATATGTTTAAGCATGTACATGCATCACTTATAAATATGTATCTATGCAGTTAAATCCTAGGCATTATTTATATTGCATTTTTAAATTGATGAAGTATTATGGATGTTGTTTGTGATAATTTGGAGCAGTGTATGTGCATTGGCGTGCGTGATATGATATTGGATATGGACAGAACGGGTAAACACGGCTAGAGAGACACTCGCTGGGACCCGATCTTGCGGGGTAGACACGGCTTGAGAGACACTCGCTAGGACCCCGTATTTGATTTATTAAGCGAAAGTCTGGCTTAAGAGACACTCGCTTGCAGAGGTTGGATTAAGAGGGCTGTATAGGAGATCAGCTCCCATATATGTATTGTTTGACAGTGTTGGGTGTGTGAGTGCTCCAAATTGCCTTTTTAATGTGATTTGTATAAAATTTATGACGATGTTGCATTTCACTCCACAGGGTGCATTAGCTTTAGATAGCTATAGAGATTATGGTTAAAATTGATATTTTACTTTTTGAGTCGAACGCTCACTCCTGTTCACCTTATTTTTCCAGGATACAGGAGATTTCTTGTTGAGTTCTAACCTGTCTCTCTCTCCCTCGCAGGTCGTCTATTAATGTCTGTAATATTTGTATAATTCTGTTAACTCCTAGAATTCCGTATGTGTTAGAAATATTTATTTGATTTGGGTATGTAATATGTTAATATTTATTTGATTTGGGTCTGTAATATGTTTGTCATGTTGGACCTGTAAACTTATTAAATAAATGTATGTTAGACTGGATGAGGGAGCCGAGCTCCCATTTATTTTTATGGCATCATGATTATATGGAGGGTGAGCTGAGCTCCCCAGATGATTATATATTGTGTTTACAGGTCGGGTGAGTAAAAAACTCCCCGTTAAATGGTCCATTTTATGGTTGGACTCTGTCCGGTTGAATTCTTAAAATTGGGTCCAAATGGGCCTTAGAGTTGGGTTGAGGAATATTTAGGCTTACTACGGGCCTCATGGGCTTTAGGCTAGCCCAGGTCCTAGTGCCGGTCCGGCCCATAGGTTGGGTCGTGACAAAGAGAATTGGCCAAACATGAGAATAAAAATCTCATAAAATATTATATTCTAAACAAGGGAATAAGATTGCCAAAGTACAAAAAATAACTTATTATTTTAAAAGAAGAAAGTCATTTTTTCTTAAAAATGACTTAGTTTTCTTTTTAATCAAGAAAATATTTTATATTGACTCGTTTTTGGAGTGTCACAAAAGCTAAAACATAAGAAAAATAGAAAACATTTTTTGCAAAACAAATGGAGCCTAAATCGTAAAAGATAATAATACATATAATATAATTTAAAGTGTAACGAATTAAATGATAAAATGATAAATTGATAAATTACGCTACACTTAACTAGAAAAATGTAACTTATAAAGTAGTAAATTATTTTTTTTACACAAAGAAAGTAGAATGACCCACATCTCAGAAAGTTGATTTGATAATACAAACCAAAGAAGACTCTAATTTGCATTTTCAAAGTTCTATTTTCTTAATCTTTTACTCTTTACCAAACAACGCCTAAGATTTGCTGGCCATGAAATGAGAACAAAAGGGTATTGCATTTGCATCCAAACATCCATTTTTAATTTGTATTTGAAGCTAATGTCTCTTTCAAGACCTGAATTGCAATTGAAGTTAATGCATGTCTCAAATGCTAACCCTTATCTTGATTAACTTTATGTCTGATCATTAAATATAATAATAATAATAATAATAATAATAATAATCTGTACAGATGCTTTGCTTCCGGTTGATGATAATAAGATACTGACATTCAAGAAATTGGTCCAAATAATTTGTATGAGCTTTGAACATGAAGTCAACGGGGCACTGTGGGATCCATTGCACGTGCAGCCATGCACAATAAGGAAGGACTATAATTACTAATTAGTGTGTGCTTACTGCTTGCATTGTGTTACTGTATGTATGGGACCCTAACTTCCATTTTGATTTCCATACTAAAAACAAGCATACTTGTAAGTTTTCTTGCAAGACCATCGCATCTATTGTTTATCAGATGGCAGTAAATGAAGTCAGACACACATCAGGTTTCTGTAGGACAATGACCCACAAGGTAATTTGTAGACACACATGTATGTGATTATCTATAGAGAGAGAGAAAATTCAAAAATATTGTACGGAGAGAGAGAGAGAGAGGGGACTCAGGTCTTAGGGCAGCTTTTGCTTTTTAAAGTTGGCTGCTGTTGGATAGCTTATAGGGACATTTTGTTGACTGTGGAGACATTGTTTGTGTATTAGAATCAGTAAAGCAAAGCAACAAAACCCAACTGAGGTAATAGAGAAATCATAAAGAGAAATTAGGAAAAAAAAAATAAGAGAGAAAAAGCAAATTTGAAACAATTCACGGAACAAAGATCTCATAAGAAGCGATTGCATCACCTATCTCCAAGTTCAGTCCCTCGAGATTCTCACCTTTTCCTCATAGCAAAAATAGAGAAGAATGGAATTTTACTAGAATTTAGACCCAAAAAGAAAAAAACAATTTAAAGAAAATGGCCAACCTCAGGAATGTTGGATTCCCAGAGTCCACAGTAGAAGCTTGGCAACCCAAAGCAAATCCCAAACACTTGTCCTCTCTCTTTCTATGTGTAAATGACAGCAACAAGCTGCCTGACCCACATTGTGATTTTGATTATATATTCTTAATTATATTATATTACAATGGTTAACAGTTAATACTGCACTTGCTTTTCACATTTTATATGACCAGGGAATATAATAGGGGAATTCCCCAACAGTCCTTTTCTCTAAACAAATGCATGATTGAAGGAATTTTCCTTTTCTTGATCATCTTTCGTATTATCAAGATTTGATTAGAGTGGCCTCATATCTTTTATATATTCTTTCCTCATACTTTACTGAACCAGTGGCAGGCATGTTACTTCTCTTTACTCTTATGCTGCCAAACCTTCTGGTTTTCTTGGCTGATAGGTTCCGACACAAGGCGTGAGTAAGTGCAGTTGTTTGAAAGAATGAGGATAAGTGTTATGTGAGGCTTACTTACACATATGAAAACAACACAAAACCCAAACCAAGAAAACGATTTTTTTTTGGGTTTGAATCTTTCTGAACTTTCAGATCATTCCTAACTCCCATTTACCCTTTACTAACCCCTTTCAGATTATAATCAGTAGCTATTTTTGGCAACTGGGCATTTGATTTGTGCCTTGGACAGTTGGATTGGATGGAGGCAAGGGCAAGGATTGCTTTTTTTTGTTCTGTGGTATTGTCTTGCTTATGGACACCTGTTTGCGGATTACTATCTTCCAAAGGTGTCAACTATGAAGGTAAAAGAGTTTTGGCTTATATGATAGGAAAATGGATGTCTTCTATCTTCAAAGTTATTTTTAAGGGAACAAAAAAAAAAAAGAAGTGATTTTTACAATTTCTTCAAACTTTTTTTCAGTGCAAGCTTTGATGAGCATTAAGAATTCACTGAATGATCCTCATAATGTTCTCAACTGGGACGCAAATGCTGTGGATCCATGCAGCTGGACTATGATCACTTGTTCTCCTGATGGTCTGGTTACCGGCCTGTAAGAAGTTAAATAACATATGCAACTGAACAGAAAATATTCCATTTGATAAAATCTCATTTAACGAAGGATATCTTAATTAGTTAAAGTGGTTTTGTTGCAGAGGAGCTCCTAGCCAAAGTTTATCCGGCACTCTTTCACCAAGCATAGGAAACTTGACAAATCTCCAGCTTGTGTGAGTATAACGATTGTTCATGTAGGAAGCCAGGTTTTATGTTATAATCAGCTTATTTAATTAGAAAAAAAAAAAAGGAGTTTTGCAGGCTGCTGCAGAACAACAACATTACAGGGCATATACCCTCTGAGTTTGGGAGGCTTTCAAAGCTCAAAACACTTGATCTTTCTAATAACTTCTTCAGTTGTCAAATTCCCAATTCTCTATCCAATCTGAAAAACATCCAATACTTGTAAGTATTAATAGTATATAATACTATATTTGGCATGTGTTCTTCCCATTCCCTTTCATTCCTTATCCCCTATTTTCCCTACAAATTTTAAATTTATGATGTAGTTTATTTGAATCTTGTATTTTGGAATCAGGAGGCTAAACAATAACAGTCTGTATGGACCAATTCCTTCCTCTTTAGCTAACATGACACAACTTTCCTTTCTGTAATTCTCTTCAAACCTTACCCTTCATTATTATGCATACATTTCCCCTGATAAAAATTATTGAAGATCTAAGTGGGTTTCATTTAATTTTCTAGGGACTTGTCTTACAATAATCTGAGTCCTCCTGTACCTAGTTTTCATGCTAAAACCTCCAAGTAAGTCCTAAAAATTTTCTTCTCTTTTTTTCCTACCTCTCCTTCCAGATCAAAAGAGGAAGTTGAACTTACATATAGTCTTTTGTCCATTATTTGTTTACTTATTTGTGTGTGGATTACACAGCATTGTAGGAAACCCTCTGATATGTGGAACTGCAAAAGGCTGTCCTGGATCAATACCGACTCCACAATCTTTGTTCTTGAATGGCTCACAAAGTAATTAAAGTTCCCGCCTTGCAAGTTCTTTTACTTGGAAGTTTAATTTTTTTTTTTTCTGCTCTAAAAGCTGTTCTATGTCCCTTTCTTTAAGTTGTATTTTCTTTTCAGTTATAATTTTTATTGCTTTTAACTTTAGATTAAAGTTCATGATTTTTTATTCTGTTTATGCTTTTGAGATGGTAAAGCTTTCTTTGGCAATTTCAAATTTCAAAAGTTACTAGTCCATATTATTCTGCTTTAGATTTTTTGGCTTGTATCCTCACATGTTTTCCTTTGCTTCTTAAGACTCTCAACCTTCTGGAAGTGGGAAGGGCCACAAAATTGCCTTGGCCTTTGGTTCAAGCTTGGGTTGTGTCTGCCTGTTGATTCTTGGATTCGGTTTTCTTATATGGTGGAGACAAAGACACCACAAGCAAATATTCTTTGATGTTAATGGTTAGTAACGCATAACTTGACTTCAACAAATAAAACATTAGCAGCTCCAAGTAGTTGTTAGGACAAATAATATCCTCATGAATACATTCTATTTTCAAATATTTCAGAACAACGTCATGAAGAACTCAACCTTGGAAACCTGAAGAGATTTCAATTCAAAGAAATTCAGGCAGCTACAAACAACTTCAGCAGGAAGAACCTGATAGGAGAAGGTGGTTTTGGAAATGTTTACAAAGGGTGTCTCCAAGATGGAACAGTTGTAGCTGTTAAAAGACTCAAGGATGGAAATGCTATTGCTGGTGAGATCCAATTTCAAAGAGAAGTAGAGATGATCAGCCTAGCAGTGCATCGCAATCTCCTCCGCCTTTATGGATTTTGCATGACATCAACTGAAAGGCTGTTGATTTACCCTTACATGTCCAATGGGAGCGTCGCTACTCGTTTCAAGGGTAAGGCTTCCGTCAAAATATAGCTTCTGTGTTCTGCTATATCTCTTTTCCTCTTTGATGTAATAGTTGTATTATTTCTCTTGCAGCCAAACCAACCTTGGACTGGGGCACAAGGAAAAGAATTGCCTTGGGAGCTGCAAGAGGTTTATTGTACTTGCACGAGCAGTGTGACCCCAAGATAATTCACAGGGATGTTAAGGCTGCAAATATATTGCTTGATGACTACTGTGAAGCTGTTGTAGGAGATTTTGGATTGGCAAAGCTATTAGATCACCGAGACTCACATGTGACCACAGCTGTGAGAGGTACTATGGGACACATAGCCCCGGAGTATCTCTCAACAGGTCAATCCTCTGAGAAAACAGATGTTTTTGGGTTTGGAATTCTTTTACTTGAATTAATATCTGGCTTACGAGCTATGGATTTTGGGAAGTCAGCAAACAGGAAAGGAGCTATACTTGACTGGGTAAGCTAAATCTCTATGTTTCGCGTATTAGACATATTTTTCTGGTTCACAAAATCAGATTACCATAATCCAAGCCTGAATTTATGATGGCAATTGCAGGTAAAGAAGATTCATCAGGAAAACAAGCTTGAGTTTTTAGTTGACAAGGATCTGAAAAACAACTACGATCGAATTGAGCTGGAAGAAATGGTTCGGGTGGCTCTGCTATGTATCCAATACCTTCCGAGTCACAGACCTAAAATGTCAGAAGTGGTTCGGATGCTAGAAGGAGATGGACTTGCAGAGAAATGGGAAGCATCTCAGAGAGCCGAATCAACCAGATCAAGAGCCAATGAGTTCTCATCTTCAGAGCGATACTCTGATCTTACTGATGACTCTTCATTGCTCGTCCAAGCAATGGAGCTCTCTGGACCCAGGTGACATGATTCTCAAAAAGATGGAAAATCACTTTAATTAATTTGAAATGGGGAAAAAAAAAATCTATGATAGCATCCGTGTGAAAACAAACTTGTATATTAGCAAACATATTGGAGCTCTAAAGCTTTGTGTCAAATTTTCTGACTGTACAGAATCAGGATTTGAAAATGACAATGACATATAGTTGAGTGATACATGTCTTTCTTTTCCTGTTTGAGTGAAGATTTTTTCTTCTTTTGGGAGATTTTCGGCTGGGGTTTCTTGTAATAATTTTCCTTCAATAAAAATTTTGTTTCTTTTTAAAAATTTTGTTTCTTTCTTCTGAACTCCATTGCCTCTCACGCTTTGAAGAGAAATAATGGACATTACTATAAGCAATCTGATGTTTGTACTCCTGAAACATACTCATCAAGGCTGTGTATGGGCATATAATGCATAGAATAGATACTTTCATGGAGATGAGAATGGATTGTAATACCGTTTCCCAACAGGAACTCATTCATCAGACTAGGAATTAGAGGTTACCAAATTAGTGTCTTTCCCCTGTATACTTAACCTGAAATTTCATAGTAACAAAGAGACGAACTTTAACACGTGGTCTGCCGAAGCTGCATATCATCGATTGATCCCACAGATACACCAGGCTACAGAAAATTCAAATCAAGCTATTTGATTGCAAAGTTTAATCCAGCTATGAAGAATAATAATGCAGGCTACCATGTCAAGCAGATTTCTTGTTTACCATAATTTTAAGGCTGTAGACTAGAGGTAATGTTGCACTAACTTGATGATGTACTCAGGGTTTTGAATATTGTAGTATGCATTAAACATTTTATTAAGCATTTATTAAACATGAAAAGAGGAGAGAGAAAAAAAAGATGAAAAAAGAGGGGGAAATGAATGATCAGTACATTCTGTTGAACTAGATTATTAAAATTTCAAAGAACTAAATGCATTCAGGACAAAGTATGGCTGAAGTCAGAAGATCTGATTTATTTTTTTTGTCCGCAATCTTGTAAGCATTATTGACGTTCTTCTCATTTCACAATCATCTGATGAAAAAAATGCAACTGGAAGCATATATCCACACAAAGAATAAAGGAAAAACAGCAGGGCAGGAGTAACTTTACATGAAATACACAATTCTTAATCTTGGATGAATAGAATTTCTGCTTGAGCAGATGCCCGACGAAACCTCAACAATTCAATCAGCATATTCAGTTTTCCATCCATGACATATACACAAGGTGTAATACTCATCATCTCGAGCACGGGTGAATTCCCAAGCAAAAATTTGATAAATTCCATCTCATGTGGCACACCAGACATTTCTGTCATCTTTACAATTTTAAGTTTTTCAAAAGTACAATCTTTGGGGCACTCTTTGATCCAAAAATCCAAATCAGGTGCTTCTATAGCAGCCAAAGCGTTTGAGGAGCCCTACATGGCAATCAAGGATGAAAAAAGGGTTTGCATCAATCTCTAATAAAAAAACATATGATACAGTGTACAAGAAAGCTATTTGCTTCACCAAAAATCACAAAACAAGATATCACTAACTGACCGAAATTTGAAGTTCCTTCAAGTTAGGAGAGTTTGTGATCAAGCGAAGAACAACAAGTATCTCTTTCATATCTTCAAAGCTAACTTGATATAATTCGATTGTTTTCAGGTAGCTATAAGTAATTGGAAGTCTTCCTGGATAATCACCTATACTCAAATACTACAAACCACAAAGAATTAAATTATGCAAAAAGAAAAAGGTTTAAATGCGATATACATGAGCATGTAATTTGACTATATGCAACTGAGGTCCTTTGTAGTTCGTCAGTTAAAACCTTGGCACAAAGAAAAACTACAACAACTTCATGAGCCAACATGAAAACATGTTGTTACCTTTGTGAAGTAGATATGCCCAATAAGCCTCTCAAGACGAGGAACACCACCAAGAAACTTGATAAAATTGCAACTTGAACTTTGCTCAAAGTGTTCAGCAACGTCATCAGTGATATAAATAGCAACAGACATGGCAACTAAAAGTGGGGTATTTTCAAGGCAAATATCCTTGAATTCACCCTCCAAACACAAGTACTTTAGATTTGGAGCACGGATGTTTAGAACTAAACTGTCAAAATATGACAATGAAAGACTCTCAAGAAGAGGACAACCAGAAATGAGACTCTCAATAGCCTCAGGAGCAACCAAAACTTGATAAAGATTGAGACTCTTCAAACATAAGAATCCTTTAAAACCAGGAGGCGGATCAAATTCACAACGGGTTAACTCCAAACGGGTCAACTTCTTACAATTGAAAAGACATGAAGGCACCCTAAACCACTCTCCTTCTCCTAATTCAAGAACCAATTCTTTAATATCACTCCGCGAAAGGAAAAGTATCCACTGATCAATATCCGGGCAACACTGCAAATACGAAGTGGAAAGCTGGAACTTGTGAATGGGTCCTTGATGAAGAAAGAGTGCCCGAGTGATAAATTTGATGAGGTTGATCTCAAGAAGCCCTTTATCATTACACATTGAAACACATTTGTCATCGAAAACAAGGTGAGTAAGAGTAGCCCATCGGTACCTCCATTTGGTGGACAGGATACTCGTTCTCACAGCATCTCTTAAGGGTAATCGGGTAAGAATGCCTTCAATAATGCTTTGAGGCAGATCACTAATCAAATCCGGATCCTCAACGTCAAACATTACGACTCTCTACTTTTTCTTTCTCTTTCTCGGCTAAGGACAAACTGATGAAATTCTATTCTTCTTCTTTTATTTTTCCCCAATTTTCTACGTAACCAAGCAGAAACGCCCAAAGAGAGCAAAGTAAAGTTGTGAAATTTCACAATTAGACACAAGAAAATTGGGAAATTTGCGTTGAATATTGAAGTTATAAGTTGGAATTGATCCTCTGATAATGAAACAACAACGATTTCAGCGAAACTACAGAAAGAAATTTGAGTAAGTAGCGAAGAGGTAAAAAGCCAAGAAAAAAAAGGACTAGAACTAGAGGAACTATACCTAGATGAAGAGGTAGATTGGGGAAAGAGAAAGTGGAAATCGTAGGAGTTAGATGTGTCTTCGCCTGCTCGTTCGGTGGAGAGTATTTCTGACGTTTCCTCCGCAGATTGCAGTAATACTCGGCTGCCTAAAATGTCGTGCCGTTTGTCTTTCTTCTTATCAAGCAAATATATAGGTACGACTGCGACGTCATCTTGCTTCTGATCAAGGCCAGTGCAACAAGCAAGAATGTCGTTTTGGTATCTCTGGGCAATCAAACTGTTTAGAGGCAAGGACGCACCCAATATTGGACATATTCTTCAACACTCAATAATAATAATAATAATAATAATAATAATAATAATAATTATTATTATTATTATTATTATTATTATTGGTGTGATTCTCATGGATACAACAAAAATTAATTCATTTTTCATCTCCAACTCACTTTTAAAAAATAAAATAAAACCAATGAGTACCTGGAGCCATCTTAGATGCCAAAGTTTTAAATTCAAATATTAATCGAAGCCAATTATTAAAAAAAAAAAAAATCTTTAACTACAAGAATGTAAAACTGAGAATATTTCCCCTTCAAGCACAATACACTTTTATCCATCTTTGCAGTCAGCCAGGCATCAACTTGCATGTCAAAGCAAACCGACATATCATCAAACATTTTTACATGCCAACAAACATAAAAACGTCCAGTTTTCTTGAACTCTAATGTTTCTGTGATCATCCAAAGAGGAACATTCATAATAATCCTTGCATATGATTTCTGCCTTTGGTGATGCACGTTGAAATCGAAGCATCATCTTCAAAATTTTGAGTTGCACCTCTATATAAATGTCAACAGGAAGCTCAATAAGCATTTTCTTGAGTGCAGATGATTTGGCTAATAGAAACTTAGCAATCTCCACTTCAGGCCAAGTACCATTGAAGTTTTCTAGTGTTACTTCCTGCAGTTGATCCAAAGCAAAATCCGGGTGGATTTGAGCCTCCAAGAGTTGAAGGGAAATAAATGTCTCAGCAATTGTGCTTTCATTCAACCATAAAGAAGAATTTATGAAGTTAATCCAAGCCTATCAAGTACAAAGCACAAAAGATTTTTCCCCCAAGCAACTCCCATAAAATAATTGTAGTCCCCACAACTGACCCCAATGTGAAGTTTTTGCAAGTGAGGGGAGCTTCTAATCAAGCCAAGAACAGTTGAGACGTCCTCCAATTTCCAGAAGCATAATCTAATCATTTTAAGAACTCTTAGGCAGCTTAGAAAAGTTGGAAGCCCCTTTAATGCATCAGGAACAGCGAACATCTTGCACAAAGAACCAGAATACGAACGTAACAGACAGTGAGTGCTAAAGGAATACACAACATAGATGGCAAAATACTACATTACCTTTAGAAAGTAATAATCCACACTCAGGTGCTCTCAAGCAGGCAGACTGCTTAAGACCTTAATCAAATCAGAGATCTTCCTCGAGGACAATGGATATGCACCTACGGTCTCATAAATAGATACGCTAGCAAGACAAGGTGTATTTTTGAAACTGATAGATTTGTAAGTGCCATAATAATATAGGAATTTGAGAATAGGAGCATTGATATCTAGGCAAGAAATTTGTGTGCACTCACGCAACACCAGATGTTCAAGTAGTGGGCAATTGGATATGAAACTTTTGAAGTAATATGTAAATTGGACATCCTGTAACTCAAGACTAACAAGCCTACCAAATCCTTTAAATGTAGATGGAGGTTCGAATATACATGCATACAAATTCAGATGTCTAAGTTCCATACATGAAAAGAAGTGTGAAGGCAATTTGTTGTAGTCTCTGATGCGAAGGCCAAAATCTTGGATACCTTTCGTGGACTGGAAAAGAATTAATCTATCAATCTCAGGACAGCTTTTCAATCCACTTAAGGACAAAGTGAATTTATGTATTGGTCCAGTGTGAAGTAATAACACTTCATATATGTTCATCATCAGAAGTTTATAACTCTGCGAATTTTGGCTTTTCTGCGAAGAACAGAGAAAAGTATTGTCAAACACGAGTTGAGGAACATCTGCCCATCTGTGCCTCAATTTTTTTGACAAGATACTGGTCCTTCCTGCTTCTTTCAGTGGCAAATGCCTTAATATATTCTCCAGGACATTGCCCGGTAGATTACTGATTCTATCAAAATTTGAGCAACACAAATTGGTCTGCAAATTGAACCCAACAAGAGCAATAAAATCAAGAGGCAATTAGACTAAGTATCAAGATCATCATCTGATATAACAAACTCAATTAAGCATGAAATGATGAAAGTAATTTCCATACAGAGCAACTAAATTTCCATAAATATATACCTATCAAAGACTAGCAATAATTTAGGGAAAAATGAAAAGCCCAAAAACCCAATGTAAAAAGAAACAAATTGGAAAATGACAACCAAGCCACTGCATGTTTCGCGCAGCCACTTCTCTCAGTTGAATACAGCAGACAAGGGATCAACTTTAAAAACAACAGCAATGGATGCAAGACAAATCGAACCCTAAAGGTTTCAATTTTGGCAATCAAAAGCAGCAGTTTAACATTTAAGCTAGAAAGGGTATTGGACGGCAACACATTACATTGAACGAATAATGGCACAAAATCGAATCTTCCTTCAAGCAACATGATAAACCAAGAAAAAAAGGAAACCCATATGGGAAAATATAGAATTGTTGCTTATTATCGAAATCAGATATTCAAAGGGATCAAAGGGTTTAAAAGAAAAATATATAATTAATAAAATTTAAAAAAAGAAATACAATGAAGTAGAAAAGAGGAAGTCAGGAAGACACCTTCGCCATGCCCAGGCAAGAGAGTAACAGACAGCTAAGACGCGTTCAGTCTTTCTATCTTCTTCTACTATTTCGACGGTTCAGTCACAAATAAAGCACCTTTAAGCCCTTAAGAATTCACTTGAGCCATGATCAAACTACATAGCCCCTCAAGCTTTCAAACTTTTTTAATATAGCCATTAAGTTGTTAAACTTTTGAATTTAACTCCAAAAAAAAATTGAACTTTTATAAATTTTAATTTCTAAATAAAGAAATAAAAATTTTAATTTTTTATGTCTTGTTATTTTTTTTTTCTTTATCACAATAATCAAGAATTAAAAGAATCCAAAGGAAAAAAAGTAAAAAATTTCCATTTAAATGGACTGTTATTTCCTTGTAGGAGATTAATATAAATGAGAAATTTCAAAATTTCCACAAGGCAAATATCGAACAAACCATTTCAGCAACAAAAACATTAGAACGAATGCCAATATCACAACTTTTTTCCTCTTGATTAACTGTCTAAACCAATTATTAATAATGCAAAACTATTAATATAACAGTCCACATTTTATAATGATCAATTATCAATACAATTGAACTAATCTCATCAAACTTAACACCATGCTACATGGCTACATCTAGAGCTGAGCTCTAATGATGCTTGAAAGAAGGAGGGGATGATGCCTAAATTTGATACAAGCAGCAGCTGGAGGTAAAGTGAAATTATGGTATTACAGAGCTCTTTGAAAGCAACTTTCATAATTTTATATGTTAAAGGTGTGAACCCAAGTTCAGAAATGAAGCTCATTCTATGGGTCCTTTAGAAGTTCCACATCGGATGTACAAAGAATTGGCAAGTCAGCAAGTGCCCTATAAAGCTATAAACAAACAGCTCAGAACAGCCACGCAGCCGTGCGTTGAGCACATAGCGAATTATTCTTTCGCCTTTTACTAAAGAATACCGTGTGCTTGTCGCATATAGCGGCATACGTTAATTTTTGGAGGGTTCTCTCATTGTGTAGGAGGGCCCACAAATCTATTAAAGGATTAATTTTGAGCTGCTTCACTACTACCTTTGTCATGTCGTTCAGGCAACGCTTGGATCACTACTACCTTTGTCATGTCGTTCAGGCAACGCTTGGACGCATGCTATGGAGTGAAGCATAGGCTTACATCATGCTTATGTGGTTGGCCAACTTGGCATGTCAGTGTGTTTAGATGAGGTAGGGGCTAGGATAAGATCAATGCCTGTAAAAGCAGATGCTAGTGGACTTCAGAAGAATGCCTAAAGAAGTTCTTAGGATTCATAACCAGGATTCAGCCTCTTATATGCTTCTAGCTAACATAGTAACATTCATGCTACTGCCAAGAGTTGGCAGGTTGTTTAGGAGGTGAGGAAAACTATGAGAGATGGGAATGTGAATGAGGAACCAAGTATAAGCTGGTTGGAAATGAGGAATCAGTTTCATCATTCTTCATGGGTGATAAATCCCATCCAAAATTAGAGCAATTGATTTGTATTTGAAAGAGTTGATAGAAGAGATGAAACTGCTAGGTTATGTGCCTCATTCCGGCTCTGTTTTGCATGATATGGACATTGAGGAGGAAGAATACAGTTTGGTCCATCACAGTGGAAAATTGGCTATTGCTTTTGCTCAAACGAACACTCCCCCAGGTTTGCCAATAAGAATAATGAAGAACTTGCGAGGCTGCAGTGACTGTCATGTAGCCATTAAATATATATCTCAGATAAAAAAGCGAGAAATCATTGTCCGAGATACTAAAATAGTAGATTTCACCATTTCAAAAATGGGAAATGTTCTTGTGGAGATTAAGAGGAGGCTAAACTGCCATTGCAGTTGATGCTATTGCTTTGTATTTCTGACTAAAATGATATTGATTTTTCCGCCTCCAAATTATTCTTAGTTGGAATTACATCATTCATCTATGGAAAGGCCTTAAAATGTTATACACCAACATAGATGATCAAACGCTCACATTATGTTGCTTTAGCAAGTTGAATGCGAGAAATCATACAAGACTGTGGCAGGGTTCTTTTCCTTTTTAATAGAAATGCTTAACAAGCAGAACTTCATAAGTAAGTCAAAAAATAAGTAGAATAAATCAACATAGTAGAATAAAGTCGTTTCCTCTCAGCCTTCAAACCAATATATTAGAATTAATCAAGCTATTTCATCCTACCCCAGAAATAATTTCCGCTATTGTTGATGCAAAAGGAAAGTGAATAAGTCCTTCAACATATTTGATTCACTGTTGAAAGGATCTCTTACATTAGGTTCAACCATCATTGCCTGATGCTAGTGCCACTGTCTGGTAGATGATTTCTGCTGCTGATGAGGCTCGAGGAAAGCAAATCAAGTCCTTCATCACCCTTGATGAACTATAGAAAGGATCACCTTCATTAGGCTCAACCATCATCTTCTTAAGCAATGGTGATTTGGCAAGTATAAACTTCATGAACTCCATTGCAGGCATGGCCCGGTAATAAATCTCAATTTTATAGATATGAGCTTCCACAGACAAAATGAGAGATTTTCTTCTATCCAAAACTTGATTTCAGGTTCGCATCCGCAAATATGAAGTTGCGAACCTGCCAAAGATAAAAAAATAAGTTCAACAAATAGAAAATAAATCAGAGGTCCTCTTCAGTCTAATCCAGTTGATGAAGTATAAGCCTAAGAATTATTCTGTCAGAACTATATATTTAAGTGTTGTAAATTGGGGGAGCTTCTATCAACAAAACAGCACAGGAAACTTCATCCGAATCTTTGAAATGAAAATCACGTAATTCTAAGTAGGTTAGTCTTTCTCATGATTTTCGTATTTTGTTCCCTCATTTGCTTGTCCTTGGTACTCAAGCCCATGCTACGTGGCTTCATCTAGAGTTGAGCTCTAATGATGTCTCAAAGAAACAAGGGATGATGCCTAAATTTGATACATGCAGCAGCTGAAGCCTGAAGGTAAGTGAAATTATGGTATTATAGAGCTCTTTTAGAAAGTAACTTTCATAATTATTCCATTTTAGATGTTAAAGGTGTGAAGCTAAGTTCAGAAATGAAACTCAATTCTTACAGAAAAAACCGTGTTTCTATGGGTCTTTTGGAAGTCCCACATCGGATGTATAAATAATTGGCTGAGTTAGCAAGTGCCCTATAAAACCATAAGCAAAGAGCTGTAAAAAAGCACGCAACCGCGCGGTGAGCACATTGCGAACTATTCTTTCGCCTTTTACTAAAGAATACCGTGTGCTCGCCGCAGATAGCGGTGTACGCCTATTTTTGGAGGGTTCTCTTCCCACGGTGGAGAGCCCACACTAATTCTAGTGTTAAGGATTAATAAAGAGTTGTTACACTCTTAATTTCATGTCGTTCAGGAGTGAAGCTCGAAATGCTTTGGTATGTGAGGGTGTTTGGATGAGGCAGAGGCTAGGATAATAGATCAATCATTTGGAAAACTTTGTTATAAGCTTGCAAACTTAACAAGAATGCCGGACAGGGTTAAAAGGATTTGCTAAAGAAGCTCTTAGATTGCTCCCCAGGATTAATCTCTCATGTGCTTCTTCTAACATGAGCTCCTGCTACTGGAAGTGAAGAATCAGGTTCATCAGGTGGAGTGATAAATCCCATCCGAGATTAGAGGTCAATTGATTTGCATTCGAAAAAGTTGATGGAAGAGAGGTCAAGCCCTCCCCATGAACCAAATGATGATGAAGAAAGTCAAATCAAATTTGTATCGTATCCATATCTCAGATACTAAAAGCTTTGGCTCTTGCCCTCACCGTTTTATCATTGAAAAGTCCCTCAAAGTCGATGTGGGATTTTGTATCATGAACATTTATCATGGACAAATGACAGATTACAGTTGAATTTTATACAGCCAAATGATCAAATTCTCACATTAAGTTGGCTTACAAGTTGAATGTGAGAGATCATACGAGAATGTGGCAGGGTTCTTTCTTTTTATCAGGAATGCTTAACAAGCAGAACTTCATAAAATAGGCCAAAACAAAGGTGAAGTAGAAGATTAAATTGAAGCCAAATATCTTCAAAGCAAGGAGGATTCAAGTGAAAGCTCAAGTTACAAATATAAACGAATGCTTAAACCACGTATTCTTTTATTGATAAATAAATGAATTTAATACTGCAGATTTTCCATCAAGCAGGAAATGCAAAGCAAACTTAAAATGCAGGAATATAACTCGTAGAACTTGCTCTGATAAGGCACATTGTGATGGTAGACGGCATTCAGTCACTTATACGACATAATTCACATATGGTCAACTGCAGACTTTCCACTCACTGCGTTCAAAGTAACATGCTAGAATAAATCAAGTTGTTCCAACTAAAGTTCCAGGCATAAAATTTCTACTATTGTTGAAGCATAAGGAACATGAATCTAGTCCTTTAACATCCTTGATTCACTGAAGAAAGGATCTTCATTAGTTTCAAGTGTCTGTGTCCCAATCTGACTCCACTCCCATTGCCTCATATATGATTTCTGCTGTTGTTGAACAGCGAGGAAAGCGAATCAGGTTCTTCAACACGCTGGATTCATGGTAGAAATGATCTGCTCCATCAGCTTCAACAATAATCGTCTGAAGAAATGGTGATTTGGCAAGTATAAATTTCGTGAACTCCATGTTGGACCTCTGACCACGAATATATGTCAGCTTCACAGATTTGAGCTTTAAGAAACAAAATGAGCAGTTTTCTTCTAACTAAAAGTTGACTATACTTTCCATGTCACTGATGCCTGCAGACAAGTAGTTACTACCCTGTAGAAGATAATATCAAGTTCAGCAAATGGAAAATAAAAGGTCCATCTTCAATCTAACCTAGTTGATAAAGTATAAAACATAAGAATTATTATCTGTCTGAACTCACCGTTATATTTAGATGTTGTAAATTGGGGGAGCTTCTAATCGATAAAAGAGTACAGGATACTGCATCAAATTCATTGAAATCAAAATGAAATAATTCAAAATAGCTAACATTATTCAAAGCAATCGGAAGCTTCTCCGAAACAAAGCCTGCAGCCAAGAACTTGAGAAAGAAAGACATAATAAAAAACTTGGGTAATGAATAATATAAGAACAAGATATGTTAAAAAACAGAGCTAAGTTACCTTCAGGAATTCATATCCAACATATAAACTTTTAACACTTGACAAAAATCCAATATTTTGGTGCAAATTGATTGATTTTTTATGCTGCAAAAGTTTAGCGTTTCCATGCAGTTGAATCAATCTAATCTCCAATTCAGCTAAAAGTAGGGTGTTTTCAAAGCAAATGGATTTTAAATTGCCAAAGATGTATAATTTTTTCAGTTGAGTATTCCGAACGTAAAGACAATCAACAAAGCTACCTCCATACAATTTCAAATTTTGGAGTAGTGGGCAACTGGATATGAAACTCGTGAGCCCATCATTTGCAATCGTTATACCAAGCAACTCTAGGTTACAAAGGCCTTTGAATCCACTAAAATCAACAGGAGGGTTGATTATACAATTTTGCAGTTTCAGGTTGGTAAGATTCTGAAGAGAAAAAGAATCGAGAATGCAATTTATACGGTTCACCAATACAAACCTCAAGTGAGAATTCCATAACACTTCTCCTTGATAAGAGAACTAAACGTTGATCCATATCTGAACAACTTCTCAAGATATAGGTTGAGAAAACAAACTTGAGTAATGGACCATCATGACGAAGAAGAACCCTAGGAATGAATTCTACAAGCTGATTCTCCTTGCGCATGTGTGCTTGTTCAGGTTCCCTTAACACGTTCGTCAAATACAAGATAGGGCATTGTAACCCCCCCTATACCTCCACTTTTTGGACAGAGTAGTGGTTCTTATTGCATCTCGATTTGGCAATTCAGCAAGGATACAATCTATTACATTATCTGGCTAGTTGCTGATAATATCAAAAGTTGATTCATGATTGATCATCTTTATATGATGTTTACCCGTATCTGTTTATGTTGAAACCTACACAAATAAGAGTAGCCAAAAAGTGTGCAGAAATAAACAATCAAGTACTAATCCATTTACATTTCCAGAAGTAAGAACATAGACCAAAATGGGATTATGCCTTAGGACTAATCACAAGCACTTGTTTACATTCCCTATGCTTTAGAACAGCAAAAAAACAAGTACGAAATAGTGAAAGAAAATTAATCACGACTGAATCTGCTTAAACGCTAAACAATATGCAAAAACAGATGAAAATCCAATATGAAAGACACCCACCATGTTTGTTTAACATGCATAATAGGAAAGAAGAAACCCACTAAAGAAGAAGAAAACAAAAGGGGTCACATACCAGATTGAAAATGTGGAGAAAGAAGTTCCAGAATTGGGGGTTTTAAGCGCCCTTTCTTCCTTCTTCAGTCGGAGAGTTCTATCTGTATAAAAGCTTAGATTCCTGAAGCCTGAAACGTACATAGGTGTAGGAAAGAAAGCGTACTAAAGGAAAATGGAGGTGAATACTGCAGACAATAGGACTCCAGGGTGAAAATGCCACTGCTAGAGGACTTGCCGTTTATTTACAAATAATGGCCTCTCTTTTGAACAACAGACTGAACCAAGAGACGCGAATGCCCAAATAATAAATTTTCGCCCAAATTATAAATTAGAACTAGCTAATTAAAGTCAATAAAAAAAAAAGATCATAAATTTAAAAAAAAAAAGCAAATTAAGCATTGATTTTTCAATGAAAATTAATGTTAACTTGATTAAAAATATTAATAAGATATAAAATTTCACAAAAATATTACATGTCCATAATAAAATAATTTATATTTTAAATTTATACAATAAATAACATTTTCATGCTAAAATTTAAAATCTATTTAGTATTTTTTTAAAGAAAATACAATCTGTAATAGTAGAGCAAATTATCTTATAGTGTTTGTTTCATATATTATTATTATGGCAGCTCTAAATAGAGATAATAAATTTAAAACTACCATATAAAGTCTCCACTATATTTATACTTTTTAAATTATTAGTATTTTTTAGAATAATAATAATAGATTAAATAAAGATAATATTCAATATATTTTATATTAAGTGAATATAAAAAAATTTTAATATTTTAAAATGATAAAAATGTCATTAATTTAATTAATCTCAAAATATTTAATATATTTAATCTGTATTTTTATTTTATTGCTATACTTTTTGTTATTTTTATTAATAAGTTTTATAATATAATAAAATTTTATTAAAAAAACTATGAGATAAAGAGTTTAGTCCATATTAAAAGTAATAAATAAATACATAGTAATTAATGATAAATTTTAAATACCTTTTATATATATTAAAATTAAAAAATAAATATATAAACTAAAATTACATGTGCAAAAGCACAAATAATTCCTTAGAATTAAATTCATTGTTTTAATAATAGATATCATTATTATTAAATTTAGAATGACTAATTAGAATGATAAATCAAATTTTAAGATGGTCTAAATTTGTAAATTTATTGGATAAAAAAATAATCCAATATGACTAATTATTTTGATCGATAGGATCAATAAAATTTAAATTATTTTTTGAATAAATTAATTACTTTATATTTTAAATAAAATAATTATAGAAACTATTATTTATTGAAAAATATTATACCATTAATTTATGTATTAAAAATAAATAAGGTAATTTTAATTAATTAAACCAACAATTAATTTAAAATTATCATTAGAGCAGAACAAAATTATTTAAATTAAATAAATTAAGAGAAAATTCTCATTAAAAAATAATTATATATATACAGACTATGCTAAAGACTAAAAATATTAACCAAAAATTTACATATGAATAAATGACACTTGAAATAATTAAAAATAATTATTATATTTAAAAATATAAAATATTTAGAGTTTATAAATTTTAAAATATTTAAAATTTAATTTTTTTTATTTTATTAACGTATAAAATTTACAAATTTTAAAATATTTGTCAAAAATATGCTTTCTTTAATACATCTGATTATTAGCAATTTTTTTTTTTCCAAAACCCATCCATTAAATGAAAAATGGTACAAGCCGAAGTAAAACTACAGTACAAGAAATATAGCATATGAAGTAATTCCACGTACATTTGCTTAATAGTTATATATATATATATATATATTGACAAAGATATTTTTATTTATTTTAGCTATTATTTCGATCATAAAAAGTTTAGTGTTATGAAATAATTTAATAAATTAGTTTAGATATATATTTATTGAGTATATTTTGTATATTTAAAATTTTAAATATTAAACATTACAAAATAGAAAATTAGTAATATATAATAAATTTTTAATATTTAATAATATAACTACATATATACATATTTATATTTTTAATTTATTAAAAAAAACATTTTTCACGCTAAAATTTAAAATCTATATGGTATTTTTTAAAAGAAAACACAATCTCTAATAGTCAAGCAAATTATCTTATAGTGTTTGTTTCATATATTATTATTATGGCAGCTCTGAATAGAGATAATAAATTTAAAAATTCCATATAAAGTCTCCACTAATTATTTATTTTGTTGATTAATTAAAGTCAATTAAAAAAACATAAATTTAAAAAGGGCAAAATAGCACTAATTTAACAATAAAAATTAAAAATGAGAATGTTAACTAATTAGAAAAACAATAAGGTAATAAAATTTTAAGAAAAAATTACATGCCCAATTTAATAAGGTAATAAAATAATTTATATTTTAAATTTATAAAAAAAGTATTTTTCTATAACACCCCTAATTTTTAAATTTATTATTTTATGGGTAAATATTAATATTTTACTTTATTTAAATTTTAAAAAATTATTTGAAATTTTTCGGATTTTAGAAATCGGATTCGATTTTCCGAAAATATAAAATTTTGATGATTTTTAAAAATTAATTTAAAGACCACGTGACAAAACTAAAAAATATATTTGGACTCTACGAATTTTTCTGAGTTTTCTAGAATTTTTTCGAAATTTTTTGGCCTCATTTTTTGTCCCAAGACAGAGTAAAAATTCAAAATTTTATATCCTGAATCGGACTGGCCGAATCGAACCGGACAGATCAGACCGGCCCACTTCCCTTTTCTTCTTATCTTCCATGGGTTCCCGACAGCCCTCCTTCTCTCCTCGTTTTCTCTCTCTTCCCTCCACCCCTCACCGGCCAGCCACCGCCCCAGCCTCCACCACACGCCGGCTCACCTCCAGGCCACCGTCCCGCCACTGGCCGACGCTCCAGGCGGCTGGAAAAGTAGCGTGAAGTCCCCCCTGCGCGCGCGCATCGTTTCGTTTTCCCAGGCTGATTCTAGTCGATCCGGTCACCAATCGGATCGGGTCTTGTGTCAAAACCCATCTACACCTCGAGAGCTTTCCATAGACACCAAAAACACCAAAATCTATCTAGTGGTTTGCCCAGTTTTTATCCGAAAAGTTTTAGCCCATTTCGATTTTTGGGCTAAATTTCTCGCAAACAGTGAACCTCACGAGAAAACCGAAAGTATCAGAGTGCTCCACTCGTCGAGAGCTTCGCGGCAATGCCAATTTCAAAATTTTTTGACATCATTTTTTGGTGGATCCCGCGAAACTTCGTAGTGTTTTTTTAAGCACTAAATGAGTTTAAAAAATTTCATAAAAATTATATACTAACCCCCGTGTTGTGGGTTTCGTGTAGGTACCTTCAATTCACGGAAATTCAACTATTGCCCGGGTCTATAAATTTCGAACCAGACAGACAGACAATCGAAAAAGTCTTTGAATTGGGTTGAAATTTTAGCTACCTCGCCTTTGTCAGATGTCCCGAGCGCGTTCCCGGGGTCGGAATAGGCATAGGTAAACCTGAATCTTACTTTTTCTTAATTATCTAGTGCTTGAATTGGATTAAAAATCCATAGAATATTTGTGGTAGCCTAGAAATTAAAATTCCTTTTGCATTAGCTTAGTAATATTGCTAAGGACCGCGGGGCAAAGTTTTAAAATTTTTAGAGCTCATTTGGGTAGTTTTTGCAAAAGGGTTAATTATAAGGACTAAACTATAATTTTTCATATTCTGATTGTTGACTGTTTTGATGGGCCCAGGAGGGGCTATGTGATGTGATTGAGTTGTGGATGTGTGGTTTGTGGATATAGAAGTGCGTTTTAAGCTCTTTTGCAGGTTGGGTAGGTCATAGGAATATGGGAGACTCTGCTGGATTTTCGGCATGACTTAGGACATCTTTGGTCTTTTCTTAGTTTGAATTGAGTCAAATGTATTAAATAATTGTAGTAAAATTGTCAGGTGAGCTGAGACAGCCTTCCTCCTCCGCTCAGCCGCCACAGTGACTTCGATTAATTCTGTGAGTAAAATATTAATTTTAATTATAATTTCGATATTATTATATGTTCAAGCATGCTCATGCATCACTTATAAATATGTATCTATGTAGTTAAATACTAGGTACATTTTATATTGTATTCATAATTGTTGAAGTGCCATGGATGTTGTTTGTGGTAATTTGGAGCAATGTGTGTGCGTGGCGTGTGTGTGGTATGGTATTTGACATGAACAAGACGGGTAGACACAGCTTGAGAGACACTCGCTGGGACCCTGCATTTGGTTTATTAAGCGAAAGTCCAGCTTAAGAGATACTCGCTAGCATAGGTTGGATTAAGAGGGCTGTATAGAGGACCAGCTCCCATATATGTATTGTTTGACAATATTGGATGTGCGAGTGCTCCAAATTGCCTTTTTGCTGTTATGATATGAATTGTATGAAAATTATGAGAATATTGCATTTCACTCCACAGGGTGTATTAGTTTTAGATAGCTATAGAGATTATAATTAAAATTGGTATTTTACTCTCTGAGTCAAACGTTCACTCCTGTTCATCTATTTTTTCAAGCTACAGGAGGATTATTTATTGTGGCTAACCTGCTCTTTTTCTTCGCAGGTCTATTGATAGTATACAATGTATTTTATACAATTGAGTTAAATTTTAGACTCTGCATGTGTTAGAAGCATTTATTTTTATTTTAGACCTGTATTATAAAAGTTATGTTGGACTTGTTAAATTATTAACTGTATGCATGATGAGATTGGATGAGAAAGCTGAGCTCTCATTTGAGTTATGACATTTTGATTATGTGGAGGGTGAGTTGAGCTTCCTAATTTAATATATATTGTGTTTACAAGTAGGGCGAGTCAAAAACTACCTATTGAATGGTCCATTTTATAGCCGGACTCTGTCTGGTTGAATTCTTGAAATTAGGTCCAAATGGACCTTAGAGTTGGGTTAAGAAATAGTTAGGCTTACTGCGGGCCTCGGGGGCTTTAGGCTGACCCAGGTCCTAGTGCCGGTCCGGCCCATAGGTTGGGTCGTGACATTTTCATGCTAAAATCTATTTAAATTATGTTTGAATATATAATTTAAATTTAAAATTTATAAATTTATAAATTATTTGTTTAGTTAATAAAAAGAATTTTCATAATGTAATTATTTTAAACCTTTAATTTTTCAAAAAAAAAAAATTGAGATTTGGACTAAATTTAAATCCATTTTTATTTAGAATATCCAAATAAATAATGTATTTAGTCCAAATCCAAATCCATTTTCATAATTTCCAAATCTAAATATATGAGATTTGAATTAAATCTAATTCCATTTTCATTTAGAATATTCAAAAAAATTCAAATCCAAATCTATTTAAATTTCGTTTGAATTATAGGATTTGGATTTGAAATTTGAATTTCAAATATTTGATTTGAAATTTAGATTTTAAAATTTATAGATTTAAAAATTAATTGTTTAATTAATCAAAAGAATATTCATAATTTAATTATTTTATACCTTTAATTTTTCATAAATATATGAGATTTGAACCAAATCTAAATCCATTTTTATTTAGATTATGTATTTAGTCTAAAACCAAATCTATAAGATCAAATCTCTCAAGTCAATCAGGGGTAACTTGGTTAGTCTTCCTTTATCCTTAAAGGGCAGGAAGTGAAGAGGTCTCAAATTCAAGTTTTTTGACTATCTATTCTAAAATAATACACCTTTATTTTTTTTTTTAAAAAAAAAATAAGATCTCCAATAGTAAAGCAATTTATCTTATAGAGTTTGTTTCAAATATTATTATTAAAATTATCTTAAAGCACACAAAAAATATTTTTAAATATATTAATTAAAGTGATAAAAAGAAATTTTTAAATTTAATATTTAATATTTAAATTATAAATTTTAAAATAGTTTTAATATTATTAAATTAAAGTTATTAATTTCAAACCGTTACAGATATATATCAATCAAATTATTAATAATATTATTAATACATATTAACTTATATTTATTTCATGTAATCATAATTTTATATACTACAAACACACACATATATATTTGCACTATATTTATACTTTTTAAATTATTAGTATTTTTTAGAATAATAATAATAGATTAAATAAAGATAATATTCAATATATTTTATATTAAGTGAATATAAAAAAATTTTAATATTTTAAAATGATAAAAATGTCATTAATTTAATTAATCTCAAAATATTTAATATATTTAATCTGTATTTTTATTTTATTGCTATACTTTTTTTTATTTTTATTAATAAATTTTATAAAATAATAAAATTTTATTAAAAAAACTATATATGAGATAAAGAGTTTAGTCCATATAAAAAGTAATAAATAAATACATAGTAATTAATGATAAATTTTACATACCTTTTATATATATTAAAATTAAAAAATAAATATATAAACTAAAATTACATGTGCAAAAGCACAAATAATTCCTTAGAATTAAATTCATTGTTTTAATAATAGATATCATTATTATTAAATTTAGAATGACTAATTAGAATGATAAATCAAATTTTAAGATGGTCTAAATTTGTAAATTTGTTGGATAAAAAAATAATCCAATATGACTAATTATTTTGATCGATAGGATCAATAAAATTTAAATTATTTTTTGAATAAATTAATTACTTTATATTTTAAATAAAATAATTATAGAAACTATTATTTATTGAGAAATATATTATACCATTAATTTATGTATTAAAAATAAATAAGGTAATTTTAATTAATCAAACCAACAATTAATTTAAAATTATCATTAGAGCAGAACAAAATTATTTAAATTAAATAAATTAAGAGAAAATTCTCATTAAAAAATAATTATATATATACAGACTATGCTAAAGACTAAAAATATTAACAAAAAATTTACATATGAATAAATGACACTTGAAATAATTAAAAATAATTATTATATTTAAAAATATAAAATATTTAGAGTTTATAAATTTTAAAATATTTAAAATTTAATTTTTTTTATTTTATTAACGTATAAAATTTACAAATTTTAAAATATTTGTCAAAAATATGCTTTCTTTAATACATCTGATTATTAGCAATTTTTTTTTTTCCAAAACCCATCCATTAAATGAAAAATGGTACAAGCCGAAGTAAAACTACAGTACAAGAAATATAGCATATGAAGTAATTCCACGTACATTTGCTTAATAGTTATATATATATATATATATATTGACAAAGATATTTTTATTTATTTTAGCTATTATTTCGATCATAAAAAAGTTTAGTGTTATGAAATAATTTAATAAATTAGTTTAGATATATATATTTATTGAGTATATTTTATATATTTAAAATTTTAAATATTAAACATTAGAAAATAGAAAATTAGTAATATATAATAAATTTTTAATATTTAATAATATAACTATTATCATCAGATTTTCAAAGTCATAATTAATTATAAATAAATATTAATTTTTAAATTTGAAAGAAATATATTAATAGATCTGTTAGAACATAAAAAAAATAAAAAAAAAACTTAAAATTAGAAAAATATGTTTAAATTTATAGATTCATAAGCAGGAAAAACTTAGACCTCAATAAAAAATAACTTTTTCCAATAATTAAAGTGATAAACAATATTAAAATTCTGACATGAATAATAATGCAACATTGTTCACCACAGTAATTCTTATATGAATAATAATGCAACATTGTTCATCACAATTTTAATAACAAAACAAAAAGTTGTTGCATAGTATTTCTTTACCATTAAAGTGTTTAATTGATTTTAAATATATGAAAATAGTGATGAATTATTCCATTATGAATATTGAAAAATTTTATGCTGTAATTTATTAAGCTAAATCCTATGCTATAAACTTTCATTCACTATTAGACAAATTTAATTTTGTCTCCATTTAAAATATCCACTACTTAGATACAACCACTTCAAACTTCATTTTTCGTAAACTGGGACTCTAGAGTCTAGAATTGTTAGTCAAATATCAATTTTATATTTAGAATCACATTATTTATGAGAAATTCTAAATAACATTAGAAAATATAAGAAAAAAAAAATGAGATGTCATAATGTAAAAATTCAAATAAGAGTTGACATACTTGTTAGCAGGAGAGCTATTTGAAAATCTGCTGATAATCATCTTTAGTAAGTTCATATAAAAATAAATAATCCAAACACCCTATGATTTCTCATATTTAAACGCAACCCTTGTAGCTCTTTTAAAGTCATTGAAATGATCTTTATTTCTTATCAAGAAATACAACCTTTTTGTTAGTTTAATCACCGTATATACAAATAAAACAGCATGTACCTCAACATTCAAAAAACCCCAAATGACAATGTAAACTGCCTATTGTGGTTTTTACTACTTTCAGAACTGGAAATATATGTTAATTAATCCAATCAAAGCATAGAAAAATATAAAAAAAGAACTTAAAAAAAGAAAAACAAAAGAATGAAAAAGAGGTAAGATATAAAAAGAAAAAGAAATTAAAATCAAATTGATTAATTAAGTATCATTTCCTATTTCATATTAAATTAAGCTATTATTGTAACTTACTTGTCTATCTTTTTAACTTATCAATATAATATCCATATTTTTTATTATGTATTTTTCTATTTTTTAAAATATATTTTTTATCTAATGATTCACATTATATATAAAGTAATTTATAATATAATTTAGAGAAAAATAATCTGACAAAGAAAAAAAATTCCATAAACATAATTTGAAGAAAAAAGTGTAAAATAAACATAATTTAAAGAAAAAAATAATGTAAAGTCCAAATAAAATAAAGAAAATTAATTAAGAAATAGGAGTTATCAAATAATAAATAAATCAATTTAAATTAAAAATTCATTTATTTTCCTTAATTAAAGTTGCCAAATACAAGTAAGAAAATTACTTTTTTTTTGACTTTTTTTTTTGTAAAAATTAAAAAATATATTTAAAACTCGTAGAACTGCCAAGTAGGGAAGAGAAAAATACTCATGTCCTTTACTTTTATATAGTTATGTAGATAGAAAATATATAGAGAGAGTTGCTGGCTTGGCCGCTTTTAGAACAAGATATCAATGTATCAATTATATTATGACAAAAATATCCCTAGTCCTCCTTCTATATTAATAAATGATCAAGGGTGATTGTGTGAATTTAAATGGACAAAAGTCAATTTGAGCATTGATATTTGTTCATTTTTTTGTCAATTTTAAGGTATAATTGACTTAATTTTTTTTTGTGTTGAATTGATCTTGACTGCCAAGATCAAAAGTTAAATTGACCCTCTATCTGAATTTAAATATTTATCTTTAATTCACTTACGCTTCATTTGAGTAAGTTTTTGAAGACAGGGTAAAATTTTTTAATGTAATTAAAGTATATAGAATTGTTTGAGAGAAAGGTTTTATTTGAAAGGTAAGATTTTTGAGAGTATTTGAATATTTTTAAAATCTCAAAAAATCTCAATTTCTCTGTAATACCCATATTTGTATAGCCTGGTATATTTTACTGTTCCGTTGATCGGTGTTGGTCCGGACAATTAAGGAGATTAGAACTACGTTTAAGACAACTAGAGAAGCCATAAACACAAATAATTAGTAATGTTCAATTAGTTAAGTATAAATAAGAAAAACAGAACATAAGAAGTTAAACAAGCCGAAAGTCACAGCGATAGATAACCTTCTCGGGAACGACTGCGAAGTCATTTTAAACTCAAATTTCGAACTGTAAAATGTGATGCCGCGGTCCTTAGGACCCTTATAAACATAGTGGAAAAGAGAAAATCACGAAAAAGAACTGTTAAGCCAGTCAAATAATTAGGTCAGGGAGCCAGAAGAAATATAGAATTAATTACAAACCGGGATGAATCGGCAAGGGGCAATTTGGTCAATTAACCCCGAGAGCTGACTCCTGATCTAACTGTCAAATAAAATCAGAAAAAAGAAAATTCTGGAATCGAGAATTAAATTAAAGAACGAATAGAAAAATAAAAAAAAGAAAGAAAATGAAAAAGGTGTAGGAAGATGATATCATGCATGACATCATGCATGATGCCATAAATCCTATAATTAATAAATTAAATTAAATAGATTTTTGGGGTCTTCCATAAGACAAAATAAATAAAAGAAAGGGAAAAAAAATTCATTGTCTTCTTCTTCCCTTCCAAGACGTTTTCTCTCTCCCTTAGCTCTCTCTCTCAAATTCCATTAGAGCTCTTAAGTCAAGCTTCATAAACCTTCAATTCCACCATAAAAACCCTACTCTCCAACATTAAATCTTGTAGTTAGACCTAGATAAGGAGCTTGACAACAAAAAGAAAAAGAAACGAAGGAGTTTTGAAGAAAAGGAAATTCTGCATAAAAAGGTTAGTAATCAAATTTGATAAATTGAGTTTGATTCTTACATTTCTAACTTATTTAGCTTGTAAATATGCTTATAATGAAAAGAAAAAAATTGTGAGGGACCATTACTGAATTTCGGCCAGCATAAGGGGGAGGGTGATTTGCATGATTTGAATAGTTTGAATGGGTAGATAAACCTTAGTTAGTTGAATGACTATGGTTAAAGGCATGGAATCAAGTAAATGCAAAAATTAGTGTGAATTAGGGTTTGGACATTAGGGTTTAGGGACCAAAAATGTGAAGAAGTGCTAAATGATATCTTTGACATAGTTTAAGGAAAGAAATGGTCATTTGTGACCTAATTAAGTGTGTTAGAAGTGTTTGAATCAAAGCCAAATTCGGATTGAGTATGCACCATGACCAAAAGTCAACTTTGAGGGACCAAAAATGGAATTTTACAAGTCCAATTGGTATGGGACCAATTGGGACTGAAAATAAGCACTAAATGACATAATTTTCATTTAGGAAGCATGCCCAAAAAGTGACCAAAACCTAGTGAACAAACTGACCAAACTTGAAAATCTACAGTATGAACAGTACACATGAACAGTAATCGTGTTTGGATCATAACTTGAGCTAGGAAGGTCTAAATGACCTGAAATTTTACCAGTGGTTAGATGAGATATAGACCTAAAACTTTCATGAAGAACACAAACTCAAATTATGCCATTAACCAAGTCATTTGGCCACCCCAAGTTGGTGACTCAAATCTGCCAGCACCAGAAAATTACCCAGAATTCTGGGTTGTGTCCAATTCGGCAGCCATGGTTCAAATGGCCATAACTTGAGCTACAAAACTCCAATTGGGGTGATTCAAAAAGGAGAATAAACTTAAGACATTAGGGAACACTTTCTATAAAGAAATTTTTATCAAATTCCAACAGTAAACTGACCAATGAAACAATACAATTAGGGACACCAAAACTGAAAATTTGGCAATTTTGTCTAAAAGACCTAAGTTTTGAGAAAATGACCAAAACCAACAAGTTTAGTGACCAAAATGTGGTATGTGAGTGAAGTTGGAATTCCCATACCTATTAAGCCTTAGAAAGTTAACAATTTGACTTAAATAGTGTAGTGAATAGTCACCCGAAATACAAAATTTCAAGAACGTCGAGTTTAGCACGTTAGAGCTAGATAAAAGTGAAGTTGAATTTATTTTTGGATTTATGCTAAGTGTCGACACCATATTTTGGCCGATCCCTAGCACTAAATTTTCCTTTGCCAGCCAACTACATTTCCGACCTCTCTTTGCCATATTACCGATCTCTCTTCACAGAAAGTTGAGTCAATGCTAAGTCCTCATATCAGTCAAAGCCTTACTGGTCTCTCAAATCATTCACCGATCTCTCAAGCCCATTGTCAAATATCCTGACCAGTTAGCTACATTCCCGATCTCTCTTGTCAGACGAAATTGAACTAACACTAGAACCTTGCTGCCAGTATTTATGGTCGACCTCTCTTTTAAAAGTTTAGGAATAATCAAGCTAAGGTTCTAATCCGGTTTAATAAAGATCCCGATCTTAGATGTTCAAGACAAAATTTTCAATTAAGTTCCGTTTAGCAATCTCATGCATGTTGTATTTTCCGATCTCTCACACTTAGGATAATAATAGTTTTCAGTTATTTCAATATACTCAGACAATCAAGTGTTTAGAAATTTTCTGATCACAACCATTCATCGAACAAAAAGGCATTCTATTTCATTTCATTGCAAAATTTGTACAAGTTATTCGGCTGGGGGATCACCCCCAGCCTGATCTACATTTCGCTCATCCTCTCCCTCCTCTTCACTATCCTCACCCTCGTCCCCGGGAGCCAGGTCGGCCATCCAAGAGAAGTCCTCTTACGGTAACGCCAGGTTCGGCCAAGAGGTCTTTGTGAGCATTCACATAGGCACCAGCTATCCTGTCACCATTTCTTCGTCTTTTCGCCTTAAGCTCCTCGATAAGTTGAGCGACACGAGAAGCCGTTGGCGGGCGCTGGACTTCCCCGAGAGCACGATCCCTTTCAGCCAGAACATGATTCTGTTCGGCCAGCTTGTCTTCATAGAACTTCGCCCGCCCCTCAACTTGAGATATGTAATCCTGAGCGGATGCAAGTTGGGATCGGAGGGAAGTCACTTCCTGATTCTTCTTCTCGACCTCCTTGCCCAGGCGATGAGCCTTTTCCCGAACTATGGTCTGGTTCACCAGACACTCCACGTTCAGGCTCATGGATCGAGTTAAGATATCGTCAAGGCTGTCCGGATAGCTGTCCGATCCTCTCGGCGGATGGAAGACCCCAAGACTTTGGCAAAACCGGTTCTCCCGACATCGGTTATTCTTCAGGGACTCGATCAACGTTTGAGCGCCACGAGAAGAGGCTCTCACAGAAGATTGAGAAGGACCCCTTTCTGTGCTTGGAGCAACTGGAGGAGGTGGAGGTGGCTCTTCCTGTTGAGGAGGAGATCGGACAGCTTCAGTGATCGGCGGCCCCGAAGGTCGGGGCGGGTCCCCTTGTACCTCCCTAGGTTCATGACCGGGTGTTCGAAGCATTTCCGAACGCTTCATCTCCTTTATTTTCCGGGAGATCTCTCTTTCTTTCTTCCGCTTCCTAGAACCCTCATCACCCGCCATACCTGCACAAAGAAGAGGTCAGTGAGATCGCTAAGGTCCTGAGATCTGAGATGTAGAAAATACCAGTGCCGAGGTCAAAGAGCGGAAGTTCGCGATCTTGGCCGATGAGCAGCTGTATGGTCCAATGGTGCAGCTCGGCAGTCACCGCATCTAAACAGGAATACTTTTGAGTGGTAGCCTGATTCTTCAGATCCATCACTATTAAGCTTTCCTCCTGGTTCAGGGTAATGCGCTTCGGAAGCAAGGGCCCCTGGTGCCACCAGCTACGGAGGAAGTCCTCAAAGCAGGTCGGATTTTTGCTCCTCAGAATAAAGAAGCGGTTCTTCCAATTTTTAAGGGAGGAGGGCAGATCGGTGAAGAGCCCACAATGAGGCTTCCCCTGAAAGAACCAGTGCTCGTCGTCCTTTCGGCGAGTCAGCCTGTGCAGTTCGGCGAACACCTTAGCCGTAGGTCTGATTCCCTTAGCTCGGCATAGGCCTCGGAAGGCTACTAAGATCCACCACGAGTTAGGGTGAACTTGAGCAATGCACACTCGGTGAAGTTTTAGGACCTCCTTGAAGAAGTCATCCAGAGGGAACCAAGACCTTTAACTGTTCCTCGTATACCATAACCATGTCATTCTCTTCAAAGAAGTGATCGGCTCGGTGATCGCCGTGACACCGGATAAGTTCGTACGAATCAGGACGAATATTGTACTCCTGGCGAAACGATTACAGATCGGATTCTTGCGAGATCGATGGCAGCTCGTCCATAGGGAGATTCTCCCTCCTTGAAGAAGGTGCATGCCTTGATGGTCCGATCCGCCCCCGAGCTGGAACGGAGACCCTAGGAGGTTCTTGTTGAACGCTTGGCCCGACCACCTCTTCTTCATCAGACGACCATGAGAACTAAATGGAAGGAGGGCTCGCCGCTCTCTGACCCTCAGCACCGCTCATTTTCAAAGGAAATAAAGAACTTAAACTAAAAAGAAGATCAAAGCCCTTACCGGAGTCTGATCGGCGTCGGAAGAACTTGAGTAAACGAGAGAACTTTGAGGTTGTGAGCGAGAGATTGAAAATGACATACAGGAGCAAATGGCTAACCCCTCACCCCTATTTATACTCGTCCGAGCATTTAATGCTCACGAGGTTCCATCGATTAGCGGGACTCGCTGCTACGACACGTCTCACGAATATTCCCAAGATTCCATAAAAAGATCGGTTAATTATATAGCGGTAGATCCAGGTGTTTCGAATTACAGATCGGATAAGTTTCATTCAGGTAAAGAATCAGATCGGATAATCATATTAGAGCTCGAAAAATAACTAATAAGATAATAATTGACAAAATAAAATCTTTATTTTCAAAAGATCAGATTACATCATTTGGGCGATCTCAAGAGATCGGAATACATTTCCAAAAGTCGGATTACATCATTTGGGCGATCTCAAGATCGGATTACATCTGATTACATCTGATTACATCAAAAGGCCGACCTCTAAAGATCAGCGGAACATCCTATCTAAAGAGGCCTATGTCAATAGCCAACATTGTGACTGATCCACAGGGTGTCGTCGATCGGAGCTTAACCCGCTGTCGGAACACCCAATGTAGAGGGAAACCGCTGTCGGAACACCCAATGTGGTGAGAAGCCGAATAAGCTAGGAAGAGCGATCGCTAGGGATCGGCCGAACATTAGCAATCTGCTCAGCCGAAATCGGTTCGCTGATTATTGCAGTTGAGCGACTCGAGATCGGCACGATCGAAGTCCGCAACCCAGATCGGTCAATCGATTCAGTTCTCTCACCATCATCAGTTAAGGTTTTCACGATTATTCGATCACCGGGATCGTAAATTTTCAGTCGGTGGGTAAAGAAGTCCATCGGAAAAGGATCAAAAGCCACAGTCATAGCCAGAATTACTGCCGGAACAGTTAAAACAAGAAAGAAAAAGCAAGAAAGGAAAATCGAATGAACGAGGTTCCTTCTGTCAGGGGTATATATAGGGGAAAATCGGGCATTTATTGCTAGCGAAAGCGGGCGGCCGGGAATCGAAAGGAATTAATGCTTCGACCGGACTAGGGCCGATTAAGGGATCTGAATAAAAGAGATCGGGAGATGGGAGATCAGCATGAGAGATCGGAATAGGAACATGTCAAGAAGATCGAGCGTGGGAGGGATCGGAAGGCAAAAAGAATAAGACAAATCCCAAATAACCGTCGTCAGAATCAGAGCCGAGGTAGTTAAAGCGTGGCAGACGAGATCTCCACCGCACGCCTAAGAATCGCCCGCAATCTTGTGGTGCCGGTATGTCATGACAGTCTGTACATCCCAATCTCCACCGTTGATATCACTTGTAAGGGCGAACCGGAGCCCTTGGATCAAGAGAGAGGCGACAAGACCGGCGCCTTTCGCTCTTAGCCTCGGACGCTCGGGACAAGTGGATTTGAGACCGTCAGATTGAAAGAAGAAAAGGACAAATATTCTGAAGAATAATCTCAGCCGTTCATTTTGGTTCTCTTTAATTCTCAAGCATCCGATCATGTCCTTCAAAATCTTGACCCTCCATCTCCCTCAAAATAAATCTTGACCCTTCACGGGGAGCACCCGATTCCTATAAATACATGCATGAAAAACTGTTCAAAAAAGGGGGCAAAAAAAAGAGAGGTAGTTATTATAGCGGAAGAACTCTGAAACTTCATTCAGTTTGTTACTCTGCTACTTAGAAGTGTTGATTAGAAAGACTTTTGAAACTAGTTTTCTAAAGTGTTTTCTTGAAAAGGATTCTGAATACTGGAACTCTACATTTTCAGTTTGTTCATTATCTGGTCACACTCTCACTTTTAGCCCTTATCATCTCTGTTTTCATTCCTATTGTCCAAGCTAAACTTCATTCCACTCGGTTTTTATCTTAATCTGATTGCATTTTAGCTAAGCACCCTTTAAGTTCACGACGGACATCAACCCTCAGGCTAATCAATCCGCCGCCTTATCACTATTTGTCACCCCGTAGTTATTTCAATAGATTTGGCTCCTTACAGGTAAGAGCTCATACTGCTGTTTTGTTAAGTGTTTACGTTTACTTTTCGCACTTTCTTTGTTCTTCTTACATATGCGATTTTCTTCAAGTTCATTTTGTGCAAAAGAACCCTAAAGAATGTTACTCTCGAGTTATCTCTTTAGTGATCAGTCCATCATTTTATTAATCTTCGTCATTTCTGAATGCAAGTTTTCTAGCTCCTAGTAGCGCGTAAGTGGTTGGGTAAAACGTAGGTAACTGCAACTTAAGGGTCTCTTTTGAGAGAAAGAGCCTGAATAACACGTCAGGAAAATAGCCCAACTATTAGGCTGACGTAAACGGCAATTCGGCAAGATGCCATAAAGTGGAATAAAACCAAAGTAAACGAAACAGAATAGATCGGACATTAATAGGTACTGGTAAAGTGACCTTAGGGGAGGTCAGCAAAATTTAGTCCAGCTTCTCTTATTTAGTCACAAAATATCAATTAGTTAAAAGAAGCCTTATCCCCAGCACCTTAGAACGCCAGAATCCTTAGCTTTAGGACCTTATGACATGTAGCTGAAATTAAAATTCCGGAGATCAGAAAGATCCCATTCAGGTTCCTGTTAATTTAAAAGAGATCGAAAGAGAGTTCTTATTCGATTCTCAACTCAAAACTTTAATTAAATAGAGATCGGAGGAGAGTTCTTATCCGATCTCAAATCAAAATTTAAATAAATACTTAATAGAGATCGGAGGAGAGTTCTTATCCGATCTCAAATCAAAATTTAAATAAATACTTAATAGAGATCGGAAGAGAGTTCTTATCCAATTCTCAACTCAAATTTAAAATAAATACTTAATAGAGATCGGAGGAGAGTTCTTATCCGATCTCAAATCAAAATTTAAATAAATACTTAATAGAGATCGGAAGAGAGTTCTTATCCGATTCTCAACTCAAATTTAAAATAAATACTTAATAGAAATCGGAGGAGAGTTCTTATCCGGTCTCAACTCAAAATTTTAATAAATATTAAATAGAGATCGGAGGAGAGTTCTTATCCGGTCTCAACTCAAAATTTTAATAAACATTAAATAGAAATTGGGGGAAAATTCTTATCCGATCCCTGAGCTAAAATTTTAATGAATACTTAAAAGAGATTGGAGGAGAGTTCTTATCCGATTCTCAATCCTAAATTTTAAATACCCTAAGAGAGATCGGAGGAGAGTTCTTATCCGATTCTCACACCAAATCTTAACCTGTACGCAAGATAATCCCAAAACCAAAAATGATTCGTGACGTCAATTCACTAAGGTCGTCTCATTTACTTATGTATCTGGGTAATCCGAATTTAGTGAAAGATCAAATATTCCTTTTGTCAAAAGGATTAACATTTCCGTTCAAGCCCTCTTAACTAATTTATGAAGAACGTGAAATTAAGTCTACTTACCCTTATTAAGGGACGAGGTGGGGTGCCTAACACCTTCCCCACCCGTTTATGGACCCCGAACCTAGAATCTCTGTCTTGAAGTGGTTTCATATTTAATTTATCTTCCCAAAAGGTTTTCTTTAGTTTCCCTCAAAACTAAGGTGGCGACTCCTCACTCATTCCTACTTCGGTGAGGGTTCGTTCAGGCGACCGCAAATCCCTTGCAACACTAAGTTATGGTACTGAAACACTATGAAATTTTGTGTTTCAGTGGAAAAGAATACCGGGACAACCTAAGCAGTCGAGTCAAGGCCAACAGGCGACTCGTTTGAGGTTTGTGCACAACGTATACTTTTTATAATCATCTTTTGCATACTGTTTTGAATAATGTGAAATATTGGATTATGGCATTCTTATGATGTTTGATCTAAATTGTTGAAAGGTATTATGTATATTTGAAATAACAATGTTTAGCAAATTTTTAAGATAAGTTTTGAAATCACAATGTCATGACCATATATTTGAACACCTCACTAGCATGACTAGTGAGGGTAATTAGTTTCGAATTTTGATTCATTCTCTGGAGAAGTGTTGAGGTGTGCCAGTAGAAGAGGATGTGAATGGATATCCATATATTTGAGCTAGCTAGCCTTGTGATGTGATTTCTCTTTAGCCTCTGGCTATTGAGATTCTATTTGTTTCGAATGGCATGATCTAACTGTGGGTTTTATGAAATGTATTTTGATACTTTGAAATGAACTTGGTTTGCATTAAAATCTCATAATTCATGTTTTGTGTTTAATACTCATGTTTAGTCAAATTTTTGAATAAATGTGATTTATATTTTGCATAAAGATTATTTTAGTATGTTGTGCACCGCTTAGTCCTAGTACTCAGCGATAGTTTCTATTACTGTCGCAGATACAGTGACTAGAGGAGCAGCAGACTGAGCTGCTAAGGGTTAAAGATCATTCAGCTTAAAGTTATCGGGTATAATTTATAACCTAATTGTGAATATTTCTTTTGATGTATGTATTGCATATAAAAGTATGGACATGTAAATGGGTCTCGAGCAGCTTGTATAAAATTTGTATGAAGTTTATAATAAAGTTTAGTCTGTATTTCTTTTGATGTAAATTTTGTAAGGATGTATATAAATTGTTTTGTCTCTAATGAAATATGAGTGGAACTATTTTATTTAATTTGAATGAAATGTATTGCTAGTATTTTGAGGATTATTGAATTTTAAACTTGAGAAATTGATTGAAATGATTGTGGAGTTGTTGAAATGGATTGAGTTTGATTGTGAAATTGAAGTAGTTGTTGAGAAAACATTTTTAGAAGTGCTTTTTTACAGGTATTTGAAGAACTGTTTTCTCAAAATATAAATGAAACTCTGTCAAAATTTTTATAAAATTTGCGAAAAAATAAAATGGGCCAAAAATATTAACTAGTTTTTAATTTTAACTAAATGTTTTAAAATCCCTTATAGGGTACTTAATTAGTTATCAGTAGGTGAATTGCGGTAGTTCATTAGGTATTCTATGGGATCATGTTATGCCTTACAGAGGGGTAAGGTGTGACATTCTCAACCCACTAAATTGAGGTGTTGAAAAAATTTTTATAAATAAAAAATTAATTATTACTAATATTTAACTTTCCATACTTTTGATCCAAACAACACATACATTTATCCAAACTTAGCTTCCTATACTTATAATCCAAACAACTCACACCTTTAATCAAAACAACATAAGATTAGTAAACCATCATTTACCTTAGATTCCTCCTAAATAATATAATATTAAAAAAAATACAATCTTATATTTTATTACTTTACCTTACTTTATTTTAAAAAAATCTTAACTTACCTGGCTTTTTATGCCAGAGTGTATAAAAAGAAAATGGTAATTCATTTTGTAATAAAAATAATCATGTTAGAAAAGTCAAGTAGGATAGCGACAGTATTACTTGCTCTTAGGGATGGCAACGAATTAGATTTTTATGGATACCCGACTCGAACGAACCCTAATAGAATAATTTGGGTAATATATAATCAAATTTAGAATAGATTTGATTTATTAAATAATACCCATGATGGGTTCAGCTCGAATTCAGGTTTTAAATGTTGATATGTTGGCTAAACCCATTTATATAAATACATAATTAAATATAAATATATACTTTTTATAATAATATTTATAAATTTTTATATATTTTATTTTAAATAAACAAAATTTAAATATTTTATAGAATTATTAAAATTTTAAATATAAATTATTAATAAAAATATTTTTTATATAAATTATTAATTAAAATATATAAAATTAAATGAGTTCGTATAATAATAGTCAGATTTGAGACGAATAATTGAGAATATATTTTAATTGAATTCTAATAAAGTGAATTTTTTGATTCGCAAAATATAATAAATTACTTCGATTCAAAATGTTTTACTAAAATTGGAGTAAAAATTATCTAAACCCTTAATCGTTTCTATACCTAGATGATGTGGGATTGCCTGCCAAGCGGCAAGTGGTGGCACTGTCTGGGTTGTTGCACATTCATTCCCCCCTCATATTAAGATCAACATTAATCCAAAGTACGTCAATAATAAATATGATGCTACCGGTAGTCTTTTTGATTTTGACCCAGATGACACATAGACCTTTAGTGAGGAAAAAAGGGTAAGGTGGATGACCTTCTGGATGGCCATTCCAACGTTCAAGTCAGTGATCTTAATTCTTTTGAGAGAGATTAAAAAATTTTTTTTGTAACAAAGAATAATAGAGATAGTATACGTAACCGAATATCCTATTTTAGCTGGTATTCATAGGCTTTTGAAGAAAACAGTCATTGCTTTGTTTACGACAGTAATCTTGGCTAAATATTAATGGATTTCCGTGATATTTGCTTTTATTATATTATATGCGGGATTATCATTCAGTCCGTAAAATCCGAGTTACATCCGATAGAGTGTTTGCTCGGTAAGGGTTTTGTTCACCGTTTTGGGTGAACAAAACTATTGTTCGGTCATTTCTTGCTCAGCTTTATGTTTAAGCTTGTCACATTGGATATGTCTTTTAACTTTTTGACTTTATTATGGGAGGGTGGTATCAAGATAGTCATGCACCTCCAGCAACAAGAACAAGGAAGCCATCTCCTCTCATTGGCAGTATTTCTATTATGGCAAATATGGAAAAGTAGGAATCTGCTTACGTTCATCAATCAAGATCAAGGTATTCAAGAGGTTATATCTCTAGCCTTAAGGTTCCATGAAGAATTCCTTGCGTCCAAAGTGCACATTCCTTCAGGCCATCGCCAGGAGCAGCAAACACCGCAGACCTGGATTTCCCCACCGCAAGATGTAATTAAAGTATATCTTGACGCTGCCATAAATAAGCATAGGGACAGAGGTGCTATTGTAGTGATTGTTAGTAACCATGAAGGCAAACCTGTAGGCTGGTGTCGCAAGCAACAGGCCGGCAATTTGAGACCCATCACCCACGGGTGATGGAAGTTATTGCTTGTAGAGAAGCCATTTTACTAGCTAAGACCAAAGGGAAGGGTGATTATTGAAAGAGATTTAGTGCTGGTCATTCAAGCCGCACAAGAACAGACACCTCCTCTAGAGATCCAAGGCTTGATCAATGACTCCTTATAGCTAGCGTCTGGTCTTTTTTCTGCAGAGTTTCATTTTGTTAAAAGATCTTGTAACAGTGCAGCTTGTGCTCTTGCATCCAAAGCACTTCATGATCATGATTTGTCCTTCATATGTAATCCTATGATGCAAGTGTAGTATTTGTATCCACAGCTGTGCCTGTTTAATTATTTGACTGAATGGCTATCTTTCCTAAAAGAAAAAAAAAAAAGAAAAAGAAAAATCAGCGTACAAAGATGAGGAATGGACTGCAGGAAAAGAGACGTAGCGAAGAAGATATAAATGAAAGGTAAGGAACGGGGCATCCGGAAACGAGCCCACATCGCTTCCACAAGACTCGACCTTGGAAAATTGCTAGTATAAAATGTAGCTGAAGTGTTTGAGCAACGCATACCTTTCTCGGCCTTTTGGCTAAGATCAAGTGTAGTATCTGTTCTTATCAGTTTAATATCTGATACGTGGACCAATGGTCCACATGATATTAAATTAATTTTTTCAAGGGAAGGGCCTGTTATGGTAGCTTGCTACTGGGGCTCTTGAGCGTCGCTCTTGTCTTGCACTACCGCAAGGGCCTGGCGCACCCTCCAATACCGTCCAAAATTTGTGAGCCATCAGTACAAAATATTCTCATAGCTTAATAATTAATGCATAAAACAAATTTTTGTTTAAATACAAGATTTTATTCTTTGTTTTCAAGTTTCGTAAAACAAGGTCTTCTTCTCTAATGAATAATTAAGTTTTACATAATTAATGTTGCACCAATGCATTGTATCAAACTTTGCTTCCTTGAGCGTAGTATACATAATCCTTGCATTGTTCTTTGATGATTGCAGCATCCGATCACTGGTGAAATAATCGTCACCTCCGCTTAAATTTAAAAAAAAAAAGGATTTGTATTTAAATAGTCAGCTCGACTTGAAAAAATGTTAATCGAGTTATATATTAAAATAATCATATATTTATGATTTCATATGATTTTTAAGTTGAATGCTTCAATTAAATATAAATCAAACGGTTTCATCTGAAGTTCCAGGCGTATAATTTCAATTATTATTTGTCAGAACTCATTATTATTTTTAGATGTAAATTGGGGGAGCTTCTAATCAACAAAAGAGTACAGGATACTGCATCCAATTCATTGAAATCAAAATTAAATAATTCAAAGTAGCGAAGATTGTTCAAAGGAATCGGAAGCTTCTCTGGTACACTTCCTGCAGCAAGGAACTTGAGAAAGAAACACATAATGAAAGACTGGGTAATGAAAAATATAAGAACAAGATATCTTAAAAAAAACAAAGCTAAGTTACCTTAAGGAATGCACATCCAACACACAACCTTTTAACATTTGACAAAAATCCAATATTTTGGTGCAAATTGATTGATTTTTCATGCCGTGAAAGTCTAGTGATTCCAGGCAGTTGAATCAATCTAATCTCCAATTCAGCTAAAAGTGGGGTATTTTCAAAGCAAATGGATTTGAAATTGCCAAAAGATGTATAATTTTTTCAGTTGAGTATTCCGAACGTAAAGACAATCAACAAAGCTACCTCCATACAATTTCAAATTTCTGAGTAGTGGGCAACTGCATATGAAACTCGCCAGCGCATCATTTGCAATAGTTATACCAAGCAACTCCAGGTTACAAAGGCTTTTGAATCCACTAAAATCAGCAGGAGGGTTGATTATACAAATTTGCAGTTTCAGGTTGATAAGATTCTGAAGAGAAAAGAATCGAGAATGCAATTTATACGGCTCACCAACACAAATACCAAGTGTGAATTCCATTTCCATAACACTTTTCCTTGATAAGAAAACCACCCATTGATCCATATCTGAACAACTTGTCATTCTCTCATAGGTTGAGAGAGCAAATTTGAGTATTGGACCATCATGATGAATGAATTTGACAACTTTATTCTCCTCAAGCATGTGCGTTTGTTCATGTTTCTTTCATAATTAACACGTTCGTCAAATACAAGATATAGCATTGTAACCCAGCTATACCTCCACCTTTTGGACAGAGCACTGGTTCTTATTGCATCTCGAATTGGCAATTTAGCAAGGATGCAATCTGGCAAGTTGCTGATAATATCAAAAGTTGATTCATGAACCTTAAAACTGCAACTCTCAACAGTGCCGCACTCACAATTCTGCCTCTTATTAATTTGCGGCTCTCCCATCAACTGGAGAAAATATCTAATATTTATAATGGCCACACAGCACATGCTTTCGTCCAATCACTCATTACCTTGGCCACAGATTCTGCTTCTCTATATAACCACCACGAAGCAAGTCCCATTTTGGAATTTGGAATTCTAAAGCAATCAACCTTTTTTTTAATTTTTTTTCCTTCCTAGTACAAGTTTTAACTTCCAATTATTTTAATTCAAATCTTAATTCAATTTTAACTTGGATTTCCAACAAATTAAGTACTAATTCATGAATATTTCCAGAAGTAGATCCGGATCATGCTTTAGGACTAATCACAAGCATTTAGTTACGTTGCTTATGCTTTGCAATAGCAAACAGACAAGTACGAAACAGTGGAAGAATATTAATCATGATTAAATCTGGTTAAACACTAAAACAATATGCAAAAACAGATGAAAAGTGCAATATCAAAAGAAACCCACTATGTTTATTAAACATGCATAAAGGGACTGAAGAAACCCTTTGAAGAAGAACAAAACAGAAGGGGTCACATACCCTATTGAAAATGTGGAGAAAGAACTTCCAGAATTGGGGGGATTAAGCGCTCTTTCTTCCTTCTTCAACCGAAGTGCTCTGTCTGTGTAGATGCTTGGATTCGAGAAACCTGAAACGTACGTGTAGGGAAGAAAGTGGACGGAAGGAAAATGAAGATAGGAGACTAGGGAGAAAATGGGACTACTGGGCTATTTGCCCTTTGTTTGCAGATAGGGGTTAGGAGTGAGTATTGATTGTTTTTACAGAAAAATCAAATCAAAACCGGCTTAACTAGATTTTTCAATTCAAAATTCCGATTAACCGATTTAGTTTTGATTATCATTTTAAGAAAATTTCAGTTAATTTTCTTGCCTCTCTTTTGTTTGGCTTGCATGATTTATTGAGTTTGAATGAAAATTTTTGAAAGTAAGGAGGGGTGCATAGGGAAAGAAACCCACATCGCTTCCATAAGACTCAAACTTGGAAAATTGTTAGTATAAAATATAGCTGAAGTGGGTGAACAAAGCATACCTTTCTCGGCCTTTTGGCTAAGATCAAGTGTAGTATCTGTTCTTATCAGTTTAATATCTGATACGTGGGCTATTGGCCCACATGATATTAAATTAATTTTTTTAAGGGGGGGGTCCGTTACAGTAGCTCGCTGCTGGGGCTCTTGAGCGTCGCCTTTGCGTTGCACTACAGCAAAGGCCTGGCGCGCCTTCCAGTGTTTAGTTCAGAATTCTGCTAGTCTTACTAAATTTACACAATTGCACATGTGATCAAATATATAATTAATCGAAAATAATTTTTTTGTTCTATACAAGAAGATACCAGTCTTTATTTACGAGTTTTCCTAAAATGATAATTGACTTATTCGTTAAAATGAAAGATATTTTCATGATTTTCAATTAATATATGGAATTATAATATCTTCCGAGTAATTTTGCATGTGTCATCTATAGAGATTTTGTAATCTCCTATTTAGAACTTGACATGACTATGATAACGTCCACTGAATGCCCTTTTGATACGAGTTCTTGAGTATCAGAATTCGTAAAAACAAATACCATAAAAACTTAATGGATATATATATATATATTTCTTACTTAAAATGTCTGAACTGTAATGTATAAAAGCAAGAAGGATTTAAAAAAAAAAAAAAACCAAACCCTTCCCACAAAATGTTTTCAAACATGAAGGCACTTAGTTGCCTCCAACACCTCCAAACAAAATTTTCTCAATGATTAATTCATTTGACTTAGCCGAGCAGAAGGGCAGTATCACAGAACGCTTACAGGGACCCTAAAGAAAAAAAATATGAAAAAAATTCTGCAGGTAGGAACAAAAATTTGAATCTATTCGAACCCATTTTGAGCTTAGAAAATCCTTCTCAACATACTGAATCCTAAAACACCAACTGACAAAATGACGGCAATTTTTGTGAATTCAAGATCAGTAATCATGCTTCTCCTGTTCGTTACTTGCCGTGATCTCTGTCCTAAACTCTCACGTAGTAGGTTGCTTAAAGTATCTAACTGATGCATGACTTGCCGTTGACCCCGCACAATGCCAGATATCTGCTTCACATGGAAAGATAAAATAACTGATAGGCAAGTCAACAAGAATGAAAGATCCTCCAAAAACCAAGCACATGTTAGAAGTGTGCAAACATGCAACTTAACCGTTGAAATTATCTTCTTATCTGATGATAGAACAAGTGAAAATTATCTGTGTCAACTTCCCTCAAGTTTATTGACGAGTGAAAACTCTCTCTCTCTCTCTCTCTCTCTCCCTATATATATATATATATATAATTTCAATTATTTCTTCGAACTGCAAGTTATGCAAAAACTTTGTTAGACACTCAACATCCTATATCAATATGGAAACTACAGCGTGGCAAGTCAACACCAAGCAGTCTACCATCTCAGTCTCATCTGCAAATTTGGGAACTTCACTCTCACATCTTAACATAGAAATATGCAACTTAGAAAATAATACATCTGAATAAAAAATAAAAAATAAAAAATAAAAAAGAAAAGGGGGTTTGAGTAGTACCTCTTCCATTAATGGTGACTCCTTAGCCAACTGAGAGGAAGATGAGGAATTAGGCATTTTGGATCCAGTCAAGGAACCATTGCTTAAACCAGAGATGAAGTAAGACGTAGGAGCAGAGCCATTACATACTTCAGTTTGGAGACCCAAGTTTTGCTGGCTGGAAGAACTTTTGTTGATGTTTAATTTGGAATTTAGCTCTTCAATACGGGTTGTGAACTCATCCATTCTATCATTTAGTGAGGAAATCTGTTCTGAAAGTTGAGTGAGGATTCCCTAAAGGGAACAAGGGAAGAAGAAAACAGTTGAGATTGACAGAAGAAGGCATTTGAGTTCTACAGCTTCATTACAGCGAAAAATGATCAATCAGTTGAAAAATAAAATGATCCCTGCAATACCTGGTTTGCTAGCACTGCAGTTGACTCTGGGTTTCTCTCAATATACCTTCGGTTATTTGCAGCAAGTCCAGTAAACTTGGATAAGTTCTTGTCCCTTTGACTTGAATATGAATGTGACATACCACTGCTTGATGCAAATAATTACCACTCTATTAGTCTCATGGCAGCTAGCTTTTGAAGGATGTTTCAACAACATAAATAAATATGATAAAGAATAAGCAATAGAACAAAAGGGTTTTTTGGAGCTCCAAAGAAATATTGTGGTATTGGTGATTGCACCTTTTGAGATTCTTGTTTCTTATTGCAACCCTATCAGCAGAGGCTCGGAGAAGTGCTTCTTTGGGGCTGAAGACCAAATCCTTATCTAGGCTGAGTTTTGTCTTCAAATCATCTGGTAAAGCCTGCATAATGATCAGATCAGAACTTACCACGTGGGAGAAGTCATCATAAGTATTAGACATTTCCATACCATAACTTCATCTACAAGCTTTTCTAGTTGAATCTGTTCTATATAGGTACGTGGTACATATGAGCCTTCCAAACCTAGCTGCTCTGCAACACATCTCACAACTAAGCGATCTCTTCCTTGAACCTTTTTGAAAAAACAACCAAGAATGTGAGGTTTACACAGTTTATATGCAAACTACTAATGAGGCTTTTGGTAGCAATAAAGATGAGCAATTAAAAATTGTCTACATCATTATAATTAAAGAGTGAAAAATTCCCTATGCTTTCAGATGATTGATAACATGAGCCATTATAACAACTAATCCTTGCTGTCATTGGCAATGCAAAACAGATAGATTTAACATCACCTTTAATAAGTAACTGCTACGTAATAGTAGCTTATGACATAAGCTCTGAGACAGAATTTGGAATAAAAAACAAGTGGACTATGGATAATATAAATTATAAATAGTGAGAACATCCTAGCCTATTTCTTTATTTCAATATTACAAAAAAAAAAAAAAAGGAAAGAAGAGTACAATAAACTGTGACTAAGCATTAGAAATATGGAAAAATTGTCAATGTACTAGTGTTTTCCACCCTGAAAGAACTTACATTTACGTAGAAATACTTCATAAATATGCATTCCTAAATCCTAAGTAGATGAATCCATAGAAATTATTTACTTGTACCTGAACATACTGACGATTTAGTTGTTCTAGCCAATCAATTTTCACACACACTCTATCACTAATGAATACATGGCTGCTTCTTTTAAGGATGGTTGCTATTGTGTATCCCAAGGCCATAAGCCCACCAAGAAGCCGCACGCTGACTTCAAAAGTAATCCTTGGTGATATAACAAACGGAGTATCTGTTACCCATTCCTGAAATTGAGAATTATAACAAATTATATAAGATATGGAAATAAGTTTTTTCCCATTAAAACGAGAAGCTGCCCAAAATCCAAATTGCCACAAAAGAACTATGAATTTGTACTAAAGAAGTTTATACTATTTTTAGTAGTCATATTAATAACACACATACGCGGGACCTTTAAGATTTTCTTAGTTTATCCTAGGCACAATTTTATCCATGGTCATTAGTCTTATCAGTAATTTCAATACAGTCAATATACTTTAATTTGTACCAGAAAAAATTTTAATTTATGTCTCAATAACTTTTGGCCAATTTCATTCAAATGAATTTCAGTCAGACTTTTTATGTGATAGTCAAATGAGATTTTCTTAGTATAAATATACAATTAAAATTGGGCCATAGGACTTCTTGTAGAATTTCTCAATAGTGACCTCATCGAAACACAATTTAAAGTCAAGTGATTCTACATCAAAAATTGAATGTAAGTGATTTCAATTAGTTATAAATCCATGATGATAGGTGAAACTAACGGATATCCTATATGCCAGCATACATTAACATCTGAACCACTATGTTTGGAACCAAATAAATTAGCAACATAGCTTGATATATTAATCATATGCTGTCTGCTGAGTTCACATTCATCAAATGCTGAACTCAAGGATAAAAAGGTATGATGTACATATCCTTATAGAATACAAACATCATCATTACAATGTGGGCTGAGGCTGGCTAAGAGACTGTCCTCGTTTTGTGCCATTCAGAAACATATAGAGGCAATTTCTTTCTAACAGTGTGCAACAATTAAATTTATGTTTCTTAATACGTATTTCTAAAATTTATCAAAGTATACAAGGTATTCAAGTTTACCAGAACCAATAATTGTAACAGAAAGGAAACTGAAATTCTGAAGGGCAAACCTCAAACATAAGATTGTATTTTCCATCTTTATTCCTCATTCTCAGATATGATTGGCAAGATTCAGGATCTTCACCAGGTGGTAGAAGATATATATCATAAGTCTGCTCTGTTGTCTCTGTATGGTCTTCAGAGAGGACAGCCTTGATCTGATCCACCATCACCTTCTTTGCCGACTAAAATGAAAATAAGTACTCAAGACATCAGTATAAACAAAAATAAGGCAACAAATAGCTATTGATTGGCCCAGTGGGAAAATTGTGAGCAAAATTAAAATAAAATAGCTCAACAGCAATCAAAGCGGAAAACAACCTTCAATATGTAAGTAGGACTCTGGAATCCAGAGAAAGGGTTGAATTTGTTTATGATTTTTATATGTGCCGTGTGGAGATCTGGCTCAATAAAAGCTTTGTACATTGGATACACCTGCAATAAAATTTAAGCTGAGTACTTGAAAAGCAGTATTATACAGAAGAGGTTTTAAAACATATTTAACAAAAGCAAACCGTTTCAGATATCTGCTGGATAATTTCCTCTGGTGCTTGGCCAGCACGTTGGATGTCTCGTAGAACCCGTTTTACAAGGTCAAAATGAACTCCCCCAGTCACTGATACTCGAAGGTCTAGCATAGGTCGCAGCTTTTCACTCAAGGCATAGATTCCCTCAATAATCACTATACGAGAAGTTGGGACCTCAACCGTCCTATCACAATTGCACGCCTTAATTAGGTTTACATAAAAGCCATATATGGAAAAGTACATATGATTGTAAACTTGATCGCTTTTAGAAGGATAATAACATGACCTTCTGAAAGGTACAACTATCTGTGCCTAACTACATATCAAAGGAAGCAGTGGTTAACCTGTATCCAATGCGGGAGCTAGACTTGAAATCATAGATTGGAATCTCAGCTGATTTTCCTGCCTTTAAATCATGGACATTCTTGAGCAGTGTGTCATAATCTGTCAGGCGTGGATCTGTTCAAAAACAGCATTAGAACCAATAGCTCAACAATGCATGCTCTGTCTCAATTTCAAACAATTGGTTACTCTAACTATGGCTCATAACAGTCTAATTCCAAACTTTAACCGTGATAAGGTGGGTCATAATCAAATTATCTCCTGATGCAGAGTGAAGACTACATACTCCAAACTTTTTGCAGAAACTTTCACTTCATTTTAACCACAAGATGAAAATATGAGACAAAATTTGAAGGGACAAAAACAAGTTGAAGATTCTTTCTCATGGTTAGAAGTACCTATCATATGCTCAAACACATGTCATAATTGAAAGCATGTTTGAAACAACAAATCAAAAGAAAAAGTTTCCCCAGTCTCAACACACCTCATATTTCTGTAGGTCAACTCTTCCTAATTCCTTCCCAAAGCCCTATGCTCCAGCAACATCAACAACCAGCAAGCCAAACCTTGTTTCACTCTCATAACACCAAGACTAGAGAACCACTCTATTTAACGGTTAATTCTCTCCGTTTCCCAGAGTACTGCTTTCCCAAGCAACCATTATCTCCACAAACGCTGCTCAAATCCCACACAGTGCCCTCTCACATCCATATATTCACATATTTAAAAAAGATTTCTAGAGAGTGAAATGGCACTGAGGAATATGATATATTATGGCAGTTGAGAATAAATTTGAGAAAACAATTTAAGCTTTATTGACTAGCAAAGCATTTAAGGCACTGATTATTACCACTAAAGAACAAAAATATCTAAAATTCCATAATAACATGTTCATATATAAACCAAAATATCCATAGATCCAATCTCTATTCTATAGTGCAGATGTTACCTAATATATTATGCCCAAAACTTACATTCTCAAACTAAAACCAGTTATCAACTAATTCAAATCAGGATTTGTGGACAAAGAAATCAAAGACAACTGTAAGTTCATGCTATCAGATAGCAAACCAGCAAAAGCAGAGGTAAGAAAAGGTAGATTTCTGAATTCCAAACCCCCTTAATCTCCATTAAATTGGTCATTTTTACAATAATAAAAAAAAGATACCAAAAACTTACCTGTTAAATAGTTAAAGCACAACGGAAATTTATACTCTAAGCTATTGAATATGATAGAAGAAAGAACAGAGTTGATGCAAACACTAAGACTTGGACACATTCTAGACAGGATATCTGGAGTCAATAGAATAGATTCTACATGGTTACAGACAGTCTTACATCATTGACTGGTATAAATTCATGCCAGGGAAAAATAGCACTTTAGCGCATGAATTATTTTATCCTCTAAGCTATATAATTTCTATAATAACAAGAATATTATCATAGTATGGTAAAAAATGTGACAAAATAGATCTTTCCAGCGAATTTATCAAAAGATAATAAATAAATATCTTGCAAAAGCTGTCTAAAAAAATGACGAGGCGACATCTTTGACATTATATTTAATTAAAACTGTTCAAAAGAATACAAGGTTTCAAAAGGAAAGCTTAAATGAGTTGAAAGATAAATCACCATCAAAATTGCCGTCAACAATTCGGCTAGAATCATTGTAGTTGTCCATTGAAATGACAGCAACACTGGGCATGAAGTTGAGTACCTTCTCTGTGAAAACAGTCTTCCCAGCCCCTGAAGGACCTGCTAATCCTACCAGTATTATTCCATCATTGTTTTGGGCCAACAACTGGCATGCACGGATAAATAAAAAAAATCCTTTCTCAAATGTATAAGTCTGTTGAATTGGAAAAATCTCATAGCGATCACAGTCCTTTCTCTTAACCAATTGGACCTGGTCTTTCAAGAGCCCATGCCTTTTCTGGTGTAATTCAGCACTAGAATTATCTTGATCCATCATCATAAGAATATGCTAACCCCCTCTGATTGAAAGAAAAATGAAAATGCAGCAAAATAAATAGTATCAGTGAGAGAGAAATAAAGAGAGAGAGAGAGAGAGAGCACAACATGCAAGAAAAAGTGGGGAGATAATGATTGAATGACACGATGAAATTTAACACAGAAAATAAAAAAATTTAACATAAAAAAGCAACAACATAACTAAAGAATGTAAAAGAACAGTAAGAATTAAAAAATGGTAACTATACAATAAAAAAGATCATCCATATAAAAACAATGTGCTTAATAGCCAAAGTCTAAAGCCAATGAGACCTTGGTCTAAAACTAGACTGGGTTGAGGCCTTAGGACGAAGAGGTCCAAAGTTCAACTCTCACCATTGTTGGTTTGGACTCTTATATTTCATTGTTTACTTTGTATCAGCAAATGTACTTTGGCTTTGGCCAGCTTCAATTTTAATTAACATAATTAAGATGCATCTTATAATCATATCTCTGGTTAAAAAAAAAAAGTGAATAAGAAGACCATAAGATGCATAGAAATAAAATAAGAAACACTAATTGGAGTACAGGAATATCCAGTTGAAATGATTAATTTCTTTATGCATAGCATCTCCGTATCCAAGCTGGTCATTCAAATGGAAACTATTGCAATCACAATAAGACAATAATTGGAAAGAATTAATAATCATACAAATCATGAACCATAATGACCCCATCTCTATTCTATCAATAATGAAACAGAATGACCCAATATTTTGAAAGAAATCAAAAGACCTCCAAAGTAGTAAAGATAAGTACAAGTTACAATAATAGATTCTCAAATCATCCTTTGGAGCAAATCTTGTTAGTTATTTCAGCATTCATCTGCAGTACAAATATGGAACTAGGCCTAGCTGATGCTAGAGCCTTACAGTTCAAAGACCATTTAAAATGTGGCTGGCTTCATTCTAAGCTTCTTTTCTACGACAGCATTCACAAATCACATAAGTAGCAATGCCATAATGAAAAAAAAAAATTGCAAAATGTCTAGCTCATATAAAACAAAGTTACTGATGAATCTGCCAGCATAACGCGAACAAAGTGAAATTAATTCTTCGGGTTGTCTGCAACAAGAACATGGAAATTTATAGGGACTTTCTAATTATTGCTAGAACTAAAACAAGTCACTATCAACACCCTAATGCCAAATTACAAGATTAGATCACATTAATGCCACATTTAGCAATATTTACTTTAAAAAGATGCCCCAAGGATGAAAAATAAAGGCCACTTCAACTTTGTGACCTCATGTAAATCAAAAAACCAAAAACGGTGATTTAAAAGGTCCCAGAAAAAAACTTAACCGTATGCCTTAGTACAAAAATAAGATAAATTTTGATCCAAATTACCCATCATTGTGTAAAAGCTAAAAACAGAATCATTACGAAAAACAGAGGGCAAAGTGAAATCGCAATATACACCAAAGACCTGATTAGAAAATCATTGAAACCCCAGGAAACAAGGATAAACCTCAGTTCCAACAACTTCTACGGACACAATATGACATCATATCGAAGCAACCGTCTGATCAAACACACAAATCAAGTGATCAAAACAACGATTGCAAATATCACAAATGGCAAAACCAACAATACCCATAAGGCAAATGGATCAAAATCAGAGAAGGTAAGCTAAGAGATTGAACAGTAAGAGCACTAACCAAATCACAGTGAGTTCAGTTTATTTTATTGGCAATGAGTCACAGGAAGGTCTAGCAAATTACCAATAAACAAGAAAGACCTATGCGGCTACTCGAATAAAGGCCGGTTTCTCGATATAATGAAGATATTTTCTTTCCTGGAACAGAAAAGTATCTGATTTTTTTATGACTTCTTTTTTCTCAAGAAAATTTGTCTTCCAGAAAATCTGCAATAAAACTCGATAAAGGCACAGAGGCCAGATGAGAGAGAGACAGAACGAGAGAGAAACGAATGTGTTTATATAGGGCACTTTAATTTAATTTTAATTTATAATTATAATTATAGATTTTCGTGTTCCACCATAAACACCAGTCAGTGTCGAAGTAGAACTCTTCTACTCGTACCACAACCCCAACCCATGATATTTTGCACTTGTTTCAGCCGCAGAGGGTCGCTTAGCTAGGCCTCTAAGATCTGCGAAGTTTCAGGAAGATGGCACGGGTCTTGGATTTTAGATTTTGCTAAGGGTCGGTCATCAAATGGCAATTATCCGATTTTCTTTTTTTATTCATATTTTAACCAGATACTGTGTATTTTCTTTGGGGAAAAAAAAAAAAAAATATATATATATATATATATATGTACTGTGTATTTCGGTTTAGGTGTGATTTGTCATATTTTAACTAAGTTCTCAGGTGGATTGTCAATACTTAATTTTTCATTATAATTTTTTTTATTTAGCCTAAATTTGGTAGGACATAATTTTGATTATTTTGTATGTTTGTTAATTTATTTAATTATTTAAAATTAATAATATAATGAAAATTTTATAATGTAATAATTATAATATAATTATTATTTTATATAAAAATACATATAATTATGATTATATATATATTTTTAAATTATTATATCTACCATCTAAATTCTTGTTTGATACTATTTATGATTCTAATAGTTGTTAGTTATTTTAATAAATATTAATTCTTTTAGTAATTATTGATTGTTAGTGATTAGCTATTTATACAGTGATTTAAAGTAAAAATATTTGATAAAAATAGTTATTATAATAGTAATTAAATATAAAAATAATAGTATTAACTTTCGTTAAAACACTTTTTCAACTTCTAAAAGTTATGAACCACTTTATCAACCTCTAAACACTAATATAAATATTATACCACTAAATAATATAAATATAAAAAGTAGTATTAAACATTAACTTATAAGCTATTAACAAATAGTGTCTATCCACTATTAACATCATTAATCTCGTATATTGGTCAATTTTAAATTGTAGAAAGATCGAATTTGAACTAGATCATAAGGTCAATTCGATCCATATTGAACTAACCCAATTCCCTTTTTTTTTTTTTTAGGAGAAGAGAGAAATAATTTGGTTCAATTTGAATCCATAAAACTTTGGGTTTATCTAATTTTGTGTTAGACTAGACAAGTTTCTACCCATTTTTTAGGTTTGAATTGAATCATAATATTGCCACCATCGTCACCATCATTTGACCAGCTATAAATATAATTATGGTCTCTTTTTTATTATTATCACTATAAATAAATTAAATATTAAAATAAAAATTATTAACATGGTACATACTTTTATTTTTATTTTACAATTAAATATAAAAATAATAATTAAATTACATTATCTATGTCTTTATTACATGATTAATTAGTTATACTAAAAATAACTTTAGTTTAAATTAAGTATTTATATTAAAAATAATATATTTATTATTTTAATTATGTATTTGTCTCAATTAATTTTGTATAAATTTAAATATAAATGTTTCAGTAAAAAAGAATTATGATACAAATATTTAATTTTAAATTTATTAAATCTAATTTTATAAAAATATGGAAGCTGCACAATTAAGCATTGGAAGCTGCACTTTCAAGAACAGAACATTGTTGGTTCCTAAATTAAATCGGATCGAATGTTGCTTTCTTGTAGCTTCGATGGTTCAGTTTCATGTGCCATTAGAGGAGATGTCCAAAACTACAAGGAACCTCTGCCCTTCACTCGTTATCTTGGGGAATATGGCTTTGCTCAATGCCTCATTTGAGTAACCATACTGGTTGACATGGCAAGTGGCAATACTAATAATCAAAACTATACATATGAATATATCTTTTTGTCTTTATTTTTTTAATAGAATATATATGAATTTTTCCTCCGAAATATATATATATAAAAAGTAGAACTAATAAATGGATAAAATAAATACAGATATTGAATCTATCACTCTTAATTTTATAATTATTTTATGAAAAATAATGTATATATAAAAAATATTTTTTATAATATAATGTTAAATTAATAATATATATTTATTTTATATATATATAAATATTTTTATATTTTAATAAGATTATTAAAATTTAAAAAATATAAAATAAATTTTTAAACATAATTAATTTTTATTTTAATTCAAAAATATTTTTTATTAATTAATTTTTTTATATTTAAATATTAAAAAATATAAAAAAATATTTTTAAATAATATTTATCGTAAAAACAAACAAAATCTTAGTTAAAATATAAATTGGTAGGCTTAAATCCACCATGCCTTGAGTGTTGGTTTTGGGGCCAATAAATAAAGAAGAGAATAAAGCGTGAAAATGGGTCAATTGCAGTCTTGTCCCAAAAATCACGAGGATTGAAATTGGTGATTCCAAAGTGCAATTGGCTTTTGTCTTCGTGCTGTATTGAAAGTAGGGCCAGTTTTTCACAATATCCTTGAATAACAAGATTACGATTTCTTTCAATTTCCGTCCCTTTTTCCACTGTACATTTGTTCCATTTCCATTGGCTTATGGGATAAGTCCCCCTTTCATCCCCACTTCTAGTGGGTAGGGATAGATAGATCACGAAAGTGACCTTTCGTACCTTTAATTTACGCCAACGAAGGGAAAATAGAGAAAACAACAATCATGAGAACTAAATTTCGCCACAATTATTTAGAGATGAGTTAATAATATTAATCTCATAAAATAAATTAATCAGTAAATAAATTAAGAATTATATAACAATATAATCTATTTATTGAATATTCTTTCTTTTATATAATATTTTTTTTTATAAATTATTATTATTATAAAATTGAGAGTTATATTAACATAAAACAAATTTTAGTTGACATTTTTTAAAGTAAAAAAAAATAAATAAATAAAAGAAGAAGAATCTGTATTCAACACCACATCCACAGACTGAGCTCACAAATTTGCCATTTCTCCGTCCTTTTTTCCTCTTTATTCTCTGTCCTTTTTTTTCCCTTTATTCTCTGACCGATTCAAAGATTATTATTGGCCACTCATCTACTCAATTGATGAGACAATTTGATATGATCGTAACTCACTGGGAATCTAATCATCCACCAACTTCCATAAAAATAATGCTCCAAATTACGTCCCTAGCCTTCCACACATATCATGAAATGTTCGATCATTAGATTATTAGCTAAGTGATTAAATATTTATTTTATAAAAATTATATTTTAAATATCAGTATTTCTCATTCCCTCTTTTCCCCTCCTTTTGAGAATATTTTCGTTGCTTTCACCTCTTAGTCATGTTATATAGTTGTAAATAAAAATTAATAAGATTTTAAAATGACAAATGTGCATGAAAATTTTATCATGGTAATAAATTTCATTAAAAGAACATAGCACAATATGGATTCTAATTAAACCAAAATTATTGATATATATATATATATATTACACAATTTCTTATGCTTGAATCCAATCGAGAGTGGTATTTAAATAAAATTCTTCTAATTAAAATTGACTTTAAAAATCTAGTAAATGTATTTATTAAATAAAGTATAATTTACAATAATACCAAAAAATAATTGGAAAAATGGGTAAATAGTCCAATTTGTCTTTGTAACGCAAATGATTAAAAATAAAATAAAATATTGACATATATTAAGTATTAAATTAAAAAAATAAAGAAAGGGCCAACCCAAACCAAAGTGGAGCTTGTGCAAGTTGGGCTTGTTGACATTACCTGGAGTTTTTCACGACCTTTTTCTTCTCAGCTTTTCACGTTCTTTCTCGTTGGAGTGCTTACTGCTCTTAGTACCATTTTATTAGAAGAAAAAATGGGATTGTGGGGCACGAATCAAAAGGAGTTTAATTTTATGTACTTAAAATGAATCAAAGGGAAATGCAACTTCAACATCGAATAGGCCTTTCCTTTGGGGGGACATTTGAATTGCCAAAAGCTGTTACAGATAAATCTGTGTTTTTCACTTCTTGATATGACGAACAAATATAAATTAATTTAATTTAGATGCATGGTTTGGCAGCTCATGTATTCACAAATCTGCAGTTCTTCCTGACTTCTCCATTGGTAAAGCTATCAGGATTGGTGATATTTCCCAATTTCACCATAGAATCAGAGAATTGCTGGAAGAAACTTATTGGGTCATGAGCATACTTCACAACAAGCTGCTTTGTTTGAATTCCAAGTATGCTCGAGTACAATTCTTGGTCTGAGTTCAGTAGTCCTTCTCCTCTCAATAGAATCTGATAGTAAGAGTTGTCGAAAAGGTTAGGAGTGATATTGTCCATTGCTGATACGTTATTGTCTCCACCTCCAGCAGCAGGACATATGGATTTCAAGTTACTCAGGTATGTCTCTGACATTGGGCCTCTATCTGAAGTTGTTTCGAAATCTCCATAAATCCTTGCTCGAAAATTCGCACATCGGGCCATGCCTATAGTGTGTGCCCCTGCAGATTATACATTACACAAATATCAACTGTAATTAATTTAATCTGTCTCAAGTTTTGATTAATATGAATATGCAAAGTGTATAATGGAATCTGTAGAATAGCAGCTCCGGACAGTTTCACTTTCCCAGTAAGAGATTATTACCTGAAAGGGCTACCGTGTCTGTGACAGAGAGGCCCTGATAAAGAAACTTGGAAATGATAGATACCAGACCTTCATCTGCGGTTGGAATATTTGCTGATGCAAGCTCAAAGCTTGCAGTCTTGGAATCTTTCCTTCCTACAGGAACATCCCAATATGGTCCACCGACCTGGCAGCATTGGGCAGAGAAAAGAAAAAATCTCAAGGTTCTTAGAACAAGCAAAAAATGGAAATATTTTATATGGCATACCGATGGGAGGAGCCAGCTGACGGCCAAGGGGGCACCTGAAATTTTAAAAATTTTTGAGGACTTAATGGTAATTTGAAAAAAAAGTTTTTTTTTTTAATTCTTACATTATTTTGATAACTATGGGAACTTGCGAGTTTTAAAAGTTTTAAGTGAGTTTAATAGTAATTTTATATAAAAAAAATTTTAATTTTTTTATTAAAAGAATGACATAATAAAATACAAATCTTCATATTAAAAAAAAATCTAAATCATTATTGTCACTTGTTCCTATACTTTTCATCAATTTTATTTTATTATTTTCTCATTTAATAAAATCACAATTACTAATTGCTATTCTTTAAAATTTAAATTATTGTATAATATTATTAAAAAAAAGTCTAACATAATTTTCTCATATTTTTTCATTAATTTAAAATATTAGTAACTTTTTTCTTATAATCTTATTACTATTTTGAATTTTTTTCCTGCTAAAATGTCTTTGTATTCAAGTTAGAAAAAAGAAGTTTCTTTTATAATATTAGAAGTTAAACCATATTATTTATTTTATTTAATCTATAATTTTAACTGAATTTACTTTTTATAATTTTTTTAACAAAATAGATTTGAGATAAATTAGACAAATTTTGTATATTAGGCCATCAATATATTTTATTTTTAGTAATTTACAATATTAATTATTCATTACATTTTTTAACTAATAGTAATTTCATTTAATTTGTAGCAAATCAATTTAAAAAAAAATTAAAGCATTTATTTTTATTATTATATCTGTTAAATATTTTTATTTTATAATTATGAGATGGTTATTGTCATTGATTAATCAATCTCTTCAATGAATACCTAAATAAGTAATTTATTAATAAATCATATATTTTAATTGAGTCCTCTACATACCATTGTATACTAATACTGGCAATACGAAATTGTATTATATAGTACCAGAATCACTGCATCTCTTGCAGCGATGGTGAGGATATCTGCGCAAGAGGCTATTCCAGGGCACTCAGATTCGACCTTGTTCTTGATCTTGTCAATGATTCTAAAACCTTTTAGGGAGTTTATGTTTGGAGAAGCTTTCTTCTCTCCTTGCAAGGTGATTGTGTCATCTAGCAAAACCGATCCATCACATCCCTGCACCCATTAGACCATACATTATAATTATTCCGAACTGGCTTAGCAATATTTGGTACTGTTATAGTACATTAAGCATCGGGCTTAAATTTGCTTTTACAGAAAAGAACACTCTTAGAAACTCTTCAAAAAAGTTTGAAATAATTGTAAAAAAAAAAAAAAAAAAAAGGGTTGACCCAGTGCACCAAGCATCCACAATTGTGGTGTGGCTATGGGAAGAGTTGATATACACAAACTTTCCCTGCTTTGCAAAGAGATTGTATTTCAAAATAATATTTTTCTCAACAACAATGCTAAGGAAATCTTATATACATTATGATTATGGTATTACTTTGGCTAAGCACAGGTTAAAAAAAAACTCAATGGTAATGCCATAAGATAGTAGGTGTGGACCTGAACAAAACAGTCATGGAAATGCAGTCGCACTACAAGGGCTGCATTACGTGGATCTGAGAGCACTTCACATTCCATTTCTTTCCTGATGATGTCGAAGACAGTGGGGCAAGTAGATGCATAGTAATCCAATGACAAATGAGGGTCATCACTTGCATACAAGCTACCGCTAAAGATGAAGACAGAAACCAAAAGAACAAACTGGAGCGAAGGAAGATTAGAGTGAAAGAGAGGTGATAATGCCATTGTTTCTTTCTTGGATTTCTTGAACGAGAGGAGGGTGGAAGACATGGGTTGGAATGTGAGATATATAAGAGAAAAGAATGTAGACTACAAAGCTTTGCCTATTTCTTTTGCATGGCCGTTTGAGTATTTTGCATAGTCAATAGCAGATGCAACTAACGGTGGTCTGGTTGGTGGGTACTCCCAAACTAAAGTCACCAAATAGAAAAAGAAAATGTTTAAACTATATAATAAACATGCTTAGCCATGCACATTACTTAATGATTTGGCAACTTTTCAAACCTACAACTGATAACAGCTAAATCGTGCTATATTTTACTTCTTCAACTTTCAAGATTCATCTCAAGTTGAGGTATTATGTACAATTTTTCTCTCCTAGAAAAGGGTCCTATTAATCTACTATTTGAAGCGTGAAAGCCACCTGCTTGAACCTTTCAGACTGTTATTTGGTGTGGAATTCATGGGTTGGATGATGATTTGATCAGTTTAGATTAGACAAAGATGAATTTGTGACCTCATCTAGTATATTTGATTTTCGGGTTTTGCATAGTTTTTTAATTTCTCCATGACATGAACGTCAATTCACACATGTCCTAAATTATTCTTGAAGAAATTAAACAAGAATGTGCATAGCCTGCCTAGCTTGTTTTCCAGAGAGTGAAAATTTGGATGGAGGAAAATCATCAACCAGTCATGATCTAGAAGTGCAAGATAGGATACTCATCAACTAAGTAATATTTCTATTATTCAAGTTGACGTTGTTATTAGAATGATGGAAATATCAATCCCAAAAAATCTTTTTGTAAAAAAAGGGAAAAAATAAAAGGAAGGTGTCATTTCTGAGCACAATCAATAGAATCATAGACCCGTATTATTTAAGGTCAGATAAAAGTTCATTTTTGCTTCTGAATTTTTCATTTGTCCAATTTTGTCTTAAACTTTTGCTTAATTTATTCAAATCTTTTTATTTAAACTTAAATTAATCTATTCTAATGAAAGTGGTGCATAAGTTTATTATTTTTTAATTTTTTTAATTAAAAATATGAGTTAATTACTTTTATATGGGAAAGGAGTTAATTTGAGGTTAAATAAAAATTTGAGTTAATTGAATAAAAACTTAAAAATGAACAAAATGAGCAAAACTTTCTTCCATTTAACGTCTGCCCAAATACAAGAGTCCATGAAATACATAGAAAAAACAATAACCCATCTACTGTTTATTGCATGATAGGGACCAATATCACCAACTACCACACCCTCCAATGTTGGCATAACAAACAAATATTAAAAGCAATTAAACATAAGGATCTCACCCTCAATACTGCCTTAAAAGGATATGCTTTCCATACTGAAAAAACATGTACAGTTAAGAATTTTATTTAGTAGATGATCTGCTTCTAATAAACAGTAATATTTAAAGGTCATTAAAGAAAAAAAAAAATAAATGCCGTGTGTATCCGACTATTTCATGATCAGGACAGGAGACATGACACCAGGTTTAGAGCAGACGATGGATGACCTATCACTTTCAGCTGACTGGAGTACGGGCTCGGCTCCGAATGGCCCAATGGAAACTATGGGCCGCAGCCACTAAAGGAAGCTTAATAGAATAATTGGGCTACATGGAGCTGGACACTAGCCAGCGCCCAGCAGAATCGAGAAGGCAGTCTGGTAGTCTGGTTTTTAAGCAGTGACCTCTCCCACTAATGAAAACTTGCCTATTCAAATTACTGAAGATTTCAACTATCCAATCTCGAAACATTTCTGGAATTTGGCTTGAAGAAGTAAACTCATTTTGAGTGGTAAAATAGGCAACTAAACAAAGCTAATGAAGCATGGAACTGAAATGTTGCTCGTGAGTCAAATAAGCACTTCAAACGTAAGTGCATCAGGTGTACATTTCAGAATCAAAAGGACGATCATAGATATTACCAAACCTTAAAACTTATCCTGTGCATCTCCTTTAGAGCTCAGGTCAATGCCATGCAACACAGTTCTCTGCAGGATAGACTTGTGAGTTACCACGGAACCACCATATTCAGGCCAGGAAAGATGAGAGTTCCTCATCTGGCATCGGGCTAGGAGTGCAGCTGCCAAGCCATCCACCATACTCCCCAAGGGAAAATAGCCCACACCTTTCAGTAAGGATGAACCTCCATAAACACCATCTTGCCCTTTCCTCTCTGCCAATGTCTCTAACTGGAAAGAACATGTCTCATCTGATGAGAGATTATAGCTCTGAACTAAATCCAAGATTAGAACCCTCGCAGGAATTATTTGTTCACCAATAAGCAACTTAGCAACCACGTTAATTAGATCTCTCAGCACTGACAAGACATTGAACAGAAACCATAAGAGTCAAATTATCCGCATCATTCAGGGCATAAATATTGCAGGATTGTCTCCAAGAGAGGCTTCGATAGTGTGTTACCTGAGAAAGGGATCTCGGGTAGCTGGAAGACACTGCCAATTAGGGTCTTTGAGAATACGCGGTCAAAGACATAAAGAGATGAGAAGAGATGGACAAAGTGGTAGATCGGGTTTGGGATTAGAAAACAGAAGGAAAGGAGACGGAAGTGTTGGTGGAGTAGTTAAGTTGTTGGGAGCTTCCTGAAAGAACCTTGAAGGTGGTGGAATCTCTGTAAGAACGTCTTCCATGGTGCAAAATGAACAAACTGCTTATGACAGTAGACAACTCATCAGTTTCATTGCTCCAGTCACTCGTCAAAAAGGGTTGTAGATTAACGTAACCCCATAAGCAATTCACAGTTCAAGTAATCTTTTATCAATTACTTTTGATCCAAAGCCAAGCACCGCAAACCATTAATTTCAGAAAATATGATCACGTGGTAATCAACGGCAGAAATATGAGCTCATAAGCCAGAAAATTGGTCTTTTAATATTCAGGACAAACCCTAACCCACAAATCTTAGGCTTCCAGGAAGCCCATCTTTATATTTCACCAACGTTTTCCGGGGAAACAAACGAATTCAAATGGGAGACCGAATATTCACAAAAAGAAGAAAGAAATAGAAATGAAAACACACTTAAAAGAGTTTGGAAATTGATGTTGTTGAGGAGAAGCAGAGCAGAAAGCTTAGGTGGGATTGTAATTTTTAGCGAGGATCAAAAAATTTGTCAGCAAAATACACTAAATAAAAAATTTGAGTTAATTACAATCTGAAATCGGACCAGCAAAATGTTTATTCAAAAAAAAAAAATCATTGATCAAACTCAAAAAATCACATGGGCATACAATAATGTAAAAGTACCTTAACTAGAACTAAACTCCTATCCTTAGGGAACAAGGAAAAATTAAATGTAATGAAAAGCCCTCAAAATTGGCTGGGGGCTAAGTTCACAGTTTTTAAATCAATTTAAGCTTTCTCACAACAGATCATTGGCGAGCAAATAAACTCAGAAGTAAGGTGGCATATGAATAATCAACCTACTCACACAATGCAGCCTTTCATTTCCATTTCAACATCTGATTTTAAGTCCATCAGCAAACCCTTGAATTGCAGAGGATCCTTGTTTGGACCAGTCCTCCAAATTTGGCTATAAAATACATCAGATGTGTAAAACCACAGGTCCCTCAACTGCAGAAGGAATGGCAGAGACAAATATTTTCTTTTCATTTAATTTAGTGAAATCAAACTAGGATAATGCAATAAAAATGATGCATGCCTTGATTATAAAGAATGAATATATTAAATGCCTTTCAACCCTCATAATAATGAGATATTTCATTGTGCTTTATGCAGCAGTGTAGTACACATCTTACCCAAAAGAAGAGAAAGCACCAATCAATAATTTTTATTTTTGGTATTACACTATTACTAGTTTAAAGTTGAATTATCTTACTGTTTTGATGAGCAAGAACAAAATCATGCAGAAACATGCATGCAAATACAATGAGATGTCCAAATGGCTCCCCCAAAACACAACCTTCGTGTCAGTTATGTTGAGGCAGTAGTTAATGCTTTTGGTCAATCTTCATGTTCATCTTCAGAATCTGCACAACACAAATAGAGGCAAACATATTAAGGAATTTACCTACCAAGTAAGGGTGTTTAAGAGTAAAGAGAATTGAAAAAGGAAATAGTTCCTTGAAATAGCCCATATCTCTAAAATGATCAATAATTGTCTCGTTCTTCATAAATCAACAACCTAGATGGTGCAAGTGTAATTAAATGTAAATTCTCATGCTGGACCCCAGATTAATTTCCCATCCACCAAAATTTGATCTCATTTATTTCTTCTTTCCTTTTTTCATGCTTGACTGTGTACATACATGCAGCAAACTTCAATACCATTTAATACTCAAAATTTTTTTAACATACCAGATCGAACGTCATCACTAATCTGACCCCTTGCTTGGATTTGCTTAACAAGCATCCGATATATCAGGACCCACCAGTAAATATGGAGAACAAGCAAGCAATACAGAAGCGTATTAAACACATAATAATAGATTGGACCATCCACTGGATGCTTTTTCTTGTCTAAGGTCTGGACAACTTCATAACTGCAATAGAGAGAGAAAAAAATGAATGGATAATTTGATAAGTGTCAAGATAGCTGATAAAGTTAACAAACAAATAGATAAAGTAGTTTAAATTAAAAGGAGATAATCAATTGCATAAAATATTAGCTCATACACACATATCCTGAAATGAGAGATCTACTTCCTTGGTATATATCCTTAATTCAACCTTTAACCTCCGGATTATATGCAGAATTAAGGAAAGAAAATTGGTATCCTTTTATGATAAGCAAATATGCATATGTATTGACTGCCCCAGAAGGAAGGAAATTGTCTGGGAGAGTAGAGGTCCTTGATGGCTTCACTTCTAACATGTGTCAAAAAGCAAGAAAAAATTTTAATATTTCAGGCATCGATTTTCACCAACTAATGACCATCAATATGATATGCGAGCACACTACCTTCCCTAATAAACATATTCATTACCAAGCTTTTAGTTTTTTGGTTGTAGTTTTTTGACAATAACATCTAATCTAGGGTATTGACCAATGTTGATAAACAGTTCAATATTAAGACATCAACTTTACAAAGTTTGATAGTTGATGTGAATTGTGCACCAACTTTTTACTGACCTTGTACTCCAAAGGACCCAGAATGGATAGTAAATGAGGCGCAGTATGATCCAAGACAAAACAAAAAGAATAAATGCAAAGCTAGCCATCCCTTCAGCACCACTGTATTTGGACATCTTTCCTATCTCCAAAAATATATCACTAGCATCATGAAGAGCTAAAACAACTGAACCAACACGGGAAAACCTGAAAATGAGAGACAAAATTGGAATTTATGAGAATTTTATGATGATCCCGATACGAATCCGTAACAGTGTGCTATTGCTGCCAACACACTATAAACCTTTAGCATAAGTGTCACTATTATATGGACGTCATAGTTATGACTTCATTTTTTTTTTTTTTTTGCTACAGGTAAAACCAACAAAACTTCCTGAGATTCAAAGAGTTGTGATTAACACTATATTACCAACCTAAGAACAGAACTTGACCATAAAATACCTGAGTATGTAGGACAGCACAATGAGAATGACAGTTGCAACATGATGACTCATTGACACTCCAAAGTCCGAACGCCTAGTTTCCCAGAATATGAGAGCAAATATGGAGTATGTGTAAAATCCAGCAGCATACATATACAACGCTTTCAACTTTAACCTGAAATTCATACAATAGTCACTCAATTGAGTCCAATAATGTGACATCTCATACTGCTCAAGCAACAAATCAATATAGGGATAGTTAAGCGAAATGGAGAGCTAAATCAAACAACCATATCTATTAAATATATAATTGAAGATCTTACTTCATTTTTTGGTCTGGCCAGACTTGACTTCCTGGCCCTACCCAAAAGCACTTTGTGTTGGTAAACCAAGGCTCATTGTAAGTAACAGTCAAAGCTAGAATCTCTCCTGAAAGAAAATATACGCATTTCCAAGCAGACTCCTTGAATTTTCGTATCTTCTTCTTTCTCTCATCTGTCTCCACATCCAATGTCTGATGACCCCTTCCAAAAATTAATCGTCTTGCCACTTTCTGTAACATGCATAGTCACTTCAAACTGACCTAACAAAATACTTAAGTGAACTAGGAGAAAGAGAGGACAAAAGCTGAGGACGGGGAAAAAGATAATAAAAAAAATAACAGTAAGTGAAAAGCACAATATGAAAAAAAGTCATCCTCATTAACATTCTTAGTTTATGTAGTTATTGTAGTAGAGGATATACTATAAATTAAATTGGAAAGGAATAGAACATCACAACCACGTACCAATTTTGTAAATCCACTTTAGTACTAGAAAAATGGGAGCAGCAGGGACTTTATATAACTCTTTGAAACTTCTCTATAAGCACAAAAAATTTGCTTGTGTTCTTTTCATAAACAAAGTGTAAAGGGGCACAAGCAAAGTAAGGTATTATTGGCAAGGAATAGAAAATCTAAAACATTATAAAGGGGGAAAAAAAAAGAATTAGTTGTCTTATTTTACTTGACATGGTCTAAAGTATAAATGTTATTCCTTACATGAGGAGCCAGTGTGCACATATCACAGATTTCAACTAAAAAGTTTCCTTCTGAGGCTAACACCTTACACCTTATAGTGAATATTTGGACGGGCTTTCTTCTTGTTTTTATCTTAAGTAGTCGGATGTAGTTTTATAAGAAACTACAAACCTTTTCACTTTGACTCTACCCATCAATCCTCTAATTGATTTTCACATGTTAGTTCACAATTTCTAAAAATCTAAATTTGCACAATAGGGAATTTCAGGGAGTAATTGGGCCCTCTTTTTGTTTTTTTAAATGAAACCTTCTAAAATATAAGCACATCATCACAAAAGTAGCAAATCCCCTTCGAGCTACTAATTATTGTTGCTATATCCATAAGGGACTTGATTTTCATTAAGCTAATATTATGAAAACAAAGAACCTATGCTTCATGGCTGAGGAAAGGAGAAAAATATACAAATCAGACCCCAAATGCAACTTCCAAGTTCCAAGTGTGCGGGTGTACTAGCCTACAGCCTCACCTCACTCAGGTAAATTGGCCATCAATCAAAACAAAGGAAGACTCACTTTTCCAGGGACTTTCTTTTGATAATTCGACTTTCAAAAATTATTTCTATAATTTATGTAATGATCAAAGTCACAAGCACAGTTTAGAGGCCAAGCTTAACCTGTAGGATCATCAAGACTCATCAACAATGATTGTATTGTATGCTAGGATAATTATACACTTGAATCATCATAGCATCCAATGATATGTGCTGTCAAAGCACAACTGTATAAATTTTCTGAGGGTGGACTTTCCCAACCCAATTGTGAAATTTCAAAGACCCAGAGGAGACCATCATGCAAGGAATTAGTTCAAAATCAATTGTAGACTAGTCAAGCTACATTAAATAGCCTAGTTCTCAGTGGCAGATCTAAAAAAAAAAATTTCCAGGGTCAATAAGCAAATTATATAACATATTTGGTGCACTAAAAAATAATACACTTAATACTCATATAAAAGCAATTGAGTTTTAAATTTAGGAAGATAAAATCCATTCCTTTTGTGGATAAAGATGAACTTATACCATAAGCATACAATAGTTTGCTCAATATACAGGGGTATTGATTTTCTATTAATAAAAATATGTTCTCCATTTAAAAAAGAGGGTTAAATACTTAAATTAATGAAGGATCAATTTAAACAAATATATAAATGCATAAGAGTACTTTATGAAAAAAAAAGGGTCAACTGACCCCTCTTTTCTTGCAGTGGATCCGCCACTGCTAGTCTTCCATTTGACCAATTTCATTCCCATCCCAAAAACTATATATCAAAGTCAATTTGAGAAATTTTGTAATTCTATCATACAAAATTTCCTTCTCTAACATAGATGGAGAAAACAACGTACAAAGAGCGACAATAGGGGCATAATCAAGAAGAGGTAACCAAAATCACATGCTGTTAGCTTAGTGAACTGCATCAACCATGTGTACCATTGTTTGCCAAAACCTAGATTTACTCAATTGGACCAAAAGCACCAATAAATGGAAAGTGCACAAAGGGTAGAGACATTTTAGAATAAAAAAGGTTCATGATCCTCAAGGGTAGGTTCTAACTATCCAAGTAATTCTCAAGTCTTATGCAATCAACTCAGAACTATAAGTTTCCGATAAAGCTATGCTGCCACGCCATCTGGTTACGGTTGTCCAAGTGTTCTTTTGCACTAAACTTTGAAAATTTGTATTATATCATATCTTTTCAATCAAAATCTCATTTTCGTCCCCATCATTCTAAACTGCACAAGTCACATCCAATTCCAATGTTTCAGGGAAAATTTATATACTAGCATCAAATCGTGCTAATGAATGAATAAATATATGAAAAGGCAACAGTATACCAAAATGTCAAGCTGATACAACTAACTACCAATGTCCAGAGGAGCTAAAACAAACACAAATCAAAAAACAAAAGCTTACATCTGTAATGGGTCATCGAAGAACCGAAAAAAAAAAAAAAAAAAGAGGCAGTGAACAACCAAAAACGAGCTCAACGCAAACATCAAATGCAAGACAGAAAAATAAAAGTAACAAGTGAATCAAAAAGGGAACAAATTTATCAGATAAATACAAAAACACATATATCTAATGAATGAAACAAAGTACCTGGAATACAAATCTATCAAGAAAGAACCGGACTGTTGGGAAGAACAGAGCAAAGAAAGGTAGAATAATGTAATCTTCATAAGCAGGGTACGATTCATTCCCCCATTCAATTGATTTCACGTAATCCATAAAACCCATCAGAGATCTTTTCCTTTCTATTGATCCCAGAATTTTCGAGAAACAAATAAAAAGTAGAGGTTGTTGTAAATCTCATACACGAGCAAAAAAGAAACTTTCGTTTTCAACTCTGTTTCTGAAAAATCAGATTTTTAATCGTCAGAAAAATCCAACCATTAAAATATAAACATTCCGTTGGTGGGGTGATTGGGTTTTTGCAATTTGCCCCTTTCTTTTCATCTATTTCTACATATTTTCCGCTCTTCTTATTTTATTTGATGAGATGACCCCTCTCAGGCTTCGGCTTTGTGGTCTTGTTGTTATTGATTTGATGGTGGTCGTGGCCAACGCCCAACGGGCTGACGGGACTAGAAATAATGATTTCTGATTTAAGGTTCAAAGAAGTTGAATTAAAAGTGCATGAATTTCTAGTTTAAATTTGATTTAATTAAATTTATTGATTATTTTTTTTTTTAAATATAAAAAATTTAATAAATACTTAATTCTACTCCTAATTCATATATATATATATATATCATTAATTCATTAATTCTCTACACTCTCTTTAATTCTTAATACTCTTTCAATCTCTCAAATTTTCTAAATAATTATTTTCTACACTCCTTTTAATTCTCAGTACTTTCACAATTCCCCTGCTTTATTATTTTTATACTCATTGAAAATTTTAATACTATCTCAATTACTCTGTTATTATTTTATATTTTCAATAAAATTTTCAATACCCTCTATTTTGATTTTTTTTTCTTTTATATTTTTTTAATTATTAATTATCATATAATTTTTTTAAAAAAGGCAAATAATACTCAATTCAACTAAATTTTTATCCCAAAAATTTATTGGGGTCGGTTATATGGATTCTTTCTCCACTCTAAACGATTTTTGGTTAAATCCTCAGAAATGTGTAATGCTTCTAGGTTATGTTGTACTATTCTCCTCCAAGTCGATTTAGGTCTACCTATTATTTTCATTATATCATCAACCCAATATGCTCTACTTGTCTAATTTGAGCTTTCCTATGTCTATGCTTCATATGACCAAACCACCTCAATTTCCCTTCTCTCAACTTATAACTGAAAATTTTGATTCCTCTAAATCCTAAAGGGATACATAGGCAAAATTAAGTTTATGCACATTTTTCTATTTTTTTTTAAATTAGTTTTATCTCTAGTTTTTTAATAAATTCAAGTCTTTGCTTATTAAATTTTTCTTAAAAATAAGTTATTTTTATTCTTATTTTTCTTATTTTATTTTGATTGAAAAATTTATAAGAAAAATTAAAATATTTTTACAAATATAACTTAAATTCTAAATTAATAAAATTTTTCTATAATTTTTTCCTTTAAGTTGCTCTTAAACCGCCCCTAAACCGCTTTCAAACCGTCTTGAATTGTAATTTTTCAAACCGTCCTCTAAACCGTTTTAAACCGGGGCTCGAACCGGAACCGGCGGTTCAAGAACCGTCTTCTGAACCGTCTCATGACGGTTTGGTTCAGGTTCATGATTTCATTGAACTGAACGTGATTCAGAACCGAATCGGCGTTCTCGAGAACGTAGCCGCCCTACTCCCGGCTTTGTGGTCTTGTTGTTATTGATTTGATGGTGGACGTGGCCAACGCCCAACGGGCTGACCGGACTAGAAATAATGGTTTCTGATTTAAGGTTCAAAGAAGTTGAATTAAAAGTGCATGAATTTCTAGTTGAAATTTGATTTAATTAAATTTATTGATTATTTTTTTATTTTTAAAAGTTAATTTTGATTTGAAACCGAAATCAAGTCAAGTTTAATTTTAATTTTAATTAATTTAATTTTCAATTGTTTAATTTTAAATTAAATTGATTTGATTCTATATAAGTTTTGATTTTATTTCTAAAGCGATTTAGAGCTCTAATTCAATGATAAATTTTAGAATTATTTTATTTAAAATAAAGTAATATTATTTTGTTAAAAAATTACCTTTGAAAATATATGCATTCTCTTATAAATTTTACATAAAATAATATTTTATTTTTCTAAAATGAATATTTCATAAAAAAATATTATATTAACATAATTATTTTAAAAAATAAGTGCATATAAATATGATATTTTTATAAAATTAATATAATAAAATTTATTTTAAATTATGAACAATAAAAGCCATTAATTATTAAATTTAAATAATTTAACTTATTTTTATTAATTTTTAAAATATTGTTTATAAGAAATATTATAATTATATATATTTATTTTTTATTGAATTATCAAATTTTTATTAATTTAATATGTTTTTGAAATAATTAATTTTACTTTATTTTAAGCAAAGTAATAAAAAAAATTTAGATATTTTATCTAAAAAAATATTGACATTTATTATCTATTTTAAATTAATAATTTTTAATTTAAATAATTTTCCAATTGCTCTATATTTTATCATTTAAATTCTTGTTTATAATTAAAAAGTTTTATAATATACATTGACCGTTAACTTTTTTATTAAATTATTATTTAATTATATTATAAAATATTATAAAATTATTTAAATTTTATTAATAATATTATTAAAATTAAAATTATTAATTTTTTATATTATTTTTAGAGTATGTACATAAAAGATAAGAGAGAAAATACCAAATCTCTAATACTTAATTTAGTAATTAGAATTAAAATTAAAATTAATTAATTATAGAAAACAACATACCTGACTATGGAGGTTTGAGTACATCACGTAAATTTTTATTTAGATGAGAAGTATAATTAGAATTATTATTATTGTAAATTCCTATCTTATAAAAAAAAATTCAATTAAAATGAAATTTAAGATCTAAATAAATAATAATATTTATCTCAATAAATAATATTCATAATTTTAAAATACTATTATATCGAATTTTGAAAGTGTAATAAGGTTCAAACGTGATTTATTTTCTTAAAAGAAAATGTGTTTTAAAACAAATAAATAAAAAGAATTTTTATTTTAATTAATCCATTTTTATTTTCTAAATTGTTTTGCAAGTGGGCTAGAAAGATGCACGTGATAAGAGCGTTTGGAGATAGAGGTGACTTGAAGGATTGCCACGTCCCAACACATATTAATGATTAAGTTGACACTAGTGTAAGCCTGCCTGGACAGGTTTTCTGCTTGGGTCGTGCTTGCTAAGTCATGGAGTGTGGGTCAAACATCTACAGCTTAGGGTTTTCTCATGGGCTTGGGCCTATATTGTTGGGAGGTTACGGCAGCTGAGGAGTTGATTTGGGCCTTAGTTTTAAAATTTTAATATTAGTATTTAGACCCTACTTTTGTCTCTCTTGTAATTGGGCCTTGGGTCTTATTTTAAAACCTGTCTATTAATGAATTTATTTATAAAAAAAAATAAAAATAAAAATAAAACTCAATCAAGTTCAGAAGTTTTGAGCCTCAGTAGCGTATTGTCTTGACATGACTGGATTACAGCCCTAAGACATGCTAGGAGGCAGTACTCGTTAGTAGATTAGTAGGAGGCATGCACGACAAATTCCCACAAATATAGTTTCTCTAAAAATCTTCCTAAAGCAGCTTCTCTCCACAAGACATCAGGTGAAAATGCCAAGTAAAGAATCCAATGGGAGATCTTTGGCTTCCTAGAGGATCTACAGCTAAGTTATTGTGTTTCTCGTTTTCTACATTTCCAACGAAGTTCAAGATTTCCACGTATTCTGCTCATCTGCATCATCATGTGTGAATTATTAATGATTGTCTAATCTTTCCTATGAAGTGAAAGGTTATTGTTTTTCAGCTAAAACGATGTCTAATGGTCCATACAGGCATTCATTGCAAACATTAATCACATCAAAAAACAATTTCCAAAGAGTTGTCAAATCTTTCAAATGTACTGAGAACATACAACATATCATGTGATTATACTTCTGTAACAGCTAATTTTTCTGACAAAATTTATGTATAGGAGACAATAAAAGCAATAATCATGTTTTAAAACCTATTCTAGCTGCACTTATTTGGTTAATTCAAGACCATCAACCAATATCTGGTAAATTGGTTGCCTCGTGAACACATGCCTAAATTTGATTTTAATTAACATATGTTATAATAAATAAGTAAATTTAAAGTATACGTATAAATTATATAATTATATAATATTAAAAAAAGAAAAAAAAAATATAAGATTTAATGTAGTTTAACTGTAAGGTCTATATCTATGAACAAGATAAAATAAAAAATTTTACTATGATGAAAAGAGCAAAATACAATTAATCAGAACTCTTAAACTTTAATCCAAGTATGTTTCTCGAATATTTCATAATTCTACCGTAAATGATAAAATATTACAATATTTATACTGATACGTACCGTGTGGGCGTTGCCCTCGCACTCCCAAAGAGATCAGTGGTGGGCTTCGAGCCTGGATCTATCGGCTCGTGCCCTCCGCTACCACCACAGATCTCACTTTTTATCCCAATCCATTCACAGTATGAAACTTTGGGGTCCGGTCACAATTCGGATCCATGAAAAACATATTCAAATTTCAAGCCATAAAAATAACAATTCTTCCCCTTGGTTTGAATTCCCTCAATCATCAACAAAATAACTACAAAATATTCTGTCTTGCCATATGCCCTCGTAAGGGCATTACTGAGCACTACAAACATCAACTAAGTCTAGGCAATACCTAAACTTGCTGACTATGACTCCCTTGGTCATTATATCTGCTGGATTATTATGTGTAGAGACTTTCTGCACAACTACAATCCCCTGAGATACAATGTCCCGAATGAAGTGATATCTAACATCAATGTGCTTAGTTCGCTCATGGTACAACTGATTCTTTATGAGGTATATTGCACTCTGGTTGTCACAAAACATTGTTATTTGTTCTGTATTAACCCAAGATCACCCACCAAACCTTGTAACCATAAAGCTTCCTTTACTGCCTCTGCTAAGGTCATATATTCAGCCTCTATGGTAGACAAAGTAACTATAGCTTGCAATGTTGCCTTCCAACTGATAGCACTTTCAGAAAGAGTAAACAAATAACCTGTCAAAGATTTCCTCTTGTCTAAGTCCCCTGTAAAATCTGAATCCACATAGCCAACAACTGAATCACTTATCTTGGCCCTGTCAAATGTCAAACTAACATCTTTAGTACCCTTCAAATACCTCAAAATCCATTTCACTGCCTACCAATGCTCTTTCGGAGGACACGCCATATATCTACTCACAACACTAACTGCATGTGAAATGTTAAGTTGGGTGCATACCATAGCATACATGATGCTACCAATAGCACTCGAATAGGAAACACTGGACATGTACTCCATCTTCTCATCTGTTTTTGGTGATATGTCTGCTCATAACTTGAAATTGGTAACAAATGGAACAGTCACAGGCTTAGCATTATTCATGTTGAAACGCTTAAGCACTTTCTCAATATAAGCCTGTTGAGACAAGAAAAGCTTTCCAACACTTCTATCCCTGGTAATTTCCATTCCCAATATCTTCTTTGCAGCACCCAAATCCTTCATCTCAAACTCATTACTCAACTACTTTTTCAGAATGTCAATTTGTGACATGCTTTTAGCAGCAATAAGCATGTCATCCATATACAATAGCAAATAAATAAAGGAATCATTTGAAAGCTTCTTATGATATATGCAACTGTCATATGAACTATGATTAAAGCCATTACGAACCATGAATGTATCAAATCTTTTGTACCACTACCTAGGAGACTGTTTCAGACCATATAAAGATTTCTTAGGCAAACAAACACAGTTTTCCATACCTGGAATGACAAATCCCTCAGGCTGACTCATATAAATTTGCTCATCCAACTCACCATGCAAAAATGCTGTCTTCACATCTAGTTGTTCAAGCTCTAGATCATGAAGAGCAATCATAACAAGTAAGACTCTGATAGAACTGTGCTTCACAACTGGAGAAACACACTTCATTAAAGTCAATCCCCTCCCTCTAATTAAAGCCTTTTGCTACCAACCGTGCCTTATATCAAGGTTCTTCAACCCCTGTCTACTACTTTTTGTCCCTTAGGCAATGTTACAAGTTCCCAAGTCTGATTCTTGTGAAGAGATTCAATTTCTTTACTCATAGCACCGACCCACTAATCTGCATCTGAACAAGAAATAGCTTCTATATAATTGTTGGGTTCATGCACATTAATTGTTTCGGTAACTGACAAGGCAAACGCAACTAGAACTGCATATGCATATCTATACGGTGGTCTAATCTGTCTTCTCTCTCTACTAGTTGCAATGCTATATGGTTCCTGTTGCTGTTGCTCAGGTGCATCCTCTTGTTGATCAGGATCTTGTACCTCATCCTCTGAATCACTAGACTGAACTGCTAAAGTATCAATATCAAGCTCTACCTGTTCTCTAACATCGTGATCTGATTCTACTATGGACTTCTCCCCCTGACTATCCAATAAAGTAGACTCATTAAATGTCACATCCCTACTGATAATTAATCCTGGAGACTTTAGATCATTGCACCATAACCTGTAGCCTTTCACTCCATATGCATACCTTAGAAATATGCATTTTCTTGCCCTCGGCTCAAGCTTACCATCTCTCACATGAGCATAAGCAAGGCAACCAAATACTCTCAGCTGAGAGTAATCAGCAAATGAAACAGACCAGATCTCAAAGGGAGTGTTGCACTCAATAGCTGTAGATGGAGATCTATTAATTAAGAAACAGTCTGTATTAAATGCTTCAGCCCAGAAATCCTTTTCCAATCCTGAATGTGAGAGCATGCTTCGTGCTTTGTCCCAAAGAGTTCTATTCATGCATTCTGCAATACCATTCTGTTGTGGTGTCCTTGTACAAGTGCGATGTCTCACTATACCTTCATTGCTGCAGAATGCATCGAACTCATGATTGCAAAATTCCAATCTGTTATCAGTTCTAAGACGCTTGACCTTCTTTTCTATCTGCTTCTCAATCATTGTCTTCCACTTTACAAAGGTTGAAAATGCCTCATCTTTTGTTTTCAGAAAATACACCCACACCATCCGAGAGTAATTATCAATCAAAGTCATAAAGTACCTGGCACCACTCTTGGAAAGGATTCTATTAGGACCCCATAGATCTGAGTGGATATAATCAACCGTTTCTTTAGTCTTGCGCACTGCTTTTTTATCGAACTTCACCCTGATCTGTTTGCCAAACACACAGTATTCTAAAAAAATCCATAGATTCTATTTTCTGCTTGTCCAATAAATCTCACTTGCTTAACACAGATACTCCTCTTTCACTCATATGACAAAGATGCATATGCCACAATTGAGTCTGATTCTGATTATTACTTCCGGATGCTACTGTAGCTTCCCCTACTGTACTTCCCTGAAGAAAATACAATCCTGAAACCAAACTACTTTTCACAAGTACTATAGAGCCCTTGCACACTTTGAGAACTCTATTCTCTGCATGGTATCTGAATCCATGAGAGTCAAGTGTCCTAAGAGAAATCAGGTTCCTCTTTAGCCCTGAAACATGCCAATACTGTATAGTTCTGACAATGCCATCAAACATCCTCAATCTGATGTTACCAATTCCTTCAACAGATAATGCACGATCATTGTCGAGAAACACCTTACCACTCATCTATTTGTAAGTGACAAACCAGTTTCTGTGTAGACACATGTTATAAGTAGCACTAGTATCAAGAATCCAGGAATTTTGTCCATGATCTAAACTCATCGATAAAATTTCTCCAGCACTGTCATCACCATCAGAGTCGATAAAACTATCAACCACATTTGCAGAATTTTCTGGTTGCTTTCCCTTTTTATTTTTCAACTTGGGACAGTCTCTCCTGTAGTGACCTTGGTCCCCGCACTCAAAACAGTTAGCCTTTTTTATTCTTGACTTAGATCTGGCCTTAGATTTCTTTCTGCTAGAAAAACCCTCCCTTGAATGTGTTCTTCTCTTGCTCACCAAGCCTTCCCTCTCAAATCTTTCTCTATTATCTGGAAATTTCTTTTTCAACTCCTTCGATTTTAGAGAATTACTAACATCGTCTAGTGAAATACTGTCTTTCCCATACAACAGAGTATCAACAAAAGTTTCATAGAAGGGTGGCAAGAACATAATACAATAAGGGCCTGATTCTCACTATCAATCTCAATATCAATATTCTTCAGGTCCATAATGATTGAATTGAATTCATCTAGATGTTCTTTAATGGGCGTACCTTCGCTCATTCTCAGATTGTAAAGCCTTTTCTTCATATACAGGCAGTTAATCAGCAATTTGGTAGAGTACAACTTTTCTAATTTCTTCCATGCCGCAGATGCTGAGCTTTTACCAGCAATCTCGCGTAGGACATTATAAATTACGCTCATGAAAATCGCACTCAAGGCTCTCTCCTTTAGATCAGCCTTCTCCGCCTCTTTCATACCTTCTGGAAAGTTATTATCGATTGCCTTCCATAGACCTTATAGGATCAAGGAAGATTTAATTTTAATCTTCCATAAACTGAAACTCGATCCACCATCAAATTTCTCCATCTTATACTTCGTTGAAAACGACTCCATCTATAAACCTTAGGTTTTGCGCACAAAACTCTGATACCAGTTTGTTATAACAAGCACACAAATCTAAGGCACACACACAACTTATACAATTATACAGTATTGAAAAGAGGAGAAGAATAACATAGAATTTAACGTGGTTTAACTGTAAGGTCTACGTCCATGGACAAGACAAGAGAAAAAGTTTCACTATAATGAAAAGAGCAAGATACAATTAATCAGAACTTTCAAACCCTAACCTCAGTGTGTTTTATCCCAATCGAGTCGTAGCACGAAACTTTCGAGTCGGGTCACAATTCGGATCTACGAAAAACATATCCAAATTTTAAGCCATAAAAATAACAACATAAATCACTATCGACTATAGACACTAATAATCAAAACAAAATCAGAATCTATTTCATAACCAATAAGAAAATTGAGCTAATGACAACGACAATCAGAAGCAAAATTTTTTCCTCCTCAGCATCTTGCTCCAGAATAGCAACTTAGCAAGAAAACAAAACCAGTGAAGGATACTAGTTTTGCCTTGTCTTATTGGGATTTCGGATGCATATCTCAAAACTGAGATAAATGCAGAGAGTGAAACAGGTATTTAATTCAGTGCATGTGCTCTAATGGTTGAAAAGAAAACTCCCAAATGAAATCTGTTCACAAATGGAGCCCAAGAACAATGGGAGAGTCAAATCACAATACCCCAAAAGGACAGGCATCACCAAAAAGCAGGTGCTGTACAAGGGGCCTGCCCTCTTTTCTTTAATATCTGAGCTTCTAAATTAACAAGGAACACTTGTCTAGCATCTGCATCGAACAAAATATGAAGGGCATGGAGAAGATTTCCCACCCAGGGGGCACAAGTGGCAACAAAAATGCAAGGGGCCTGCCACAAGTCACTTGTTCAGTGTAAGGACATGATAAGTTGGCCAAGAAATTAAAATGAGAAGTCACAAGGTAAACCACTCAATGGTGGACAATGCATCCTTGACCCTCCATGTGTAAGTTACTACATTCAATTACAAATTCAGGAAGGTGAGTTAAGGAAAATCAAAGAAAGCACAGAACAGGGTAAAGCAAAACAGTAACACAATTGCATACCATACAATTAATAGATATATGCTAGCTAGCTTATACTCACAGAGCTTCTTTTGATTTCCTGTTTGCATTAGAACAGCTTCTTAGAATAGTTTCTTTCACTCTGAAATTTCCTTGATATCGCATCCCAAATAAGACAAGACATAAACTTACTTTTTTCATGGGACTGAAAACAGCAATATAAGGGCAGTAGACCTTAAGCAAAATGACCTTTAGCCAACCTAATTCCATACAACCTTTATACAAAATGCCAAAACCCAGTTGGGTTCTCTGCAATTTTTCTCAGGAAAAGGCTGCCCTGTGTCGATGACAAGACAGAGAATTAAAGATGTGAATTAAAAGCGTAGTGAAGGCCACTGTCCTAACCTATTTAAGAAATGGGTCTCACATTCTGGTTTTGGAGTGCGCCTCACCTGTACTGACACCTTCAAAGCCGCTCTTATTTTATGAAATGCTCAGAGTAGTAAAGGTTGTATTTTTCAGGTCAAACTTGAAAGGTCTAATGACCGAGTGAGCCACCCCAGTTGATCATATTTAAGGACTTGGATTTTTGTCCTATTTTATCCGACAAGCTTCCTTATTTATCACCGTAGCTTGTCCACAAGCAATTCAAGCCAAAGAAATAATGGTTGCTAGGATTGACATGTGGTGATATTTGCCTTCAGCATTCAATAATGAAGGTTTCATGTGCAGTATCAGGGGGTATCTTTAGCCCAAGTATGGGATGAAGCTTGTGGCTGATGGTCAGAGACAAAAATATAAGTAAACTTCCAAAGGTGATATTAAAACACTATAACTACACTATCTAGTTTCTTGAAACCTTGTTCTCTTTCTTTGTTGTGCTATGCTTCTCTTTTCCATCCTGCTGCTCTAGCTAAGTAATGGAGTCTTCACGAATCCTACGATGCATAAAGGAATGCAGTGGCAATAGCAGCAATGAATCTGGGTGGACAACCTATATTGCCTCCCCCATCCAAGAAAAACACCACCAGCACCACCACCTTGATGATGATGATGATGATGATCACAGCACCAATGGCCAAGCAGATTACAGAAAGGGCAATTATAATAAAGTCGATGATGGTACTGAGAGTGATGACTCCATGGCTTCCGATGCATCTTCTGGTCCAAGTCATCTTGAATGTCCATGTAAAATCAATGAAATAAGTGTCGGCATAGGTCCTTCCAAGCATGCCGTTACTAACTATTCATCAAGAGAAAAACTTGGCAAACAATTTAAGCAAAACGAAGGAGCAAGGCCAAGGATCAAACTAGGAAAAGAAGTTGGGAGTGCCGTTAGTGACATTGATGTTGGAGGCACGGTAAGGAAAACCAAGTAAGAAGAACTATGCGCCTTAGTTGTCACTTATCATAGAGTGCAGCAAAATTCTTTGTGATAGTGTTCTTCAGGTGACTAGAAACAGAGCAAATTCCATGCTTCTGTCTGGAGATTTCAGAAATTGGATGTGTCGAATGTAGAATCCTGGAATGTACATGTTTCAAACATTTTCCATTCCATTTTAACAAAAATGCATGAACGCTTTAATACATCATCATTTCTCCTGGCTGAATATTTGCATCAGCATGATGCAAACAGCCATACCAACAATGAAATTCCTGCAACATACATACTTAAATATACACACACAAGTAGGTTTCATATTAAATATACACACACAAGTAGATTTCATATTGGCAGCTTGAAGAAGATCAAGCAGGATTAGATTATCAAGCAAGAAATTCTTAGATGGATCTGATTTTTGGTTGAGCGCCAATCAACATAGACTCTTGAGATCAAAGAGGTTTGCTAATGTGATCAGACATAAATAAAGCCTAGTTAAGAATTAAACATAAATCATGTTAAGATCTTTTTTCTTTTTCAATAGTTAGGGTACAAAAGTTAAGAGTACAAAACAGCATTTCTCTATTTTAACCCTTTCCCCGCTGAGTACATATGAAGATTTTAATAGTTAAGCTACATTGCTTCTTTAAGTCTTGAGGTCAGTCATTTAAGGAAGTATAGAATAACTGATGCATAATACATTCTCTTGCAAGATTGGTATTAGCTCAACTGCTTGACGCACTGGTTACACAGATTTCCGAGCGAAGAAAAAATACCATGATTAAAATAGAACAATGATGCTTGATTTCGTAGTTTGACAGGGAACCAAGAGAAGATATGATAAAGGATGATACCCTCTGTGACTGGCATGTTGATTTATTCTGCCTTCTCTTAGGAGTTCCAACTTCCAAACCAGCCAGTACCTATAAAGTTGAGACATTTAGTTTACTGTTAATTTTATCTGCAGCAACAAGTCACAACTTGCGATATATGCCCAATGAACTTGATGATGCTTAGGATAATTGAAAGGGCTGCGATAAGTGTTGGAAGTTGAGATATTTGCTGCAAGAAATCTTCTTGATATAATGCGTTGAAAAGGAATGGCCTTTCATGTTTTTAGCATAGCATAAAAATTAGGAAGTTTATCCAAGTGTTAGGTGTGTGACTATTGACAGAAAAATTATACAGTGAAACGGTGATATTATATCAGCATCTTATATGAAATATTAGAGCAATAAGAGATTGACAAGTATATAAATATAATTAATAAAATTAAAAAAAAAATAAGTACTTGGTGGTTATAATTTTTTGAGACCCACCATGTATATGTATTTATTCACTATTAATTTATCATTTCATGTAAGCTGTCTTACATGAAATAACCGATATACTATTTAATTTCTCCTATTGACATGTAAAACACATTTCTTTACCTATAAAAAGGACGAGCTGCTACTGCTGTGAATTTGAGTGTGCAGCTTTTTAACTAATGAAATATGTGTTTTACTCGTTACTTCCAATATTTCTTTATTGTGTTGGTGTAAAGCATTTTGTTTATTTTGGGTGAAACCATCTTCAGCTCCCCTGCATTTTTCTAACATGGAGTATGAGCCTCCATTTTCCCACAGTAAGCCCACGTCCAAAATTTTGGGCTACGGACATCACAAGATGTCTGAATTGGTAGAGTATCAATGTATTCAAAATCATGGAGAGGAGTAGCCCCAACGTGCCACAGCAAACTTTATTTAGTGTCTATCGTTATTTGCAATATTTCGGACATTCAGTCACCCAAACAAATAGATCCTTCTGAGGCTTCGCATGCAAGAATTCTGTCCGATAAAATGAAACAAAATAAAGGTCATTCTAGAGAGAAAAACGATGCACAGAACAAACTGATAAAAAAATTGAATCTATTTCTCCAGAAAATTGAAGATGGTTTACATGATTTTTCCAGAAATGATTAGTATCTTTTGGTTACTCCAAATCCCTGAACGTCAGCTAAAAGTAGCAGATTCTGAAAGCATTGCAATCTGTCTTCCAAAACAAAGGACCTTAAAAAAGAATTGTTGCTAAACGCAATGAAAAAACATACAAAACTTGGCCAAGGATTCAAATTGAGTGAAATTTTGCTTGCTGAACAAAAAAGATGATACATCATTTTTAGGATCCCTATTCCATGTATAAGCTTCAGGTTCCACCACAGCTTTCACTCTTTCAGAAGAAGTTCAAGATGATTGATGTTTTAATGAAAGTCTAGATGACCTTTCATGTAATGGTCACATAGATCCAGTGGACAGCCAAAAAATGGCGCCTCTTTGCTCACATTGATCAAATAAAAAAGTTAGCGTACAAATAGACAAATGTCTACAATCCAGAGACACTAGCAGAGTAGCAAAAGTTTTTGTGTGCATGGGTAAACAAACTTACGGGCTTCATGATTTGATACTGTTCTTTCCAGGCACATAGAGATGCTAAATGATGTCAAAGACCATGTAGAAAAAGAAGAAAGGGTTGTGGAATTTTCTCAACACCTGCGCTGCTTAAAAGTGAACCTTAAATTCATAAATAAGCAGTGCAGTTCACTTCGTTCTCCCACACCCAAAAGATTAAAAGAATACATAAAGGACGAGTGCTTAACCAAATGAGCATACAAACTAGACATATATCATCATTTTCTCTTCTAATGTAATATTTCTGTAGGCCCTCCTTCACAATCAGCTTATAAAACTACAGGAATTAAGAGTGAACGTGACCTAATTGTCTTTTGACTATTGTATCAAGAACAGGATCAAAATTCAGACTTTAATTAAAGGTACTTCAAATATGGTTTCCTAAACCAGCAAACCACCCACCAGCATGTGATTAAGACAATGCTATTTCCCACAATATTGACACTGTTTAATTAGGTAACCGCTAACCACCCTGTAATCAGCAGTATTGATACCAACTGATTATTCCATGAAGCAAATACTAATTACTCTATTTAAGAAAGCACTGTTATGCTGAGAATCTTACTGAGTTAAGAAGTTACATGCACACAGAATTGTTTTGCAACGATAGATGTAATCAAGGATTTTTAGAAGTATCCATCAAACACTGTCGGTAAAAATTCCAATAAGAGATGCAGTGGTGGACTCTTTTAACATATGGAACCCCCTCCATGAGGCTCAAGTATGAGAACATAAAAGTACAAAGCTCTAAAATGTGAAATAAACACACTACCAAAAAAAAGCAGCAAGACAAGGAATATGGACTAATATATTGATGAATTACCAATGGAGCGTAAATACACTCTTATTGTATTGAATGAGGTGCATGTAAGTAAAAGGATTAATCCTTTCATCTAAAACAACAAAGCTGGCTGGATCTTCTTGGAAAGGTCCCAATCACACACATGGCGACATTATGTCCAATAAATTGAACATATTTAATATGCCTTACATATTTGAGATGATATCACCGCAAGATAACAGGAAAAATACATGATTTTTTCAGAAATGTCACATTATTAGGTTCTTTGGCAATAAGTTACTAGGGTAGATTATCGCATTACCAACAGCACCAAGAGAAAGCAAAATTTAAATCTTTGACTGTTTAGCAATCTTGAACCATTCGGTGTGGAAGGATCCAGCCACATCAATTCTTTCATAGGTATGTGCTCCAAAGTAATCTCGTTGGGCTTGGACTAAATTAGCAGGCAGCCTTTCCCTCCTATATGTGTCAAAATAAGCAAGGCTAGCAGACATGCCAGGGGTACTAATACCTGAGTTGATAGCAAGGCAGACAACTCTTCGCCAAGCAGATTGTCGCTCAATAATCTCTTTAGCAAACTCTGGATCCACAAGAAGATTAGCCAAATCTGGGTTTCTATCATAGGCCTTCTTGATACGGTCCAAGAACACAGCACGAATAATGCAACCACCCTTCCAAATCCTTGCCAGCTCCCCAAGTTTCAAATTCCATCCCTTCTCCGCACTTTTTGCACGTATCAAGTTCATACCCTGGGCATAGCTACATATTTTGGAAGCATACAGAGCTTGCCTCACGTCATCAATCAACTTTTTCTTATCAACAGCTTGATTGGCTAGGAAGTCTCCAATACCACTTGATTTGAAAATTTTGGCAGCTTCAACTCTCTCTTCTTTCAAACCACTAAGGAATCTTCCATCCAATGATGATGCTATAGTAGGAGCAGCTACTGACAACTCAGCTGCTTGCTGAACTGTCCATTTACCAGTACCTTTCATGCCAGTTTTGTCCAAAACCTTGTCAACCAAATATCCCTCTCCCTTGTCGTCCTTAATTCCAAAAATATCAGCAGTAATCTCTATCAAGAAACTCAGAAGCTCCCCTTTGTTCCATTCTGAGAAAACCTGGCGTAATTCCTCATTTGTAAGCTTCCCAACTGATTTCAGCACATCATATGCTTCTGCAATCAGCTGCATATCACCATATTCAATCCCATTGTGAATCATCTTGACAAAATTGCCAGACCCTCCTTTGCCAACGTAAGTGACACAAGGGCCACTATCAGGAACCTGAGCAGCCACCTTAAGGAGGATGTCTTCTATGTATTTGTAGGCCTCAAAGGAACCTCCAGGCATTAAAGATGGTCCATGACGAGCACCTTCTTCACCCCCTGAAACTCCCATTCCCAGATAAAGCAAACCCAAATCAGCCATGGCTTTCTCTCTTCTCTCAGTGTTCTCATACCACTCATTACCACCATCAATGATGCAGTCACCTTTCTCCATGTAAACTGACAAAGTCTTGATAGTTTGGTCAACAGGGGGTCCAGCCTTAACAAGCATGATTATCACACGAGGTTTTTGAATTGACCTTACAAAGGATTCAGGATCATGGAATCCATATAAGGGAAGATCTCCTTCTTGTTTGGCTCGTGCAACTGTCTCATCAACTTTTGAAGTGGTTCGATTATAAACAGAAATTGGGAATCCTTTCTCAGCAATGTTGAGTGCAAGATTTTGGCCCATGACAGCTAGGCCAGCAAGCCCAATTCTTGTTAAGGGAGCCATATCTAAATTTCCTGGTCAAAATTTAAGACCGGAGTTCAATAGATGGCAACTTCCATATAATCTCAAAGTGGCATAGAGATAAAAACAAATGTTCAAGAGGGAAAAAAAAAAAAAAAAAACATTATTGGCAATCTATTAGAAAGAGATTAGCCATATAATCTCAAAGCGGCATAGAGATGAAAAAAAATGTTCAAGGGGGAAAAAAAAACATTATTGGCAATCTATTAGAAAGAGATTAGAGCACCACCTATGCTCATAAATTTAGCACTGTAATAATACAGGTATTATGTTCTGCAGCTTACATGAAGCCAATTGATTCAGGAAAAGACCCACAAACAATAAAGAATCGTCTACCTGGATAACCACTTGTTGAAAGCATGTAACAAGTTCAGCAGCAGACAACACATAATTAGGAGCTGATGATTACAACATGTGGTAGCTAAAGAGGAAAAATTTTGAACTTTTAAAGAAACGAAAAAAAACAACCAAATACATATTAAAATTTGTGACCCTTATTCCATTGGATTTTTACTCACAACCCGCCTTTCTATCACAGGTTAAAGCCCCAAAAGTTCTTGACTAACTTCATTAGAGTTATAAAATGAGAAGAAAATCAAATTTGGACAAGGCCGATTAAATGATCCAATAGAAAGGGCCTGTATATGAAGAATCCTTAGCATAATAAACAGCTGTTTAAGGTCATTTTATTGGAAGGAACACAATAGCTATTATGTGGCTTGCGACGCAACACATAAACATTGTAAATAAAACCAGATCTCATAATTATACAACATCGCAATTCTCATCCAAAGTGAAGGATAAAGAAGAAAGATCAAACGAAATGAGACCAAATTACAATACCAAAGAAAAAAAAAATTCACAACAAACACAAGCAATTAATATGAAGCATCAAACTCTAGAGGAAAATCAGAACACATTAGCAAGGCGTGAGAAAAAAAACCCAGATCATCAAACCCCGAGATAAATGGAATTGCACAAGGCAAAGGCAAAAGGTGAAACGACAGTGACAATGAAGATATATACCTGTTAAACTTGCAGAGCAGTGAATACAGTTTGAAAATGAAAAGAACCCAGAGAAATTAAAGATCTTCTTATATCGTATCAGAATCAGAGCACTCCACTAGCTGCAGAAGATCAAATTAGCCGATGTCTTAGCTATTTTTAATGCCTTGTTTTGGGGCTTTCGGCCTACCGTCTCTGTGAATGTGGGGGTTGGTGGCTGTTTGATTTCACGTGCCAAATACATTTCTTTCAACCGCTGCACCGTCTATTATGGCATATTTCTACTTTTACCCCTATTAGTTTCTATTTCACAGTCCAAGGAATAAATGTTACAGGTTTTTTTTTTTTTTTTAACTCTCACATTGGGTGGCCACCCGCCGGTCAGACTCGGTCCGAATTTGAATCAGAAATGATGGTTTGGTTCATGATCTGAATGGACCTAAGCTGGATCGAAAGGGGTAGTTCATGAACGATTTTCGATTTTAATTTAGTTTAATTTCATTTCGATACAAATTAAGACAATTTAATTTTTAAAATATTCTTAAAATATTGTAGAAAGCGAACAATTTATATCAATGCTTTCAATTTTAATTTAGTTTAAATTAAATAAAGGAAGAATCATAAGAACTCATAAATTTATCCATTTATTGCAATTTTTTCTTTGTTATTATCATGTGAATATATTTTTTAATATTGTTACATAATACTTACCATATAAAATATTTTGTAATTATAATATTTATTATCTTTTATACTAAGTAATTAATTTTTTTTATTTATTTAAGTGTCTTTATTATTATTATTGTTATTTCAATTTTAATGATTAAATGATTATTTTCTTTATCAATTGATTGTCAAATCTCAAAGCTTCTACAATTAAATTTATTATTTAAAAATTTATTACATTATTTTTCTTAATTTATCAAAATAGCAATAATATTGTTTTTCTTTAATATCCATATACCTAATAATATGCATATATTTTTATCATTTATTTTACAACTCCTTAATATATTAATTGAATGTTATACATTAATTTGATGAATATATTTTTATTAATTTCAATTGAATAATATTTTGTTGATCTAATTTAGAAGGATTCATAATTTAATTTAAAATGAGATAATTAAATAAAATTAAAATTAAGATTTTAGGATTTAATAATTATTATAATTGATAAAATATTTTGTATAAAAAATGATTGATGTATTTATATATAGTTTTGACGTGATGAAAAATCAGATATATTTAATTAATTAATTTTTAAATTTTCATAAAATTCTTATTTAATGTTTATTAATTTTTTAAATATTTCATTAAAAAAATTTTAAAACTATATATCTGTCACGACCCAAAATTCTGTGTCACAACTGGCGCATAATTTAAATATTCTTAAATCATGCAAGTCTTATCAAAGTATCTTAAATAAATATATTGTCACTTATTAATACAAAAAAAATAAACTCCAAATAAATAAAATACTAAATAAACATTATAAATATCTCATAAGTAAACTGTGGAGTCTTTTTGGATTTCAAATAAAAATTTAAACTGTTCAATAAATTAAATTAATTATTAGCCCGAGAAAATATGAATTCGGGCATACTATGAGAATAAATTAAAGATTATCTCTCTCTAAAAATTGGAGTGAATATTTGGATCAGCTGCAGATTACTGATCTGAAACAAATAACAGATAGAGAAAACGTGGTTTGAGCTAATACTCAGTGAATGATAATTATAACACACAACAGAATAGAAACAGGCAGACGCTTGATTAATTTCACAATAAATTTTTCATTCAATAAAATCATGCTCATGCTATCAAAATCATTAATAAAAATAATTTCATAAAATAAATATATAAAAGAAGTTTATTAAAAAAAAAAGTATGATACAGTACACCAGGGTGATGATACCCCACATCACCAAAGGCCAGATGGTAAGCGTGCTACCAGATATTAGATACCTTCCTCATCCTTCACAGATATCAATGCATATGATACTAATACAAACCATAAATTGCAATGATGCATTACTCAATAATGCAATCTAATACCGTGATAGTTCACACGGTGGAGTCAGATAACAGATACAGATACTGGGCACAGGTACCAATTCAAAACAGAAAATCAATTTGTACAAATCAATCAAAATTAACAAAAAAAAATTCAGATAGCAAATAATAACTGATAGTACAATTCCAATAGTTTATTTCAATAATTCTAGAGAGTCAATAAAATCAAATCAATCTCAAAATTAATTCAGTGTAACACATCGGTAAATTTTTATAGTTAAATATCAATCAATATACAGACATTAAAGGCCTGTTCCCAGAATCCTAATGGCTCTAATACAGAGATAATTGACAAAATCAACTATTTAATCAAAATTAGAATAAAATTTAATAATAAAATAAAACTCTAGAAAATCATATGTAAAATAATTATTAAAATATTGATTTAGAATTTCATTTAATGTCAAATTTAATGCTAATAAATTTTAAAATGGACTAAAACGGTGTCATGTACTATAATTACCATTCACCTAAAACCTCTAAGACAATAGTTATATTTAATGAAAGAGAGATAATTTCAGCTGATAGATTGAATATTCGAATCTCCTTGAAAATAGAATCCAATGTGATGAAAGAGAAGTAAAAATTTATGAATTTTCTGCGCATATCAGATTATAAATCATAAATTTATATATATATATATATATATAACAATAATGAAAGATATTGAAAATACTTGTTAAGAGTATTTGGTAGAAAAATGAGATGATAAACATGTTTTGAGAGTAAAGTTTAGCAAAAATAATTGATTATGATATATATATTTCAAGAGTTCTATTAGGTATAGAATGTGATAAGAGTTATTATTAAACTGGATTGTTCAGATTATAATATATATTTAATTTTAAAAATAATATATATAGAAATAAATAAGTAGGCCATTCAATAAAATATTTCTCCTTTTTTTTTAATTAATATATTAAATTATTATTAACTAATTAAAATAAATAAATAGGTAAAATATTAAATTTCCACAATATCTTAAAATTAGTAAAATGATTTAAGATTATATTATAAAATGTAGAATCTCTCCCAATATGTAAAGCAAGCCAAATTTTTCCTTGAAACGTGACGCTTATAAGGAGAGCTTAACTTACTGATTAAAAACGATTACTTTTTTAATTATTTAATACATTTCTAAATTTAATATATATTGTAATCTTTATAATTAATTTATAATTAATTAATAAAAAATATAAAAAATATTACAATATTAATTGTCATTAATTATTATAATTACTATTATTATCATTTAATATAAAAAATAATTTAATTTAACTCTATAATTTAATTAATTTAATTTAAAAAATTGTCACCCCTTTTGGTGGAATCTTCTTTAGCTTCATTTTGCTAAATGATGTTATTTGATTTTCTATGTAAATTAATAAAAAAATAATAATTTTTAATGTTATCATATTAATGTTTTATTTATTTCTTAAATTATTTAAGTTATATTTAAGATGTCACTCGATAATTGATATAATTGGCCTTGTAAAATTGTTTTCTTCGTTTAAAACTTACCTTCTTAAGATTAATATATTGTAACATATGTAATTAATTAATGAAAAAATAATTATTTTTATCACAACATTGACAATCATTTATTTATGATAATTGTTGTTATTATTTAAATAAAAATTATTTTAGTTTAATAATATAATGATAACTAAAATTTACAAAATATATATTTATTCTATTAAATTTAAATATTTTCAAAATTATTTATCTATTGATTATCATGATGATATATTTTTAAAATTTTTCATTTGTTCATGCGTGTAAATGATGATATATTTTAACAATATATATGTATTAACTAATTTATTTAGAAAATAAACTGTAAAAAGTGATAAAAAAATATAATTTTATTAAAAATCTAAATTGAATATATAAATATTAAAAATAATACATTAAAATGAGAGCATTATAATTACGTTTTATAAATTTTAATAATCAAAATTATATAAAAAAACATTTAAAATAATTTTAATAAAAATTGAAAATTAAAATTTAATTTCTATTAAAATTATGTATGACACAAATATTTAGCTAATTATTTAAAATTTCAGCTAAAATCAGCCATTGACCACCCACTCAGCCACTTTTACATATGCAAATTTTTATTAGAAACCAATAAAAAAAATTAAACTTTTTATTTCCGAAAATCCCATGAAATTTATTTCAAAATTCATAGATTTCAATTTTTATTATTTAAAATTAATCAAAGTATATATTATAAATATTAATTTTTTTATAATTAATTCCAATTATAATTTAAACTTAAGTTGAGATGACTCCATTATCATTAAATTAATATTTATTAATTTTTTAGTAATTTTTTTATTAATTAATCTCTCTTAGGGTATGGTGCCACAATTGTAAATACTTTAGGAGACAGGTGCAATAATACGAAATATAAGAATTCAGCGGGGCGAAAAAGTAAAAGTTTGGGATCCCCTTCAGATTCCACGTATATGCCATTCTTATTATATTATTACGTAAAAAATGCTTGCAAAGTTAAAGGGTAGTTCAGTAGTTGTGATTAACGGACCCCACCACACCGAGTTTGTTGGTTGTTGCGTGGTTTGGTGAAGGAAATTTGCCATTAAAATCAATTAACAGGACAAGGAGCAAATAGGGTCGGAGCAGGTCAAAGCCTCTTTAATTTAGGATAACTTACTTTTAGATCCCTATTTTTTATTAAAATTAGTTATTTAGTCCCTTTTTTTAAAATCCAATTAAAATATACTTCTCTGGAAAGTTTACAAAAGCTTGCCAGTATCAGATCATTACCAGTTGGTCCAGTCTAAAATCATTTTCCATGGAAGTCTGTCAAACTGTGCAACCACCTTATCTTGGTGCCCTTACCCTTCCTTTTAGGATGCAAATTTTATGAATTACCAAAACATCAGAGCTTGGCATTGTTTAGCCAAGCAGATAGAGATAAGCGAGAACTGTTGTCTCTGCCTGCATTCACTTACAAGTATCTCTGTATATGGCGTGAAGGACGTGTTACCTGGATTTGTTGACATTGGTTTTCTTGGCAGCGGTTGTGGTTCCTTAATGTCAACTGCAACAGCTTCGGAATTCAGAAATGTTTTCGCCACTGATGCAGCATTCTCCAAACAACATCTAACTACCCGCACCAAATTCTGATTATCATAAGCATTTTGATATCAATGTTTACATTAATTAAATTCAAACACTTTTTATCCAGTGAAAATTTCTAGCTTTTGTTTTTTTTGACATACAAGAAATAACTAGCTGATTCAGCTTTGGAATTGGTGCCTGATCATAGGAAAAATGGCAGTGATAATTAGAAAAGAAGAACTGAAGTTGCACAAAGACAAATGTGCTGCAAGAAATCCACTTCAAATACATAATAATTCTTGACCGCTTTCGCCCTCTACTTGTTTTCTGTTAAGAGTTTAAGATATGATTTCCAGCCAGTTAAAACCACTCATGAAGTTAATTGTTCACTATCATAGTCACTGAATTACTGATACTTGCTATTTTGTGCATCTAATATAGATATTTGCCATCAGCAGTTATATAAATATGCTAGACCACTTAAGAGTTCTAGATCACTACAACATATTAGCATCTATCCTTCTTGTTCATCATCCAGTAAGTGCATAAGCTTGTTGCCTCTTTGCTATACGCCATATAACTGATGATACCCTTGTTGGATCTATAATTCCTGCAGTTATCAAATCCTCATATCTCTCTCTTGCAGGATTGTATCCATATCTTGGATCATCATTTGACAGCATGTTATGGCAGAGCCACAAACTAGCATGAAAAATGGGAAAGGAAGAAGAAGATAGGAGAATGGGGGGAGGAAAAGAAGAAGAAAGGAGAGAGAAAGAGCTCGAGAGGTAGAGGGAAAGAGAGAGAATTTAGAGAGTAATTTCCGTATTATTCATTGAATGAATCTGTTTTGTACAAAGAATACTATTTATTTTGGTAACACAACGGTTGTCACTTGTTTAGCTAACTAACTCTCTAACTAACAGTTATCACTTGTTTAGCTAACTAACTCTCTAACTGATCTTGCCAGCTCCTCAAGATTGCTGAATCAACTCCTTTGCTGTCACAACATAGCACCAAACCAAATTCAAGTTTTTGCATCAAATTTTTCTATAATGATAAAAAAAATTCAAAGCCCAAAATTTCAAATCCCAGCATTCATATCTAAAGAATAATGATGAACTAAGGTAAAAGGACCTAGTTTACGACAATGTTGGCATTTTCGCCTGCATTCTCGGTTATCAGTCTTGCAAGATAACTCTAAGCTCTTCTGAAGATCTCAGCTCCAATCTGCATAAATATTTGCATAATAAGATCACAACTATAATTAATAATTGAACAAGTCAATAACTATTATAGAATGTAGTGTTATGTAAGATAAGATACAATAAAATAAGGGTATCTATTGATATTGAGTACTTAGCTCACTACCTCCTGTCAGCTGCCTTCAACACACCCTTGAGTTTGTTCGCAATAACTAGAGCCAACGTTTCCTGTTCAATGCCCTCTGCAACTCTCACTATGGGGTACTTCTCTTATACAGCATTGTCCAATACTTTAAACATCTCCTTTGGATTTGTGATTTTTTTGTGAACCAAAAGTAACTGCAACCAAATGATATCATCTCTAATCCTTTCATAGAAGAACATATCAACTCAACTCAACTCAACTAAGCCCTTATCCCAAAAATTTGGGGTCGGCTATATGGATTCGCTTTCTCCATTCTGAACGATTTTGGGTTAAATCCTCAGAAATGTGTAATGCTTCTAGGTCATGTTGTACTACTCTCCTCCAAATCAATTTAGGTATACCCCTTTTTTTCTTTCTATCCTCTAACCTAATGTGCTCTACTTGTCTAACTGGAGCCTCCGTATGTCTACGCTTCACATGACCAAACCATCTCAATCTCCCTTCTCTCAACTTATCTTCAATTGGCACCACTCCTACCTTTTCTCTAATACTCTCATTACGGATTTTATCTAGTCTAGTATGGCCACTCATCCACCTTAACATTCTCATCTCTACAACTCTTATCTTAGATGCATACGATTCTTTCAGTGCCCAACACTCACTACCATATAACATAGCCAGTCGTATGGCTGTACGGTAAAATTTTCCTTTCAATTTATTGGGAATCTTACGATCACATAAAACTCCCGTGGCACGTCTCCACTTCAACCATCCGGCTTTAATCCTATGACTAACATCCTCCTCACATCCCATATCTACTTGAAGGACTGAGCCTAGATATTTAAAGTGATTACTTTGGGCAGTATCACTCCATTCAAACTAACTCCTTCCCTATCACCAGTTTGGCCTTTACTGAACTAGCAATGCATGTATTCTGTTTTCGTTCTATTTAACTTAAAACCCTTTGACTCTATAGTACTTCTCCAAAGTTCTAATTTTATATTGACTCCTTCTCGTGTCTCATCTGTCAGAACAATATCATCCACAAACATCATGCACCAAGGAATACTCTCTTGTATATGTTTCGTCAGTTCATCTAAAACTAATGTAAAAAGGTAAGGGCTTATGGCTGATCCTTGGTGTAATCCAATTGAGATCGGAAAATCTCTTGTGTCCCCTCCTACTGTGCGCACAATAGTAGTTGCTCCTTCATACATATCTTTCAATACTTGTATATACTTAATAGATACCCTCTTTTGTTCTAACACATTCCATAAGACCTCTCTTGGAACACTATCATAAGCCTTCTCCAAATCAATAAAAACCATGTGTAGATCTTTCTTCACATCTCTATATTTCTCCATCAAGCTTCTAATGAGAAAGATTGCTTCCATAGTTGAACGACCGAGCATGAAACCAAATTGATTGAGAGAGATAGAAGTATCATGACATAGTCGATGCTCCACAACTCTCTCCCACAACTTCATAGTATGGCTCATGAGTCTAATTTCCCTATAGTTTGAGCAACTCTGTATGTCTCCCTTATTTTAAAAAATAGGTACTAAAATACTCTTCCTCCATTCATCAGGCATTTTCTTTGAGTTTAGAATCTTATTAAATAATTTAGTTAACCATGCCACTCCCATATCTCCCAAATACTTACACACTTCAATTGGTATTTCATCGAGTCCACAGGCTTTACCCACTTTCATTCTCTTAAGTGCTACATTTACTTCTAAAGATTTAATCCTTCTAGTATAATTCACATTCTTTTCTATTGTTCTATAATCTATATTCACGCTATTACCATTTTGACTATTATTAAAGAGAACATTAAAATAATTTCTCCATCTTTCTTTAATGTCTTCATCTTTCACCAACACTTTTTCTTCTTTATCCTTAATGCACCTAACTTGATTGAGATCTTGACATTTCCTTTCTCTCCTCCTTGCTAATCTATAAATATCTTTCTCCCCTTCTTTAATTCCAAGTTTCTCATATAACTTTTCAAAGGCCTGTGCTCTTGCTTGACTAACTGCCTTTTTTGCCTCTTTCTTTGCTATCTTGTACTGTTCATATGCCTCATTATTATCACATTTAGGTAATTTCTTATACCATTCCCTTTTTCTCTTCACTGCCTTTTGTACTTCCTCATTCCACCACCATCTCTCTTTTGAGGGTGGTCCATGTCCTTTAGACTCTCCAAGTACTTTTTTAGCTACTTCTCTAATCTTTGATGTCATCTATATCCACATATCATTGGCCTCCATATCTAGCTTCCATACTTCGAACTCGAGAAGCTCATTTTTGAACTTCACTTGCTTTACTCTTTTGAACTCCCACCACTTTGTTCGAGCTACACTATTTCTTCTGACCTTACTTGAATTGTTCCTAAACTTGACATCCAAGACCACCAACCGATGTTGACTTGTTAAAGCCTCTCCTGGAATGACCTTGCAATCCTTGCATAGAGCCCTATTTGTCTTCCTAGTTAAGAGGAAGTCGATTTGGCTTCTATGTTGCCCACTTTTGAAAGTCACTAAATGTGACTCTCTTTTTATAAAGTAGGTATTTGCTAGTATTAGGTTGTATGCCATAGCAAAATCCAGGATACTTTTTCCCTCCTCATTTCGACTGCCAAAACCAAAACCTCCATGAACATTCTCATAACCTTGTCTATCACTTCCTACATGCCCATTCAAATCTCCACCAATGAAAACATTCTCTTCATTCGGTATCAAACTATATAAAAGCTTATGGTTCCTCCCTTGCAGTTTCGGAGCTCTAACGTCATTTTGCATTGATCAGGGATGAAATAAGGGACAAATATCCACGATAAAATTGCATCTCTTTAACAATTTTTAGATTGTTCTCAATATACTTTCCTTTTACAATTATGACTATGCACCTCCTTCCCACTTCCCGAAGAGCATCAGATATCATGTTTCCCACTTTATAATCATTCCCTGCACTAACTGCAGCAACATCTGCAAGCTCATCATCCTCAACCTAAAAGCTTTTGTTAGTATTCTTGCAGACATAGAAGAAGCATCTTTGCTCCTCATTTTACATACTAATTTACATTTCCTGGATCTCAATTTTTTAACTTCTAAGCATAAGGAAAGGAGAAAAAGAAACTTATTCATCTCCTTAGACATCAATTCGAGTTCAGAAACAAGGGCCTTCAAGGTTTTCTCAATCCCGCAAGCAATTTGGATGGATTCATGCCAGCCGCAATCTCCTAGAAATTGCGTCATCTTTAACATAAAAATTCATGGAATCTTATATAAAAGCTTAGTGAGATATTTGAAGTGGAGATACCATTGAAAGAGATTATCAAAAAAAGCCAGGAGCTGCTGCATGACATAAATGACAAACATCTCTACTGGCTACAAATTTACTTTTTATGCATCTTCTTTCAACCATAACAAGACACAAGAAGTGTTAGTCTTTAAACCATTGGAGCAAGCATTATTGATTTATAAGAGAGTCTACTGGTGACTTACCTCCTGACCTTCAGTGATTAAACCATGAGCAAGAACTACAGATGTTGTGGAACCATCACAAGCGAGGTCATTTGTTTTTGCACTATCTTGCCTCAACAATTTCACTCCCACATTCTCCAAAGAGTCCTCCAATTCAATCTAAATATTAACAAATCAGATTCATTAGAAGAAAAAGTACCCGATCAAAGAGTGAAAATAACAGTTTTAATTGTGTTAACAATATCATTTGCTTAAGTTCATCTATTAAATATAAATATCAAGACTCATAGATGATAGATCTATCAAAGAAAAATACTCCAAAAAGTAATCCCAAAAAAATGATTTTGCTTATGTTCCGCAGTTTTATTTTGACTTCTATTATGCATAAACAAATTAATAATGAGCATCTATATAAAATTGAAAATATCCATTACGTTGGGCCATAGTAGTAGTAGTGCCCACATGGTTTGCTGTTTTCTAAACTAAAGCTGGAGGAGAGGAACACCGAATTACCAAGGCCTCAGAACTCAGAAGGATGATTCCCTTCCCTAATGACTCCTAGTTAACAACCCCTGGCCCTGAATGATGAATTGCAATTTGGTTGAATTGGACCCTGAGGGGATCAAGATCAAATTGATACAATGTTAAACAATGAAATTTTAATACTATGTATGGTTCATTTCGTTTGTGTAATAGAACAGTTATTCCATATGGCCATGGAATATGGTTATTCTTCAGTTATATGTGGAATTTGTATGCCACTAATTTGTAGAATAGTTGTTCTATTACACATCTAAAATCTGAACTAAGATTAATATAGCTATTCCATTCTCTTCCTATTCATGAGCCAAATGAAGCAATAGATTTTGAATCCACTACAGATAATAAATCACGATATTCCATTAACACCCATTACCCATAAGTGAAAGCCCAATAATGGTTTGTTTTCTAATCGTTGTAAGAATATCAAAATCACAAATTGCAAATTCTATAACAGGTGATGAAAAATGAAAATTGACAAGGCAATAAACTGATTGATAGCTGGGCAGTACCTGTTTGAGAACCGTTTCTCCATCGTTAACCAATCTTTGGAGTCCATACCTATTTTCCAACACTACATTCCCTTCCTTTTGGACCTAAATTACTCCTACTAGCTCTGCCACCATATCCATCCTGCCTGCACCAACCCAAATCAAAGAAAAAAAGCTAAATTTGGTTTATCAAACCAAATGCCTAGAGAAAAAAAAACTGGAAAAGAAAAAGGAAAAAAGAATGAAAGAGCTTTGAAGAATACCCGAAGTTTCTTAGTTGCTCAACCATCATGGTTAAAGTAAAGCTCCTTGGCCATGGCTTTAGGAATGAACATGGAAGGTGAAGCCGTGAAGAGACACTTTTAGGAAGAGTTGGGTTAGGGTAAGATATTGCAGAGATTGGAGATGGAGATGAGAATGCCATGGTTGAACCAGTAAGCTCTCTGCTCAAATTTGATAGATACTAACAGGATTTTTTTTTTTATTTTTTATTTTTTATATAAATATCTCTATGGTTGATTTTGCCGCTGCTCCGGAGCCCGGAGTTAAGTGTATTGTCGGTGTGAAAATTATTTTTTAAAAATATTTAAAGAAAATATTTTTTAAAATAAAATATTAATTTTATTAAAATAAAAAAAATATATAAAAATATTTTTTATATATAAATTATTTTTTTAAAATAAATAAAACCTAAATATATAATATTTATTATTTTAAATTAATAATAATATTATTATATTATTATAATTAAAAGTAAATAATTCAATTTATTGTTATTAATTTAATATAATATCTTATTATATTAACTTAAAAAAATATATTTTATATTTTTTAAAGTATATACAATATTTTTTCTTTTAGTTATTTTTTGGAGAAAATTTATAATTTGATTTTTGAATTTTACTTTATATTATATTTTAATCTCTAAATATTAAAAAATTAATTATTTAGTCTTTAAATTTTATATTATATTATATTTTAGTCCTTAAATTTTAATAAATAAATTATTTAATATTTTTAATTTTAATATATAAAATAATTTAATCCTTGTAATTTTAACATTTATAATAAAATGCTAAGGCTCAAAATGCTTTACTAAAAAAATTGACTTGATAGTTAGACAAGTTCAATTGACTGAAATAAATATTGATAATTTATCAGCCTAACTCAATAAAATTTACATTAAAATGGAACAAATCTTCCTTTCTTTCTATTTTTACCGCTATTAATTCTGTAATGCTTAGATGCTTCTTCCTTTTGGATTTACAGGTGTAATTATTCTCTTTGTATTTAATTGTGAAATAAGATTTTTTATACATTTTTCATAAATACTTGTTATTGTTTAGCATGTCACTTAGAAAGTACTACTAATCACACATTTTTTCATGAGTGACTGGCGTCATTTGATGAATTTCTTCCAAATGGATTAAATTGTTCAATATATTAAAATTATATAAACTAAAATGTTATATAATGTAAAATTTAGAGATTAAATAATTTATTTTTTAAAATTTAGAAGATTAAAGTGTAGTATCATGTAAAATTTAAAGACTAAATAATTAATATTTTTAAAATTTAAAGATTAAAGCGTAATATAGAAAAAAATTTAAAGATGAAATTATAAATTTTTTATTTTTTATAAAGTGATTATTTTATAAAAATTAAATATTACTTTTATAAAAATTTCAGAGCTTATTTTTTAAATAAATTAATTCTATTGTATTTAAAATAAAGAAAATAATATATTGAAGCCATTCAATATATGTGAAAGAGACATTAAGTCCCAACAATTTATAGAAATATATACCTAATTAATTTATAAATGACACGGACAAGTTCTATTTAAAAACATGATAAGCGATTTCCTATTACACCTGATTATGAGTAATATTTTTTCTCAGGTTCAAAATTAAAATAATAATAATAATAATAATAAGTAATTTTTAATAAGTTTTATTTTATTAATACTAAAATTATTTTTAAGACTGCAAGATTTTAAATAATTTGAATTTAAAACAATTTTAATAATAATAATAATAAAATGTATTTTAGAAAAAGTGTTATTTAACCATCCATGGAAAGTTGTTTTATAATATTATAAATTTAATTTAGAAGAGAGGAGAGCTGATCCGTTGGATTTTTTTTTTTAGTGTTAATAATTTTTATTTCAATAGTGTGGAAATTATTTTAAAAATTGTAAGGTCTCAATATCGAATTTTAGCTAAAATTAATTATTAAAAAAATTAATAATATTAAAATCATTTTAAAAATTTAAATTTCTATTGAAATCATTTCTACTAAAAAAAATATAATTGTGATCGCCCAGCAAAATGATAGATGACGTTAAAATGTTATAATTGTTAATCATGTTGGGTTTAGAGGTTAATTACTTCATATGATCATGTTATGGTGTTTTGCTTTGAGGAGCATCTCAGCATGTGGTTCAGTAAACCACATAGAATCTTTCATATGTGTCGATGTTGATATTGATGCATTATAGCCTTTGTTTATGTACAAGGGGAAACTTCTTCTCCACCCACCCCTCTCTATATACAGTGTAATTTTTAGAGAAAACATGATTGAGAAAGGTAATTACAAATTTAGAAGAAATTAATTTTTTATAAATTATAAAAATCTCAAAAAATGATAAATGTCTATCACATGGAGCAGAGCGTGTGGGTTAATCAGGCAGCGGAAATTACAGCTAGCCCCTTCTAATCTCAAGATGGCACTCTTGCATTATCAACAAGGAGGATGGGAAAATGCCTTCTTAATGATGTCTTTAAATGGTGTGTTTTCCTAGGTAGAAATATGGGCATTTGCTTGCCCTATTGACCCCCAGGCCCCAAGTTAGTACTGGCCTTTGTTTTGACTTTTGGGTACTTGATTTCAATGCTCATTCATTGATCCTTTCTCCATCCCAATGCCAAAGACAGTCTCACTTCTCAATGCCTAGAACAATATAAGCCTCTTCTCCCAAAACTTTGTCTATATTCTCAAGTCCTTAGCTTCAAGAAAAATGGGAAAGAGCATCTCGTTCTTCATATTGGTATTTCTTTTACTCTCAACTGCAGAAGCCAGCAGACCCATATCAGCCAACACCCACCTCGCTTCATCTCCTGTAAGTTTATCATTTATCTATCAAGAAATGGTTTTGGGTCGTAGTTTGTACTCTGCATGTTCTTATTTTTGTTTTGATTTTCGTAGGAGGAATCAGACATCAGTGATGATGGATATTGTTCTGGATTAGAAAGTGAAGAAGAGTGCTTGATTAGGAGGTTTATGGCTGAACATACAGACTACATCTATACTCAAGACATGACTGGACCTTGATTTTTTTAATCTTATTTTAGTTTCTTTCTGTTTCTGCTTTTGTTTACCCATTATCTATGTGTAATAGTTTTGAGATGAATATCCTTTGATGGGGGAAATCCAATCTAATTCTGTTTTTATTATTGATTTCCTTGCTCCTCCTCTGACCTCTATTGTCATAGAAATAGCACAAGTTAGTGAGGTAAGCCATCCATTTAGGCCCTACTTTAGGCTTGTTTTCCCCCTTCCATCAAGCTCGGCCCAACTTATAAAATGTTAAAAGTTGAGCCCTTCAATTGCTGGGTAATGTCTAAATTCTACAATTTTAATTAATTATTAAAAAAAAAACCCTTTATAATGTTATACTCTAATCATTAGAGTAGTCTGAGTGCTCGTTGGACAGTGCATAGGGTTCATATCCATGATGTCATAACATGAAACATTTCCATTGTCAATGCGTCAGAAGTTTGCAATTATATTTCCAATTCCAATTCCATTTCCATTTCCTTTTTTTAAATATATTGGAAATTGTTAAAGGTGGATTGATAGGATTTGAATTTCACGTGGCTTTTGAATTGGAGCGATGGCTACACGATACAATTCTGATTTCATCTCTGACCTTATTTTCCACCTTTACCCATCGATTTTCTCTGTCAACCTTGAGTCTCGATGTCTTCCTAATGAACTTATTATATTTATATAGGCACCCTGATTTGGCTTTGCACTCTTGACTTGTATCAAGATTTTATATTTATTTATTCAGGCACACTGATTTTTATATTTCATTTTGTGGCCACTTAATCCTAAGGAGAAAATTATGATTCTCTTGAATCATAATGATGCCCTGCTGTAACTTTCTGAAACTACAACTTCTTGTAAAATAATGAGAAACAAAACCAAAGCAGCCATGGAATTAGTTCAGGATAAGCATGTACTAAAGTAACCTTTTGGATGCTTGAAACCCATATACATAAATATTTGTACATTTATTAATTGCTGTTAATTATTTTTTTCCCCCCGATTCTGTAAAGATATGATACTCAGCAATCCACATTGTCTGCAACTTTTTATTGAGAATCGATTCAGGCTTCAACAATAATGACATGAAATCCAATAGAATAGAAGGTTTGTCAAGATGGTGTTGAATTTGTTCTAGCAGGCTTAAAGTGATTTGAGACTGCAAAGTCAACTAAGTAATAATAATATATTACATGCGTTTTCCAAGAGGATTAACATTAACACATGTTTAAGTCATGTACTTTATCTATAGAAACAGAACATTATGCAGAAATTGCATCTGCGATACGCGTAAGCAACCAAAAAAGACAAAGAAAAGAAAAAATCAAAAAAGACAAAGAAAAGAAAAAAAGACCGACTTTGCTGATGCAGAGAATGTGCCATTATTAAAGAAAAAACAGCATTGAGCTTTAGGAGCGGAAGCATAAAAAATATAAGTTTAAATTATTGAATTTAAAATTTTTTCATTTAGGGTCAAATATATCATTCAAGATTTATTTTTATCTATTTGATTTCAATGATAAACAGCATATTAAAATTCTTTTTATATATTTTTGAATCTACATTTGCCATTTAAGATTTTAGAATTAACAGATTAATTCATTAGAATTCTAGATTAGATCAAGAACAAGTGCACTAACCTTTTTGATACACTGCAGTTTGTTTGGCATATTTGGTATGCGCTTAGGAGACCAGATGTTGTCCCTCTAGGTTGTCTACACTAAGATCACCAATGACGGCCCCTTGAACAGTTTCTAAAGCCTTTCTAATTAATTAGAAAATCAAGTTTTGCCTTTTGAGAGATTACAAATGTATACAGGACACTAGAAACGATTTCTAGTATTTTTAATTCAAGATAATGTTGGCAATTCTCTTTGAATTGGTGAGAGATGAAGAAGAAGAGAGGGAGAGGCAATTAAGGGTGGCCGCACAAAATTGATAAAGAGCAGATTGTATTTTTTCTTTTCATCATTTCCCTTATATAGTTAAGTCACCAATTAAAACCCTTACCACATGTCACCTTCTGATTGGCTTCTAGTTTAATTGACCAAATTTCATTGTGCCAAGTGTCAAACTAAGATTTAATCTTGTCTTTGATCATCTTATATGATTAAAAGACAATTGGCAAGCTTATGTGTAGTGCTACATGTCACCTTCTCATGGTGCCACATGTCACCCTGTGAAATGATCAAAATACACTTATGTCTTAATTTTGAGTTCTCAACCTAAAATAATTATTTCTCTTCTTCTAATCAATTTATATCAAATATAAATTAATTAATTAATCTCTATTAATTAATTTCTCATAATTAAATTCATATTTAAATACTTTAAATATAAATTTAACTTATACTATATATCCATTAACCTAGATTTGGTTTTAAGCCATGCTAGGGACTTTACAATCTAATTACAAACCAAACCTATTTAATTAATCAATTAAACTCTTTAATTAATTAATTAAATCATATTTAATTTGGTGATTACTTGTATATGTGTGTGACTTACTAGGCACATCAGTAATTGACAATGAGACATGATATCAACTCTTAACATCATCAGAACTCTTTCTTGCCATAAATGATTTCTCTAAATCATTTTATGCACCTCATAGACCATGGTTAACACCTAGCATTGCATGTCATGGCCACCCAATCAGTAATAAGGTTTACCTTAAATGAACCTATAATTATATGTTACCATTCACTAGAATCTCTCTGTTACAAAATCTCAATTCGAGCTGAAGTTATGGTTTATGTCGAACCCCATTTGCTATGAATATTATGTTCTCTTTTAATTTCAGTTCTTGATTAAAAAGATTTTCTCATTAAAAACTCTTTTCTGATTAAATCTATCTGTCCTGGTCAGGAACTTGAAACATCAAGAACAATTAAATGAACATAGAATTTTATCCCTATTTACTTAGAGTAACAGATTCAATCTTGATCAACACCTACCTCCATATATAACTAGTAGGAGCCAACACATACCCATATACCCATATACCCATATACCCATACACAGTACAAGTATGAAAGTAGTATCAAACTCAAACCACCTATATACAAGATAACTGTGCTATCTCAAGTCTAAAGATTATATACACTGATATGATTTATGACAATACATTGACAAGATTAAACTCTATGTGCTTATCATAAATGTCACTAGTTCGGCCTACTTATCATGTATAAGTGCCTATCATGTTTGTTATATAGCATGAGACTCACCATCCCATCTTATTTACATCTCATATAATTAACTTGAGAACAAATATGATTACAATTTTTTTGGATAAGTCATGTCCTTATTGTGAAATATCATCGATTGTGAACCTATTTATGATACTTTGTGCTAGAAATACTGTCATTCATATTCTTAACAACTTAAGAATAGAATTTCTAACAAAATATCAAAGGACATTTTCTACTACACATAAATATATTATATAAACGGAAAAGTGAAAATACATTTTATTAATAAAAACATGTACAATACAAGATACATACTAAAATGATATGCTCTAGGGCATACTACTAAGAAGCAACACCGGAGGATATGCAGGTTTGTGATGCCAGCAGAATTGGTGAAAACAATGTAAACTCAGGGGAACAAGCTTACACGGGCTGTGATGGACTCACAAAAAGCTAAGAATAGTGATTGTGGGGGTGATTAGTGGATACCCTTTTCACATGTTTTTGCATCTTGTAGTTGTTTTTATTTTTATGATGAGCCACTATAACCAGCACCTCCACTATCATTTGTCTTCTTGCCTCTGGTATTGTAAGCAATAAATGACTGGCTACGGGCCTCTCCTCTTTGCTTCGCCATGAATGGAGTCTGTTCAGACAAGATCCATCACTGACAAGAATTACTTGTTTCTTCACCACATTTTTGTACACCTGAAAAAAGTTTTTACTTCCTCCTATAGAAATTAAATAGTTTATTTCATATCATACGTTTCCATTATCCTTTATTTTTTGTTTTCATATTTCATCTTCCAGTGCTATTTCATGTTCTGTCTATGATTGATAATTCAGCTGAAATTCTAATCAGAGTTGGTGGGGTTCTTAAAATGATTAAAAGATATATGCAAATATAACGTCTCTGATTTGTCTATAATGGATCGATGGATTTCATTTTCAAGTCTTTTTTTAATATATATATTTTTCCTGTGCTGGTGTACTAAACTACCAACACATATGCGGCGAGAAGATCCATAATAAGTTGTTTAATGGGATTTGATTGTAAGTGGAATGTGAGAAATGATGATTAAACTGAGCAGGAAGAAGATGGTTAAGAGCTGTTATTGCAGCCTCCTTTTGATCTCATATACAAACTCAAATGAAGGTAATGACTGATTACCACCACAACGAACAGGAGGACATAAAGTAGTTATTATGGAAAAACATATATTTTCAGTGAAGGAAGTCTACAGAACTAGAGATGGATTGGTTTGAGGATTCAGCTCTGAGATGGGCTGTGTTGCAGGGGATCTCTTCCAGGTCTCGTAAAGCACTGGCAGTGAAAGGACTACCAATTTGGAGGTCAGTAAGCATTTGTCGAAGATCAGAAGCTTCTTCTTTGAGCCTTGCATTTTCCTGAAGAACACGGTCATGGCACTCAGACACATGATTCAACTTGTCTATCAGATTATGGTTCTCAGTTCGAAGACGAACCACCTGAGACCATAGCTCATCTAGGTGCTTTTGTTTCCTCATCCGCGACCTGCGAGCAGACTCCCTATTGGAAATCATTCTCCGCTGCTTCCTTTCATCGATGATGCTGAGTTGGTTTTCCTCAGCTTCGTCAGAAGTTGAGTTGTTGCTGAGACTTGAGGATTGAGGGGTGAATTCGTGGACAGGTTGAGGGAAGGGAGGGTTGTGAAAGTTGCTAAAGATTCTGTTAAAATGGAAGTCTGGTATGTTGCTCTGCTGTATCAGGCCAAGGTTAGCTGCGAATGGAATAGGGCTTTCGGCTGCCAGATAGTGAATACCTGTGAGCTCACCTGGAAGCATGCTGAAATCCTTGAGATGATACTAGAAGGTTTTTGTTTTGTATTCAGAGGTTGTAGTAGGGGAGAATGGCAAGAGGAGTGAAAGGTTTTATAGGAGAAAAAAAAAGGGCTAATGACGTGGGCCAATTTTCATAAACAAGATTAACAGTATCAGAAATGCTTCGTGAGCAAAATTTTTAAATATGAGATTGGAGTGGTCCATCAGAGTGGAATTATCTAAATAGTTAACATCAAATACCTAATTCTCACCCCTGCCCATTTTTTCTCAAGTTTTTTATTAAACTGGACTAGGCAAGAAACACCTATGCAGACTCTTCTCTGATTTTGTGATCATGATATTGGCACTTTCCTCCTGTGTTTCCTTTGTCCCAGTCATTAGTGTGCAATATCTTGTCAAGGCAAGAGCTCCATTCACCATTCTGAACAGCCTTGGTGAATGGTGGTCTTGACTCTTGATTGTCCTCTGTCAGAACTGTAGCAATGTCAATGGAACAGATACTCTCGGACTTTGACAATAGTAAAGAAAGCAAAAAGACAAATTCAGTAGCCACAAATTATCCTTTGTACTAAATATATTGGTCTTGTTTTGATTGGCAGTCATTGACAGGTGGTCAACGGTTAGATGTTGGTGGTTGGCAATTAGCAGTTGGAAGCCAACAACAAACTTTGGATTTAGAAAGCTACTTCAACCTCCAACTTTACCAATGCCCTGAATTAGCATAGGGGTACCAAAAATAATAGTTGGCTTTCAATTGCTCACCCAAGCAAACCCATATGATCCCTTATTAATTCCATCCGCCCATTTAAGGTTGTAACACATACTTTTAAGACCTCACCAGTAAAGAGAAGGTAGCTATTTACCAATTGCTTTCTCCATATGATCCCTTATTAATTACATATCCCGAAGATCATTATAAAAGTTCACTTGCATCATTTTGATGTTAGGGTATAAGTACCCCTTCAAGAATATCATCAATTCTTGATGTTCTTTCATGGCATATCAGAAACAGGCACGTCTCCATCTATCATAATATATATACCATGAACACAAGAAAAATGTGTCAGCATCTCGCATTGTTTAAGCAGTTCACTCTGTTTGTTTAATTATTTGTCCGATGCTGCTAAACTAGAATCCTTGAGGCCCACTTGGACTATAATAACAGGAGGATTAATAGAAACAGAATATTAGATCATAAAAAGTCTTACCATAATCTCAGAGGCAGCTAATTGCAAACGCAAATGTTTACATTCTGGTTATTTAATAGAGTTTAATATTCTCTCCAAAACTTTTTCTTTAGCTTCACTAATAAACTATTCTCGGTTTAGGTGATCCCCACTATAGAACTTCCCTTGTTCCCTGAACTTCCTTTGCAGATCAGAATGACAGATAATTAAACAACAAGATTCCATGAAACTCATCCATACATAAAAGAAACCTTGTTGATTAAACTTGTGTTGGATATCACATGGCAGCCTTTAATTTGTTTCTTTATACATATTAATTTATTGGGTGCATTTTGATCACTGAGCATGTTGCACTATATATATAGATAAGGGCTGCCATGATCTGAAACTAGATTAGCTTTGTTAAATATTATGTGGTCATATACAAATTAATTAGGTATGGTGACAGCTTCATCACTAGATACTGGACAGGTAGTCGTCTACGAAGTTGGAAAAGATGAAGGATAATAGAAATAGTATTTCAGTATGCTATTATGCAAGAGAATTCTACAGTGCGAATCAAAGAAAAGGAAAGGGAACTTGCAGTAAAAATTGTTGGCTACTTTTGCTTATAGCCACACAAATCAAGATATGAAACTGTTATGATTTACCATGAAGGATAGAAGTCACTGGCCTTTTGAAGTTGAGTGGAATCAATTCAGACAGACCCTCCACTTGTAAATATAAAAATTTTTACAAAGTAGGAAGAAAAAGAAAAAAAAAAAAAGTATATCTTAGAGCACTAAAAGTTGCCAAAATAAGTTGGACAAGACATGATTGACACAAAGTAAGTATTTTGTGAAAAAGATTCATAAAAACTATTTCTCCAATTGATAACATGTGGGTACTATTCTTACATGCTATTTGTGGAATGTAAATTTGCCTGCCAGCCAATAATTTCGTATCAGTACAATATGCAGCAAATGAAGGTTAATCTGACTAATTTGTGAGGCAATTCTCTAAGATTTTGTCTCTTGTCCTCCCTTGTTTACCTTTCCTCTTTGAAATGAGCACTGGAGGGTGACTCTGGTGACTAAAGGATGTTGCAATAACAGTTTCATTAAAATAGCAAGCATATATAAATATATATATATTTTGCTTAATGATGTCTTGTCTACAATGTTCAGGCTAGAAATTACATGTTGATTTGGCTCTCTCTCTCTAATAAACAAAATAAACTCTTGCGAAAAACAATTCTACCATTGCCTAACAATTATTGCACTCATATGTTATAATGTGATTTGAAATTCGGATATATTTTTTCTTGAATCCAATTATGACTCAACTTGAAAAGTTTGCGGTACGGTTGGAATATAATATTTTATGAGGTTTGTAGTGTTCAAACTCTCATAACACTATCTAAAGAGCATGGTTGAAAGTTTATTCTAATGCATAAGACTTTTTGTTGAGGCTCAGCCACATAAAAATCATTTTCTGAATTTTGTGGGATGACCAAGAGATTGATTGAAAACCAAGCCATTATCAGGCACCTCTAATTTTCAACCACAGGCAACAACAGGTAGTGTGCAATACTAAAATTCATAAAAATGCTTTGATTTGATTAATCATTAACAGATATTGGAGGGAGTACAAATTCAGGGTCCTACCAATGGAAGAAAACAACAAAAACATAAAGGGGGGGAAAACAGAGAGATCATCAGCTACTGCTGCACTTTCTTTTCTTTATCCACGACTTCTCCCCATACATGCGTAGTCTAAAATATAGCCATAAATAAATTACAGACACACAAAAGTGACGAAAGTGCTAGGTATAGAGGGGGACTGGATTTAACAGCTTCCATATGGTAACAAGCATAATTTGGGTAAGGCAACACACATAAGATAAAATGAAGCAATTGTTCATACACACACCCCATATGGGTCCATATTTCTTGCTACCATGGGTGCCCGGCGCACCACCACCCCTCCACCAATTTGCAATACCTACTGCCTGTCAACTCACTCCAAAAGAAGTGCATTTTCTCGTCCTTCTCTCCTTCACTCGCTTGCGTGGACACGCGTGCACATACACAAGTATAATACAGACAGGGTTCTGTTACTTCTGCCATAGATTCTCTGCTTCAGGTCATTAGTTTTAACTTGCAGTTTGTGCTATGATATTTCATTTTTCACCGTTTCACCTGATAATGGTACATAGACATTGATGATGAATATGACCATCTAATAGTTCAGGTTATTAACTTTTACGTTTTTTTTTTTCCACAGGAATGTTGATAAAAAAAGAAAAAAAGAAAATTCCACGAATCAAAGGTGCTCCATGTTGTCTTTCTTGAACTTGTCACCACGTGAAATGGGGACTCTGGAAAACTCTGTAAGACCACAGGCCACGACGTCAAAGTCCGTCGGTTTCAAGCTTTTTTTTTTTTTTTGGCTTCCCCATCATGGAGTCAGCAATTTAGAATAGCAAACCTCTAACGTGTGTGCATTGTCTCCACTTTCCCCCCACTCAAACAACCCAACTCCTTTCCTTTCCCTCAAGAAAAATTCCCCTTGGTGAGGTCATCCCAACTTTAGAATGATTGGCTCGAAGAGGATAAGCTCCTCATCATCACCATTTATTATTCATCTAATCTTTCCTCTTCTACCAAATTCTGCATTTTTTAATTCCCAATACCTCTCTATATCTCTATAACTTTGTCTTATAATAATAATATCAATGGTGGATGGTGCATTTACAATAACAAGACTATACAATATAACTTGCGCGCGTGTTTAGTTTGTGCTTACGTATGTTAATTTAATTAAGGTCATAATCCACCATCAAATGTGCAGATTAAAGTTGTTTAGGTGCTTTAAAAGAATCAAATTGGCATTGTTTAGTCACTAAATATTATATCATTTGAAGTAGCTAGAGAGCACATCATCTTCATTATCTCCTAATTAATCACTGTGTAATTAATGGCGATGCCCACAAGTGTCGATGGATGATAGCTCCAAACTCTTCAACAGCAGACGATCAATGGATATTTCTGGATGAAAGGATTGGTCACCATCGATCATGCAATTCTTCCTAGTACGTACCATCACAAAGTCACAGTGTTGCCAAACTTTGCAACCAGTAGACGTGCCACAGTGATCAATCCCCATCTATATTATTATTATTATTATTGATGATGATGAAAGTCCACATGTTTGTTAATGGTAATTAATGATGTTTTTATCGTGCAAGTTAAAGCTTCTCTTCTTGTAACTGTTAGGCCGTAGTCCCTATAGTGTGATCAGTCATCGCAAGCCATCTTTTTCAAGGAGGAATGGGCATGAAGAGGTTGATATGGATGGTAATTAATAAACAAATTAATAATCATAATTTTTTTTCGGGGGGTGAAATAATAATCATATTTGAAACTCTCTGAGAATAATGAATGAATGAATGAATGAATGAATGATGATGATTCTGCAAAGTAACAAAAACAAAGCACAAAGACCCTTTGATTTTTGCTTCTTTGGCTTTGCCCCACCATTGGCTATCCAATTCTCTAATGACATCAAATACTCAACCATATACTCGACACAGGCTATGTGGAAAATGCACAATGCTTTACCTATCATCATCATCTTTGAACCTAACCAAATAACTGGCGTAAGCATATGCATGTCAACTTCAAAGCTTTTGGCTTCTCCACTAGGAAGTTAATTGCATCAATAACTAGTTATAAGAGAGTTAAAGTTTGGATTAGCTAAATACTAACCCATATAATTTGCTTGATTGCCTAATCTTTTTGAAAAATTATATAGTGAAATAGTGATATCATGTCAGTATCTTACATGAAATAATAGAGCAATAAAATATTGATAAGTATATAAATATAGTTATTGAAATTTAAAAAAAAAATTAATAATTATCTGGTGATTACAATTTTTTGGGACCCACCAGGTATACATATTTGTTCATCATTAGTTTGCCATTTCATGTATACTATCTTATATGGAATAACTAATGTAATATATAATTTCTTCATATTTTTTCCTATTTTAATTGAATTTTAATTTTTATGCAGCCACCTTTTTTAAAAAATATTGAGTAGAGTTTTATTACTAATTTTAGTGGATTATAATTGGTTTTGTAGCGGGTTCAAAACATAAATTTCTTCTAATGTATGTGTCTCTTTTGAATTTTATATAAAATCAATGGAGTTAATTGACCCTTCTTTATTCAATGCAAATGAGCTATACTTTGCCGGCAAGAACTTGAAACATGAAGATAATGAGAGAACACATGACATAAAGACTCAAAATGTTTATTAGTTTAAGTCTTTTAGTTTCTATGTAAAATTTAAGGGAGAATTTTGCCAAATTTAAACTACCAATGTTTTATTTTTCAAATCTAAATGTTTAGCCAAATTTTAAAATGTATTTTTAAGAATTTTAAAGGATCAAAATAATTTTTCTAAGTATTTCTCAAAATTACAAATTTTACAAGCAGTGACAAAACTAGTTAGCTAATTCTAAAAATTCTTCATTTTAGTTTTCAAATGTAGCTTTATTATTGTATTTTTATGGTTAGATCAAGACTTTTAGATGTTACAATTAGAACATTTACATTTAATTTTAATTTATTTTGAAGGGTCTCCAATAAGAAGTGGGAAAGTTCTGGAGTGATTTAATTGCACACTTTACGTTGACCAAATGCTTCATGCTAAGAATTTGGCCTATATATGGCGTAAAATATCATCTGAAAGCAGAGAAGTGCAAGCTCAGAGAGCAAACCAAGGCCATATATCAATGGTCATAAGTGGTAATAATTTCATTTTGATTAAATCTTGAGAAGAGGCCCCTGATTGCTGGGTGTCCCATTTTGAATTGGACAAACAACTTTCGCTCTTTTGTTTTTTTCGTCTCAGATCAGAGCCATAAAGAACATGTGATGACCATATATAAGAGATTTCCTATAGCCTTGTGGCCTTGTGATGTGTGGTCACTAGTGTTTAATGGCCTCTTTCTTTCCTCATATCTAGAAACAAGATCTTGAGATGGGAAATGTTGCGCTGCGTATGCATTAATATATGCATGATTCAAAATGATGTCTCTACCCAAATCAGCTTTTAGAAATCCCAAGCGTTATGTGCAAATGGTCCATCAGCATGCACTCAATTGATTAAACCTTGAGTTGTCGTCTTGTGATTGTCTAGCTATGCAAATCAGTATCATTAGGTAAAAATACATTTACTCATTGGCCTTGTGAGAGTCTATTGTCATGATGTCATTGTCATGTCCACTACACTGAGACCAAACTGGCTCAGAAATTTCATTCTTGCTTAGTTAAAAGCAGTTGTAATTAGTAAATCCATCCTGCCTTTTTAATGATAAAAAATTATCATCAACAATGACCAAAAACTTCTTCTGTCTAATCTGACTTACGTCAGTGGTATATCACTCAATTGTAAGTTCCAGTCCTTATTTCCCACAAAATCCCTCTTAAAAAAAATAATTATTCTAAGATTTCAATTTATGAATAATGAAATGTTTAAAAATACATTATTAGATTGTAAAGTAATAACAAAAAAAAAAAAAAGAAATCATTAATACATTCAAATTATATGAAAACTGAGATTTACAAAATGACTTATAAAATGGTGTCATGGAATCTTGACCAGCATTGTCTTTCCCCTTCTTTATATCTTAAAAAAAATAATTAAATTGTCACGACCCAAAATTTTGAACCGTGACCGGCGTATAATTTAAGTATTCTTAAATCATGCAAGCCTTATCATAGTATCTTAACGAATATTTTGTCACTTACCAATCTCAAAAATAGGCAAAATCTAAATAAACAAAATGCTGAATAAATATCGTAAATATCTCATAGGTAAACTGCGGAGTCTCTACAGATTTCAAATAAAAACTTAAACTGTTCAATAAACTAAACTAATTATTAGCCCGAGAAAACATGAATTCGGGTATACCATGAGAACAAATCAAAGTTGTCCCTCTCCAGAAAATGGACTGAATATTTGGATCAGCTGCAGAATTATACTGATCTGAAACAGATAACAGACAGAGGAAACGTGGTTTGAGTTAGATGCTCAGTGAATGATAATTATAGCACACAACGGAATAGGAACAGGTAGACGCTTGATTAATTTCATAATAAATTTTCTATTCAATAAAATCATGCTCTTGCTGTCAAAATCATTAATAAAATAACTTCATAAAACATGTATATAAAATAAATTCATTCAATAAAAATTTTATAGTACAGTACACCAGGGTGATGATACCCCACACCACCAAAGGCCAGATGGTAAGCGCACTACCAGATATTAGATACCTTCCTCCTCCTTCACAGATATCAATGCATATGATACTAATGCAAACCATAAACTGCAATGATGCATGATTCGACAATGCAACCTAATACCGTGATAGTCCACACGGCGGGGCAAGATAACAGAAACAGATACTTGGCACAGGTACCAATTCAAAATAGAAAATCAATTTGTACAAATCAATCAAAATTAAAAAAAAAAATTTCAGATAGCAAATAATAACTTATAGTACAATTCCAATAGAGTATTTCAATAGTTTCAGAGAGTCAATAAAATCAAATTAATCTCAAATCAATTTAGTAATACATCAGTAAATTTTATAGTCAAATATCAATCAATATAAATACATTGAAGGCCTATTCCCGGAATCCTAATGGGTCTAATACAGAGATAGTTGACAAAATCAATTATTTAATCAAAATCAAAATAAAATTCAATAATAAAATAAAACTCTAGAAAATCACATATAAAATATTTGTTAAAATATTGATTTAAAATTTCATTTAATAACAAACTTAATGCTAAGAAATTTTAAAAGGGACTAAAACGGTGCCATATATTATAATTACCACTCACCTGTAACCTCCAAAATAATAGCTAGATTCAATAAAAGAGAGATAATTTCAGCTGACAGAATGAATATTTGAATCTCCTACATACCTAAAATATAAAAGAAAAATATTAAATAATAATAAAATAAAATAACTTTTATATATATAATCCCCTGTTCATCCACGTCCTTGTACCTGTTCTACAAATGTAATGGCCCGGCCCACTAGTGATATTGTCCGCTCTGGGCCGAAGCCCTCACGGTTTTAAAACGCGTCACTAGGGGTTACGAACCGCTAACTTATAAAGCCAGCATCTCTCCCGTGTTTTGTCGATGTGGAATTTTTCCTGAGGTTTGCCCCACCATCGCCCATGGTTGCACGCGGAGCGGCTCTAATACCACAAATGTAATGGCCCGGCCCACTAGTGATATTGTTTGCTCTGGGCCGAAGCCCTCACGGTTTTAAAACGCGTCACTAGGGGTTACGAACCGTTAACTTATAAACCCAGCATCTCTCCCGTGTTTTGCCGATGTGGGATTTGCCTAGGGTGTTACACAAATTATATTAATTACTATTAAAAATATAAAATATTATAATATTACATTCTTTTGAAAAAATATTTTGAGGAAAATAATTGATAATTATTTAAAAAATAAAAAATTATTTTAATTTTAATAAGAGAATAATTGTTCAAATTTTTAATATAAATCATTAATAAATTTTATAATATAATATTAAAAATGTAAAATATAAAAAATATTAAATTATATTATTAAAATAAAATAATAAATAATCTATACAAGGTAAAATTATTTTTAAAAAAAATCACTGCCATTTTTTAAAAGATCAAGTGGTTTCTGATATTAAAAACATGCAGACTAAAGTTTTGGATGATTTTGGTAATTTACCCATTATCCTTTTTATTTATTTTTAATTAAAAATATAAATAACAGGGGAATCGGTATAATCGATATCAACCAGTACAAATCACACATTTGTTGAATTACCAGCAGACTATATACACAATTAGCAAATAATTAATTAGACTATCGATCACCTTTCAGAATAATAAGTTCCAAGCATGATTCCTGTACCTGTTTAGTTCATAGAGAGTAACCTTAACCTGGTATCACTGTATTGTTCGAATTGTAAAATAATGACCATTGGGAACAGATTACTGTGTGCATGTTTAATTAAACTGATAGTCTGTTTTACCAAAAATTAAAAATGACAAAATGTTTAATTTTTATTTCTACTGTTTTTACATAGTCTCATCTAAGCTTGATTCAATACAAACATGCATAAAAAAAATTAAACAAAATTGGCATTTTCTCTGTACAGAATGGCCTGGGATCTTGAGTGCCTAACTAGGCCCATTTTGCCATTAATGACATGCCTCCAGCGCCTAGTAGCACTGCCATATCTGCCTGTATCTGAAGTCTCACACTTTTCTGTAGTTTAGGTCCCATAAACTCAGCTGATAAGAGATCCACCAGTGCCATATAATTCAGTAATCCTGCGGATGAAGCATTTAGGGCTCCCACCACAATCAGTGCTGTAGGACTGTTGTCGCTATATACATTCGACGAACCAATTCCTAACACAATACCAAGGGGAGTTGTGGCTGAGAACAAAAACACCATGATTGCATTCATCTTCAATCCGTATTCAGCCTGAGCACCGATGCACTTATCAATTAGATATCTCTTTACTACATTACTAGAGCTTTTGATTGTGTAAATTTGAAAGGAAGGGACTGGTTTCTTACCTGCAATATGCATCCTCCAAGACCCATTCCTTCAAATAGTTGATGGAAACAGAGTGCAGCAACAAGTGGCCTGATTGCGCATGGATTGTAAGAGGCTCCCGTTGACAGACCAATCACTGTCGAGTGCACTACAATTCCAAGTTCCAATACCTGCATGTACGATCCAATATTTATATGAAATGATCAATTGGAAACAAGAGTTTCTGCTATATATATATATATATGACCAATATTTTTATTTATATACCTGAGCCACAACGCGATGCCGTAACAACGGCGCCGAATCCTGGTTATTCGGCCCCTGATCCTCAACCTTAACATTCACCGACTCTCCATCTCGATTTCGCCCTTTTTCACGATCACCACCTTCAGCTACACCATTCAAACGCTTCCAATAATAGCTCATCGCAGACGAGTCCACCATAAGCGTCGCGATAGCTGATAACATGGCCACGAATGTCGTGAACGGGAACTTCTTCCAAGGATTTTTGGCAAACACTCCGAAGTCAAGCAGTTGAAGGAGTCTGGCAACACATGCATGTACCCTGTAGCTAGGATAACGCCTGAAGCAAACGCTTTAACGATTGAAAACAAATTTTTATCAGGCCTAAGGGCAGGAACTGCAGTCGAAAACAATGGTAAACACACCCCAACCATGGTAGTGATCAGAATTGAAGCTATTGCAATGAGCTTAAGCTTCAAGGATTTCGCCATGTCGTGGCACCCTCCACCGGCTTTGGAAAGGCATTGTTCTGCAAATGCCGGACATGTGAAAGAGAAAATGAGGAGAGAAATAGTGATACTTGCATTGAACTTCGCGACGAGGCCATGGCTAGTTATATTAAGGCTAGTAAGCTTGAAGCAAGCTACTAGTGCAGTATGCGTCAATGGTGAATGATTTTCCTGGTAGTGAATTCGCACATATATGCTTGTTGGAGGGTCTCCATCCACTACCTGATTTGAAGTGTTCAAACTTTGAAGCTGCAATCAGAATAATGAAATGTCAAGACTACCCTTGACAGAGCCTCGAGTGGCTTTGGTTGCAAGAGGGGGAGAGAAACGTAAATTCTTATATAACGATGGGTATTCTGGAGAGCTTGCTGTTGGAAGTAGAAACCTCGTGGTTGGCTTGTGTCTGCGTATTACACCAGTGTACGCTTGACAGTCTTACATGACGTGGCAAATCCCAATCACGCCGCCTTATCTGTTTGTCTCCAAACTTGAAAAACTCACTACTATCAGTTCTACAAGCTATCATCCCGCCCACCTTCAATCCTTACTCTCTCTTATCAATTCTCTTATCAATCGAAGCCTCAGATATTACTCGCAAGCAATCTCTCGATTTCGCCATCTATTAATCTTCATTCTCTCCACTGACACTCGCATTCCCCAGCAGAAACAGTGCCATTCACATCAATCTTCTTCGCCGCCCTGCAATTCTAAACCCCAATTTCAAGTTCTTCATCTTTTTTTTTTTTTTTTTTCTTCTGCATTTTATTTCTTAGTGTACTTATATGATTTAATGTGTATTGCTGTCGATTGGTTAGGTTTGTGGAAGCGGTGAGATTTGATGGTCCGATAATGGGTATTGAGGATTTGGAAGATGATGAGGATTGGGAGTTGGTGATAGAGACCTGCATTACGCGTAATCCGTCTCCGGCTGTGACGCTGGAGCGCGGTCTTCAGAGTATTAGAGAGGCTGTGGAAGAATTGAGGTTGAATCATCCTCCTAGCAGTGGAATTTTGAGATTTCAGGTAATTAGGAATTTCCAAAATATATTTTATTCCTTTCAAGTCATATCTGTTGATTAAAATGAAAATGTCATTGACGCAGGAATTTACAGCCCAGAAATTTAGTCAAATCCTGTCTGTTGACTTTTCTATTCCTATTTTCTTCATGATACCTATAAATATTTAGACATATTTTTGGGTCAATAATAATCAGTCATTCAAAGTTTTTAAGAAGTTGCGGGAATTTTTCCAGGTTTTAGTCCATTGTTAAACCCTTTTTCTTTTCTTTCTCGCTTCAGTCGTTGATTTCTGGAGCAATGCACTTGATAAAGGTGAATTGGATTTTATTCTTCTCTATACGTACATGATATCATGGTTGAGTGATGTTGTCAATGCCTTTTACATCTAATTTATATGAGAATTAACTTGTTAATATTTGTATTTATTACATTTCTGCAATAAGTTATGTATGAATGGTTCCACTCCAAAATGAATATCAGGGTAAATAATGGAGAATGAGAGATGTTAAATGTTGCCAAAATTTATTTTATTGAATTGCACGGGGAAAAACGGAATGTGATTAGTTTTGGCAATGTGACTATACATTTACAGGTTGCTGTGCCTCCTAGTCCAAAAGCTTTGATTTGGTTCTGCTGTCAACTGGAATCATCTGGAGTGTTTCCTCAATTTTTTTGTTTATGAGGAGACTGAAAATCCATCATGTAAGTCTATTTATCTGAACAGAACACGTGGAGTTTTTTGGAGTTGGAGCTGCAATTTACTTTATTCAGTCCTCTTCTCATACATTAGGGCAGCAGAGATCAATAAGAAGGTTCATTTCATTCTTTTGCTCAAGTGGCTCTCTTTTTTTAAATAATCTATTACGTGGGTCTTGATGTGCCAATTGAGACTGCACATTTTAATAATGTGTGGTTATTTAGCTAGCTAATACTATATGAACCAAGTTGTAGTTCAATGTAAGTACAGGAGTTAATGAATTTTTTGTCTTATTTACTTTTCTTTTTCGTTTCTCCTCATAAAGAGTATCCTTTGGTTGCTTTTGACATGCTGAGATGCTAATAGATTCTTTTGACACATGATTTAACATAAACAACGCTTCTCATATTATCTGATTGATGATTTTCTTTATGCTTAATCATTTTTCTTCCTGATTGCAAAATTGCACCAATAGCATGAAGACGTTTTCTGTAATTTGCTGATGCAGGATTAAAATTTTTAGTTTGATTATTTTGTTTTTAGTGTTCTATAATAGCACACTGTCAATGTAATCCATATACTCTTTGTTGGGTGTAACATTCAATCTTGACATAAACTGCTTTATTATGTGCAGTTGTCAATTGTCAGTTGAAAATTTATTTGCTGGTGGTTTTACTTAACTAAGGCAGTGTGCTAATTACTAGGCCATGGATATGCAGATTAATATAACACCTTCAATTATGTACTCTATTCAATCTCTCACTTCATAATTTTTCCTTGTAGGATAATGTTGTTTTATTTCTTCATGGTTTTCTTGAAACTGGTGAAGACTGGATGTCTATCATGAAGGCCATCTCAGGATCTGCAAGATGCATTTCAATTGATCTTCCTGGCCAAGGGGGATCAAAGATGCAAAACTGTGAAGCCAAACAGGAAGCAACTTTGTCAGTTGAAATAGTTGCACATAAATTTTATAAGGTGATACAAGGCATAACTCCTAGAAAGATTGTTGTTGTTGGATATTCAATGGGGGCAATGATTGTGTCGTGGACGGCATTGAGGCATGTTGATAAGGTAGAATGGTTGCATTTGACATTTCGATTTGAGTTGAGCATTTATGATTATAAACTTTAATTATGCAGATCAATGCAGTCATTCACAGGAAAACATTAATCCCGTTTGTGCAGAGTCCTCAACTGATTTTCTTGAGCCCCCCAACCTTGACGAGAGCTTGAATGCACCGAACTCTAGCTGCCCTTTGCAGTGTGGCAATGATTTGTATTTTTTTTGATCCCTTGGCATCTGCTACTGTCGAGAAAGATTTGTTGGGAGAGTGTGTTACTTCTGCACAATGCGAGCCGGGTTTCCTAGAACCAGTTATTTCTACCTTTGGCCCCCATGCCAAGCATGCTCACTTTGAGCCCCTTAATCTTTCATCCCCAAGCCTTGTTCATTTAACCATGGTAGACCCTACTTGTGTTTCTGAGCCTTCTCCTATTGGACCCTCATTCAACGAATTGGCTGTGGTACCATATGAGCCTATTGAAGCTTCATTGCTTTCAGCCCAAGATAGGACTCCCATCAACATGCATAGCTATGTGAAAGTGGGTAGATTACTTGAGCAAAGGAAAATGAAGAACAAGCTAATCTCAGAGCTTTTTGACTTCTCCCCAAAGCTCTCCCGAGTCGGCAAGAGGAAAGGAACCTTAAAAGGGAACAACTGAAATATTCAGATGCAGTTGGAAGTCAAGTGGTTGAGCCAACAGATAGTGATATCTGCCGCATGAACTCTCCTCATCGGAGCTTAATTTCCAACCCCTTAGTGTCCCGTTGCATCATGGTATCTTCTGACTAACCACCTCTTCTTAACGCTGAGGATGAAACTAAGAAAACTCTGGTGATTGGCAAGGAGTTGAGACTATCTTTCTCAATCCCAGATGAAAAAAGTTCAAATCTTTCTAAAGCAAATTCTTGAGGAGCAGGCTACTTTTAAAGGACTCGATTGATCTTCTGGGTTGTGTTTTGGTTGGGTTTATGCTTCGTTGTTTTTTGTGCTTTTCGTTTCTTCTCTTATTAGTAGATGATTTGGTTTTGTTGTTGATTTGCAATGTTCTATTGTACTTTTTGATTGCTCCAGTTGGGATTTTTTTTTGCCTTCTAAGTGTTTGTTCCTTTGTCTTAGTAAGTCTATCAGTATCCAAAGGTTTTTTTTTTTTGGCCGTGGTGCTCTTGGGGAAGGTCCTCTCTACAGATTGTGTGTTGATAGGCTTGTGAGTTTGATATCCTGATGGAGAAAGTGTCGAAGGATAATTGTTCAAAAGCAAGTCTGGAGGTGAGAACAAGTCTTTGGATAGATTTGCTTCAAGAAAAATTCTTGAATTTTGGATTTGCCGCATTCGTTCATCAAAGTTGGAGTTAATGTCTTCAGAGTTCTAGCTGTTAAGATCTAATTGGAGGTACTCTGTGTTTGAGTAGTTTTGATAGAGAGATGGTCTTTTCTCAATGCTTTCTGCTTCCCCTAAGCAAGGATTGTCTATAAATGAAGACTTCATTGCTTTCCTTTGATTGAGCAGTGATTGCATACTCCGCAAATATACGA